>NC_056731.1:537174415-537489415 GCF_019279795.1 Protopterus annectens
CTTACTATTGTTTTAACCACTCTCTTCCAACAAAATGGCAGTTGTTTATTGCATTTTTCTGTACTTTTTCTAGATCTTGTCAGTAATGCCAAAAGAGACCCTTTAACATTTGAAGACTTTTTACCTAGTGAGGAGCCTGAAAGAAACCTTATGATGGAGCACCCTATAGATAGATTTCTTTTTGGAAGACACTATTTAAAATGAACTTTGTGATTTTGGAGCTTCCAATAAGATGAAGGAGCTGTAGTTTAATCTTGTCAGTATTTGAAAATTAGCAAGGAAAGGAAAAGCTTGTGTTTGTCTTGTATTTTTTTCAGTTATGGCCCATGCATTTGTGGCTTCTTTTGGACACTGTAGCAGTTCTTTCTGTTTGTGGTAAAGAACAGGCTTGTTTTGTTTTATTTATTTATTTTTTTTGGGGGGGGGTGACTTAATAATTTAGAAAAAGCCAAGCTCAGCATTTCTTACATTGCTTGAATTATAACTTGATATGTTTTGGTAGTTAACCTTCTTGCAGTAGTAGAACACTGCCTTCTTTTCAAAGGTCATACATCTATAGAAACAGCTGAATAAGAATAGAATTTAACACATTGTAGCCTCACCCAGCTTGTCAGAATGCAGACATGTCATGTTTTTGCTGGACTTTTGTAAGCGGTGCTGTAGATGGACAGTTTCTTACATTGTTAGAGATGTAAAATAGTAATACGCTTTCTTCCAAGCTCTGCATTGGCTGTAGGTTGTATGGTATCCTGCATGATGTAAAGAGTATTCTAACACTGAGCCGGGAAATGCTTTGCAGAAAACTGCTACAGATTGTTTTGTTTTTTTTCCCCTTTTCAGTGTGATGATGATAAACAAACCTTGTGAAATCTGTTCTGAAAGGGCCTGGTTGCATAGTCATTGTAGGATTGGGGGACACTTCAGCAATGCACTGAAGAACACATCTTGTGAAGTCTAATGACGGGGCTTGGTTGCGTAGACATTGTAGGACTGAAGAATGTAAATGTGTATGCATGAAGAATTTTCACCTCTGCTCTGGCACTGGCTATTAGAGGATGATGTCACTTTGTAGCTGATTGGTTGTCTTGGAGTCTGGCTTAGGGAGGAAGGGAAAAGATGCCGGCACTAGCCTCAGTAGTGTATTTTAGTACATGTTGTGCATATTTTTTAATGTTTTGCATGATCAGGATTAAGAATTGACGTTTGGTCATGTGAGCTGTTGGGACCTTTATATTGTAAGAGGACTTGATAATTAACAGAGAAATGAAGCGGCTGATTTGCAAGAGGATCTGTGACTGTAAGTTGCAGAATCTGGGTGGATGAAAGAACAGGGATGGTTTGGTACTATGGAAGGATTTGTAGCATGGAATGCATACATGAGTAACAGGGTGTCATCAGTTTGTTTCATGCTGGCATTTTCTGTTTTAGGATTAGGTGTGTACTTTATAGCAAAACAATGGAGTTATTTCTTTTTAAAAATACCAGTATTGTAAACAGAGATTAGTGAAGGGCTTTTGTCAAGCATTTTGTAGCACACACAAAGTGTAACACTATATAAACCTGTAGTTGTTTTTAGCACATTGCCATGTTTTGCAGATTAATCCATTTTTAACATCTTTAGTACCCACGACAGTTACGCTTAGCACTGACATTATGCAATTCTATAGAAAAGACTGAGGTAGGAATAGCTAATGTAGTTTTTAATATGCTTTATTTTTCATGCATTCAGATAAAAGCTTCGATGATGATGAATCGGTGGATGGAAATAGGTCATCATCAGCCAGTTCTTCATTTAAAGTTCCTGCTCCCAAGAACCCTGGAAATCCGACAACCAGTTCTCGGAAACAGTCAACGTCAGTACCTAAAACAGGTAAAAGTAAACTACTGAAATATATAGTACATTGTGTGCCCTCATTCTTTTATTTCATTTAAGTTTGTAGGAAGGTGTATTATTTCTTATGTCTGCAGTAGTCCTTGAACAGAGCAAAAAGTTTTTGCTGTTATTTTGTATATGCTGACACTTGCTGTGTGGCATAGTAGATTGCTGAGCTGTTCTACTTTCTTTAGAAATTGTGGCCTTCTAGGCCTTAAGTGACTACTTAAAGCTGACCATAGCAAGTTTGGTCACTGCACTTCCATTGTGTAGTTGTGTTTTGTTTGTTTTTTTTTGACAGTTCCAGTTTTTATGATTTTAAGTAGCCAAACTTTAGATTTCTTTCAAGCTATGATCCATTCTGTTAGGCTTTCACTAACATTCACCTTGTCTTGTTTTTTTGATAAACTTATTTATTGACATGTTTGTCATTGCATGGTACACATTGCAGATGCTTTTGCTCTTTAGCTGATTTTGCTGTATTCATTCATTCTTGATTACCCATTTAATGCAGTGCAGGAGCATGGAAGAGTGGATCCCTATCCCTGCACTCAGTTGATGCAAGATGTAAATGCTTAACCTGATGGCAACACCAGCCAATTGCAGACACACTGATACACACACATTCCGTTACACATTACTTGATAAACTGACATTACTAAAAAACTTACCACAGGTAATCTGCAGCACATCTATGGGATGTAGAAGCAGAGTCCCCAGCAAAAAGCCATGCAGGTAGAGGAATGCTGTGCAAATTCCATATAGAAGCTGCCCCCCCCCCACTCCCCCCACACACACACACACACACACACACACACACACACTGTGATCCCCACTGGAGCAAGATTTACTGTGATTCATTAGTGCTAACAGCTTCATCAGTGTGATTTTTCTTGCCTAATACTACCAGGTTCGTCTAATAAAGATGAGATTTTGAGATTCCATAAGCTAGTGCTCTGGGAGGGATTTGCTGTCCTGTAGTCTTGACACACAACAAGATTACATTTAGATGTGGTTATGGTGAAGTCATCATCCAATATATAGCAGAGGCAAAGGATGAGAGGTCAGTGGCTGCCCTGATATGAGCAGGGAGGTTCCTGTTTGATTGGATTATTTAATGGGTCTATATTATAAGCACTAAAAGACAAAACCGCGAATGCTCACATGAGTGAAAATGCTGGTAATCGAAAGTGTGATTGTGGGGTTGTGTTACAGTGAGAAGTGGGATATTTGCCCTTTTCTCCCTGTAGTGCGACCTCGTAGTTGGAATATATAGTTAGTGGGGTGCGCAGCCCCCCACAATAGCAAGTTCGATTACCGGCATTTTCGCTCACGTGAGCGTTCGCCATTTTGTCTTTTTTTGCTTATAATATAGACCCTTATTTAATATCGCATGTGGTTTATCCTGTAGTTAGAAACTGTTTTCAAGGGTTAGAGTATCCACTTTAAAAGCATTCCTTTTCTAACAAAGTTCACAGGGTATGTGTAGCACTGAATTATGCAATTTGACTTGTTTGGTCTACTTTGTGTACTGTATACACTGTAGATCCTACTTAATAGCGTATTGAGATTTTCTTCTTCCGCAGTTCTTAAGGGTTAGCCTATATTGTCTTGTGTACTTTAAAATTATTTGCTGCTTCTGACTTAATTTATCTTTTCAAGATATCTTGCCTTGTTCATTGTAACCCTTTTTAGGAAGTAATGTTTCCCATTACCTCCTTAAGTGGCCCACCTTACAGCTTCAAGTTATGCCCCATTAGCCAGCTGTGTTGACTTAAAGGGATAAAGCCCCAGTTTTTTTTTCCTTTTATCTAAAAGATTCTATCCATGGACAAATGTGTTGTTACCTTAAGGTATTTAAAAAGATCTGATGTCATTTTCTTTCAGTTTTAAACAAATGGGTTTCAGATCCTGCTCTGCAGCGTTTCGTCCTGAGTCTTGGATCCGACTCTCGAGCTCCTTCCCTTACCCATAATGCCCCCTACTGCTGCATTACATTAGATCTCGTTTGACACTTTGACAGTTCAGATGTGGATAGCATTCTCTCAAGCTCTGGATTGTGTTACCCAATTTTCTTTGTGAGTATAAGTAAAATTATATTGCTCTTTCTACTCTCATTCCATTTTCTTTTATACCCTTCCTCTCTCTCCTCATTTTTCTGTGATTTTCGCTGTTCTTTCTACAAGTTTTCCACCGGGCGTCTATGTTTTACCATTGTTGGTAACTACTTTCCCTCTGTCTTTCTTGCCTGATATCTGGGGGTATTTTTTTAATTAGCATTGTTGGTAATTTTTCTTTTTCTCTTTATTTAAAACAAACAAAAATATATTTTTTTCTTGTCCTCCTGTAACATGGCTGAAAAGCCAACAGGATTTAAGAAGTGCACTTCCTGTGGGCATAAGATACCCAGTTCTGATGGCCACAGGGAGTCTGTCAGTTTAGGTGCAGGCCATCTGGATACTCCTTGCCATATATGTGCAGGGTTCATTTCCAGGGATATCAGAGATGGTGTAATAAATTAGTTTTAAAGGACCTGCTTCCAACTTCAGCTCCTCCTTCTTCTGTTTGTATTTCAGGGGCTCTACCCCCTCACCAAAAAGTCAGAATGTACTTCGGAGCCGAGAGGAGCACAGGAAACACTTGCCTGCCTGGTCTCCTAAATAGGCTGTTGCATTGGACCTTCCTACAAAGCTATTTAAGCCCTCCGATCTGACATCTTAAGATCTGATGTCATCAGTCACCAAGTCTCTTAGCCCTCCCCTGGAGCCATTTTCACCAAGGATGCAGTCCCACTTTTTGCAGGAAACTCTCAGGAGGCTATCTAGTCCACCTTCCACATCATCTTCTGTCAGGACTTCCCGAAGTCTCCTGGAGGCAGATGTGGATAAGAAGATGAGGAAATTTCTCGGAGGTCAGATCCAGATGGAGGTCCTGCAGTCTCTATCTCCTGTCGCATCTGTGAACCTTCAACCTGTTTCCCATCCCATCGTTTCTCCTTCTCCAATCTTATCAGTGATTTCAGAGTTGTCGGATCCAGAGTCCTGAGGGTAGAAGCGTTTTGATATTAAGATAACTTCTTCAACTCCTACTGTGCCCCTGGCTTATTAGGTGCTGACCTCCGTTGAGGAGGACGAGCCTAGATGCTGCACAGCTCGGGTCTGACTCCTGGTAGGGTTAGAGCTTAACAGAACTGGGAAGTATGGCACCAGTTAGGTTGGCTGAGGCTTTTCCCAGTCCCTTCACCTTTCATGTGGTGGAGAAGAGTGTTCTTCCATCCGAGAACTCTTTCAACTCTTAGTTCTTTGGATCCAGCTTCTGAGCTTCATCTGCCTGTTCCATAGGGACATGAGTACATGAGGGTATGAGCTTCCAGGCAGGAACTTCCTATTTCTTACGACACTTCTCCAGATCATAAACACACCTCTCTGGAACAAATAAAATCTTCAGAAAACCACAGGTAGCAGCCAGGTAGTTCTAAAACAGGTTTAATCCATGTATTTCACAATCCACAGTACACAGTAAGCACTTTCATCCATAAAAGGACTTTTTCAGATTGAATAATGTGAACAAAACACAATTGCTTAAAAACATTTCAAAGAAGACACATGACTTAATTATTGATGATGCAACTTCCTCCTTTTGAGATAAGCCACAAATTCATCTCTATCATTCAGCCCAGGTGGATAGCATGCATTGAGTTTAACTTGCCAAACATATTCCTTCCACCCAAGCTCTTCTTCTGCATCAAATATATTGTTAATATTGATCACTTCATCCAAGACAACAAACTTTAGATCAACTTTACATGCTGGACTGTTTTTATAATGCTTCCCAAATGCATTTTTTTCATCTTTTGCAGCAACAGCATACTTATGCTCATAAATTCGTTTGTTCATTTCTCTTGTTGTACGTGTAAAAAGCAATGGAAAGCACTCAAAGGACCAAATAAACAGCAACAGAGTGCTATCAGCTCGAAAGAAAAAAGAAACATAGTAAAGGGACAATTTGTGAGGGGATCGAGAATGACCAGTCTAAATGAAGACTTTGAAAAGGAATGTAATAAACTGGAAAAGATGTTTATAGAAAGGGGGTATCCAAAGAAGTTTGTGTCTGATATAAGAAGAGAAGTAGAAGAGTGTAGGGGGGACAGATTTAGGCCAATTATAGGAATAAATGATTTTATGACATTTCAAGAGGGACAAAATAAAGTTAAAACTAGAGAAGAAAAGTTCCAAAGAAACTTGATAGTGGAATATAATATGTATAATTTTAAATTTTAGAGATACACTACAAAAAGAATGGGATAAATTCGTAGCCCTTACTGACATAGATGAAATCAATAATATCAAACCAAAAATAATATATAGAAATTCTAGAAGTTTAAAGAACATGTTAGAGAAAAGGAAAAAGAACACACCACAGATAAGTAGTAATAAAAAGGTAGGAACCTTTAGATGTGGTAGGTGTAATCAGTGTTCCTACATTAGTAACAAAAGTGAAATCTTTTTAGAAAGTAGAAATTTATTGATTAAAAGTAAGGGTTTTTATAATTGTGACACCAAAGGTGTGGTGTATTTGGCAACTTGTGACAAATGTCCCTCCTACTATATAGGAAAAACTGAAAGAGAATTAAAGAAAAGAATGTATGAACACTCCTATGATATATTAAAGGAAAGAGACAAATGCTCTCTTTAAACATAGTAGAAATTGTGTGGGTTGTAGATTCCATTTTTTGTCCTTCAACAAGTTAAACAGGATGCTAGGGGTGATATTTGGGAAGAGATTTTGGAGAGTAGGGAACTGTGGTGGCAGGTACACCTAGAAGCAGGTAAAAAACCTGGATTAAATGATTTTTTAAGTATAGTTTCTCTTTTAAAGTTAAAAGCTAATAAAATATAAGTGTAGTAAGAGTTTTTTAACACCAGAGGACGTTTACAATCAGATTTTATGAAGACAATATATATTTATACACTTTTTAAGAATCTATTATATTAAATCACATTATTCTTATTTATTAATGTTATAAGATATATATTTTATTTATTTAAATTGTCATGATATTTATTATAGATGTCAAGATTTTTAACATAATAAATAGTAACATAGAATAGTTTTAATTAATTACATATTCATGAGTTAGGATTGTCTGATTTGTACATTTAAAAGTTGTATTTTATGTCTTATTGGTCAGTGTTTGAATGAGTTTTGTATTTAAATGCCAATTAATTATTAGTAGTTGTCTGATGAAGTCCATTGGTTTGGACGAAAACGCATGATAACAGTTGTGGATTGAATAGCGTTTATGTGGATGTCCGTTTCATGTCATTAAAATTTTTCAAAGAAGAATTGAGAGTTCTTTCGAGCTGATAGCACTCTGTTGCTGTTCTCTTGTTGTACATCCTACATAGAATTGCAGGACAAAGTCCCAAATAAACAATAAATTTTGATTTACAGCTGTATCTTCCCTGTATTTTAATTAAATACCCTCCAACTGTAAATGTGTAATTTTTAATGACGGATATAAATGAGTTAACAGTTGGTGGGTATTTAATTCAAGTCTTGTTTCATTATTGCTCCTTTTGATGGATCGTCTTTGTTTGGGACCACTGTTAAAGACGCACTTTCCCATAATGTGCAAGAAGAGAACACCTCGTCTGCCATAGGAAACTTTTTTTTTTTTTACCCTGCAGAGATCCTTTTCTAGGAATCAGCGTGGCGGGAAAAAGATGTGGTTCCAAAAATTTCAATGACTTTTTCAGGCGTCATGAAGGGGATATTTTGCCAGAGGCAGAGAGGAAATTCCAATGGAAGACGCCTTCCTTGTGGCAGAGGAGGGTCTGCAAAACCAAGGGTTTCGAGATTCCTTTTTGGATAGACCCTTTCAGCACTCCTAAATGGTTGCCCATCTGTACTTCTCTTGAGATGGTTAGGAGGTGCTTGTCTTTGCACCCAAAAGCCTGGGCAACCATCACAAAAGATTCTTGAGTGCAAAAGATCATATCTAGAGTTATTTTATTCTCTTTTTACAAACTTCTCCACCGAAACAGAAAGGTCTCCCCTATGTCCCACCCAGTTAGTGGGAGTTAGCACCTCTAGAAGTTCAAAAGCTGCTACACAAAGAGTCATCCAAGAGGTCCCACCAGACCAGATAGGATCCGGAATTTACTCTGGGTTCTTTTTAGTGCTGAAAAAAGCAGGGAACCTGAGACCCATTTTGGATCTCGGTTATGTAAGCCAGTTTGTAAAGAGCTCCGAGTTCCAGATGGTCATGTTTCAGTCCATAGTGCCTGTTTTACAGGACAACTGGGCATGCTACATAGATCTTCAAGATGCATCATATCACTTTAAGATGAACAGCCGTTCTTGGAGATATTTGCACTTTCGTGTGGGTGCCAGAAATTAGCAGTTGAGAGCTCTGCCTTTGGACTCAACACAGCCTCCAGGGTGTTCACCAAATATATGGCAGTGGCAGCAGCTCATCTCAGACTGCTCAGATTGAGTGTTTCCTTATTTGGACGACTGACTCCTCACTGCCTCAACCACACATCTCCTCGAAAAAGCTAGGGATTACTTTATTCCAATTGTGTCAGTTCTTGGGGATCACATTCAGGCTTCCCAAGTCCCATATTTAGCCATTTCAAGTCTTTTAGATTATAGGAGCTCGCCTAGACACAATCAGTTGGACTTTCTACCACAAAGCAGAGTACATAACTTGAAATTGCATATTGGTCAGATTCTCACACCCTTCTTCTTCAGCCAAATTAGTTCTTCAAGCCTTGGGGGGGGGGGGTGTCAGTGGATGTGGCAGCCCTGCTAACCACTGCTTTTCACTCCCAGCAGTTCAGTGGTCGATTCTTTGACATCCTTTGAACCATCCTATAAAACTTTCTTAGGCTTGCAGAGACTTCCTTACTGTGGTGGATTCAGCCCAACAAGGTTTGTCAGTGTCATCCTTTTATATTTCTTCCCCCAAAGGCCATGTTGATCATGGATGCCTTCTAGTTGGAGTGGTGTTGGGGAGTGGTGTTTCTTTGGACTAATTGTTCCTTTGGACTAACTGTTCAAGGAACATGATCCCCTGAAGAGACCAATTTGCATATAAACGTTTTGGAGATGAGAGCAGTCCTTTTAGTGTTGCAGAACTGTCAGAGCTCTCTTCCTCTAGGAACAGTTGCTGTCCAGACAGATAGTATGTCAGTGGTATGGTACATCAGTAAAGAAGGGGGAACTAGGTCCTACCCCCTTTGCTGAGAATCTAGTGTTTCCCGCAGAAACTAGGGTAGCTAGTAGCTGTAGCATAGTCCAGATACAGGTTTGCTGTAGCTGGGTCTGTTTGTTATGAGCATGTTTTCTAAGCCATCTTTGATTGGAAGGGTCTCTTCTGCACTCTAGTGAAGGGTGTGCTTTGATTGGAGCCTGTCTGGTGAAGGGTGGTTGGTCAAGGGCTAGAAGTAAGCATTTCATTGGTCCTTTTGAACCTTTTTAAAGTTTTTTTAGCTTCTGGTATTAAAGCCCTGCATTTGAGCAGGTTTCTGCTTGTTTGCGTGTCGCACAGTACCATGCACTACCACGGAATTGTGCAACATAACTGGACAGATAAATTCAACATTTTTTCCCCTAGATAAAGCTGTAGCACATTAGTGTAGCCCTCATCCTTAGTACTTTCCTGATCAAAGAAATACTGCTAGTGAGCTGCAACCTATTAAACCACCAGCAACCCCCTCCCCCTGGCAGAAATGTCTATCCATTGAGCTCCTCCTTGATAGATCCTGAAAAGCCCCCCTTTGTGATAACCATCTTCAACCTAGCATTATGGACAGTTGGACTACACTTGTTTCTCCTACCAACCTTGTTGACTTGGTTCTGTGAAGCAGTATTGCCTCATATGCACCGACAGCCCTCTACTAATAACTAACTCTAGTACAGAATCCGAGAGATGTATTTACACCAAGAATTTTGGATCCATGCTCTGTCACACTCAAAATACATACACAAAAATATTTCAAGCACGGGCATCAGTGCCCTTCTAGCTTGCCAATATACCACAACACTTGTTCCCATAATATGTGCCCAGGCTCTCTTTAAAAATATCTAAACTAGTCCTTGTTTTAATGTAATTTGGTAGTCTGTTCCATGCATTAGCTGCTCTGTCAGAGAACCTATTAGTACACTTCTCATTCCTGTAGAATCTTCTACATAGGTGTCTGATGATTCTCAAGTACACTTTGATAGTTCCAAACATTTCCAGAGGTAGTTGTCTCTAAATGCCCTATATACGTGGATAAGATCTTCTCTTGGATATCTGTAAGAGACACTGTACAAGTTCCAAATATTCTAGTCTTTCATAATGACTTAAATTTTCACATCCATGGATGCCGTAGGTGCATTTCCCCGTGTACTTTTTCCAGTTTACTCATCCTTGTTTTATTATAAGGTTTCCATATTGTTATTACATGCTCAAGTTTGGGTCTAATGTAACTAACAAACAATTCATCAGTTTTGATTTTCTAGACTTTATGAATCTTTTTTTATACAGCTTATAGTTCTAAAGCTATCATTAGCCAGTTGGTTGATATGATTAGAAAAACTCATAGCTGAATCTACCCATAAACCCAGGTCCTTAAATGAGTCTGCAGTTTCAATCACCATGTGCTATATTAAATATTCACCTATTTATGTCTCCCAAATGTCATATGCTTAGTTTTTGATGTATTTATCAGCATATTATTCTCCTGTGCCCAAATAGTCTATTTAGTCTAGTCTAGTTAATTTCCAGACATGCAATAACTGTAGCACATGTAATCAATTTACCCAGTTTCATGTCGTCTGCATATAGAATGTAGAACACCACCTCAGATGAAAATGTGAGGTCTGAAAAATACAGTCTAAGCAAGTAAGGGCCTAGGACAGAGCCCTGTGGAATACCTTGACTGTAACAAAGGATTTCACCTGTCCAGTTGCTGTATGGCACTTGCAACGGCCTCTTTGTAAGCCATGCATCTGTCCATCTTATCAAGAGTACATCAATATCTATTTCTAATCTATTCATCAGTGTTTTGTGTATGACCCTGTGAAATGCTGAAGTTAAATCTATAAAAATTACATCACAGCATGATTTTGCATTCATAGCTGTTAGTACATTGTTATAGAACATCATGTTACTGGTGGTAATAGATCTATTTTCAATATATACTTGTTGATCTATGGTTTCAAGTCCCAACCTATCCAGTTCGGACAATAACTTGTCCAATATTACCTTCTTCATTATTTTTCCACAACATGAAAGTAGACTTAAGGTTCTGTATGACTCTAGGTTTGTCCTACTCCCCTTTCTCTTAAAGACAGGTTTAATAAGCGCATGTTTCCAATCTTGAGGAATCTCCCCTTATTTATATAACCTAGCGAATAATGGATATAATGGTACCATAAGTTATTGCTCAAGTGTTTTCAGGTCATTGTTACTAATTCATTCTCTTCCCTGTGCTTTGTTTTGATCCAGTTTGTGCAGTTCTTTTTCAATATAATCTAATTTTATTCCAGTATCTGAGGTTACATGGATGTCACTAGGACAGTGTCTCACCCCTTTTTTGGAGCCAAACTGTTTTGCATAATATTTTGTAAATATATCTATAATCTGTTGCGTCTGAGAGTAAATTTTAGAATCTGCACACACACTATCAATTTTTATGTCTTTACTCCTTCCACATTTTACGAAACTGTAAAAAGTTTTCCTGTTATGCTCAATATCTTTATATACATTTTCTTCAAATTTTCCTTGATCTTGTCTGACACTATGCGTAATCTGTTTGCCCAGCCTGATTATTTCAATTTTCAAAGTTGTAGTTCAACCTCTCTTCCATTTCTTATATATTTTGTTTCTCACCTTAATCGGATATCTTTTTGTTATGGAAATACATCCCCCTGACATTGTATGCCTAGTTTCTGATGTTAAACTTTTTTTTTTTTTTTTTACAATCAAACAATGTATGTTTCAAAACTTTCTACACTCCATTTGCAATTTTTCCACTGAACACATCACTCCAGTTAGTTGTACATAGTGACTGTTTTGCTTCCATATAATCTGTAATTAACCTTCTGTGCATTGGTTTAGATTTCATTTTGGCATAATTATCTACAAACAAATTAACCTTTATAACTCCATGATCACTGCACATCAATGGTGGTAAAACTTGAAGTAACTGTAATTTCTTTAGGAACACACACAATGTCTACTTTGTTCTGTCCCCTGGTATTTTTTTTTTATATTTATTTATTTTTTTTTAACAATCTGAAGCAATTTTTGTTCCTAAGAATACGTTGTAAATAATTTCCTTACTGATGTTGTTGGATCAATATTATTCCAGTCTGTTTCTGGTAACTTTGTCTCCAGCTAATATTCTTCCCTCCTGTGTTTCATGCAAGAAATGTATGACTTCCTCTAGGTCATCTGCACTTAATTTTGGTGGTCTACATACACTAACATTTGTTATGTGTTCTAGAGTTGTCGTTATTGTCACATTTACACAGTTTATAGTATTGGTGTCATCACTGAACATGCAATAATCACAGGTCTCATAACTATCTTTAATCCCTGTCATAACACCTCCATCTGATTTTTTGTTAGAATGTTTGCTACAGTAAAAACATTTGTATCCTGACCAAACTGGTTTCCAGTCATTGGTCTTTAACCATATTTCACAAACAATAACAACAACAATCTTGTGAGAATGTAGCAAATTTTCCAATAAAAAACTTTATTAATGCTCTTAGCATTAACTACCATCAGAGATGCATCAGATGTTGCTATCTATGAACTGTTAAATTATCGACCTGGCAAAAATCCTGCCTAGTATAACACTGAAAAGGTTGTCAACCCACTCACCACTACTCATGCTCATACCACTACTCATACACACAGTACGCATCAAGCACAAAAATCAACATTTGAGGAGGTTCTGTCAGAAAACGTAATGAAACACCAGAGACCTCTAAAACACAAGACTGCTACAACTAACACAGTTCCCACAGCACCCATGACACACGGTAACAGAAGTGTCCACCTACCAAGCCAGTAAGATCCAACACTCAAAAAAACTTTTTTTTTTTTTCTTAATGGAGACTCCATAGTGAGACACACGGATATCCCACTCACCAGTAGGACAAGGAGAAAGTCTCTGTCAATTGCAAGGATTCATCAGATCACGCATGCACTCAGGTGTCTCGGCAACAAGTACCATTAATTTATTTTTATTTTTTTTAACATTTGTTAACCGGGAAAGTCCGACGTGGAACAAAGCTAATTTTCACAGGAGGCCCGAGGAGAAATACTCCAGATGCATGTCTGCCTACCATAATTCATGTTGGAGTGAATGACCCAAGACTTACTGACTGGACTATATGAAGAGAGACATGATTGTGTCCCAGACAGGTATGTCCCTAGCCGTGAGCAGCATACTACCCTCACCTAGAATACCACAGTATAAACAAAAAATGATTGATTTCAATAATTGGCTTAGTTTTTGGTGTCATTCAAAGGGGTTCCAGTTCCTGTCAGCCTTGTAAATCATGGTCGACAAACCTCACTGCTTTGCCAGAGATGGTTGCAACTGGCACCTGTAGGCTTTTGGCTGCTGGCAAAAGCTATTGCTTCCCCCATAGTGCCTTTTTTAGGCAAGGTCTCGGAAATAAACTTACCAACTGAAATTTGCCATTTATAACAAAATAAGGGTTATGCTGCTAAATGTTAGGAGTATAAATCAAAAAAAACGCACACCCTGGAAACACTTCTGTCACTGGAAGATGTAGATGTCTGTGCAGTCACAGAAACCTGGTCCAAGACCTCAGAGAGTACCCTGGCCTTGCAAGGCTACAATGCCTTGCACGCCTTCAGACCACAAAACGAGCATGTGAGAACCAAAGGAGGCCGTATTTTTATCTATATTAGAGGTAAATTCACCTCCCGTCTAGATAGACTGGACAATTCCATGGAATTACTCCCAGTTCAGGTTATGGTGAGTAAGACCGCATTCAAGTCAGTCGGTTATAGATCCCCCTCCATGGCTCATAATGTGCTTGAAGCCTTCTTGACCAAACTGGAGACAATCCAGATATTGCCAAACACTCTGGTTATAGGGTATTTCAGTTATCCCACTATCATCTAGGAAACCTACACTAGCCCTAGCTCATTAGCACAAAAGTTCCTTGACTTTAACTCGAATGCCATGGAACAAATTGTTCATACCCCACCAAGAAGAATAAGCACTAAATCTGGTCCTCACTTACATGTCTAACAGATGTCCTGTCACAACATTTGAACCCTCATTAGTTAAATCTCACCACAAATCAGTCACCTTTGAGCTGGCGCTAATACCAGGACTCACAAAGGGTGAAACCAGATTAAAAAACTTCACCAAGGCAACCTATACCCTCCTAGGTGAAGGTATAAATGTATTTGAAGCCCCACCCCCAGCTGGAAGTGGAAACTACACCAAAGCTTACACTAAAGTTCTATACAGTCACTTGAATAAGTATATAGACTCGGCTGTACCAGAAAGAATCCAAGCCAGAGCCTTGGGTAAAAATAAGCCACCTTGGTGGACATCCAGCATCAACAAACTTCACAATAAACACAAAACGTTGCTGTACAAGAAAACAAAGGCGAGACTCCAACAGTGGGAAAGCACTCTTCTCACCCTCAGAAGGCAAATAAGACAACTTGTCATATCCTCTAAGGGCTTCTTAAAAACTTAGCAAACACAACCAAGGATAACCATAAGGCCTTTTACAGCTACGTGCGTAGCTGTAAAAGTTAGGACCCAATCGTGCATGACTAGTGACAAACGGTATCTCACACACTGACCCCATCTATATATCTGAAAAGCAGGTGGTCAAAGCCTTGTCCAAGGCAAAAAAGCACACATCCCATGCTGTCTTCTGAACAGCCTAAAACATGAACTAGCATTGCCACCAAGTACCCTTTTCAGTCATAACCTAATCTCAGGCTTTGTTCCTGCAGAATGGAGAACAGCTACAGTTATTCCCCTTCACAAAGGTGGTCTAGCAACAGACCCATAAACCTGACCGGCCTCATCTGTAAGGCCATGGAATGTATCACTGTGGACCTCATAGTTAAAGACATAGGTGACCTCCAAATCCTGGATCCAGCCCAATTTGGCTACGTAAAGAGCAGATCCTGCCTACTAAATGTGGTTGATTTCTTCGAAAATGTGACCAGGGCAGATCTGTGCACACAGCATACCTCGACTTGGCAAAGGCTTTTCACACAGTGTCACATTCAGTCATTACCGATAAACTTGGCAAACTGAATGTAAACCCCTATGTTATAAGATGGGTTGTCAACTGGCTCACAAATTGGATAACACTATCAAAGTGGGTGGCTTCACATCGACTAGTAGACCTATCACCAGCAGGGTGTCACAGGAGTCGATGCTGGGCACCATACTGTTTGGTATATAGTTATCAGGAGTTTATAACAAAACTAAGGGGTTGTGGCTGACCAAGTTTGCAGAAGACTGCAAAACTAGGTGCATTTATTGAATCCCCAAATGATGTCAGTATACTCCAGGTTTGTGTTATGCAGACCAGCAACTGGTGTCTCAGTCACAGTCTCAAACTGAATGCAAAGAAATGTATCATCGTCCCCTTCGGCACATTGTCCCTTCACACTATCAAATCAACAACAGTACCCAAAGTACCCACGAATTAGTAAGGGATCTGGGATCACAAATTGACTGAGACCTTAATTTTGACCACCATATATCTACTGTAGTAAGGAAGGCTTTCTACTTAACACACTTGATTAGTAAAGATATCGCCTCGAGAGCAAAAGAGGTTATAACCCCATGTTTGGCACTAATCCAGCCCATAATTGAGTGTAATGCCCTGTTCGGCATTTACCATACAAAGCACCTGCAGCAATTGGAGAGATCTCCGAGGTTTTTAACAAAGAAGATCAAGGGACTGTAGCACATGCCTTATACAGACCAACTGAAGTCCCTGCCACTATACTGTGTATCTTATAAACTTCTTAGGGGAGACTTATGCATGGCCTACAGAGCATTCCAAGACCCAAACCTAATGAACTTGCTGCATGTCCATAAATCAAACAAGACTAGGGCTACCTGTTCTAGGGACCTAAATAGGGCCTGCAATTTAAATTGGACATGCTGGAGGGGACAGCTTTATCTTCCAATGACTGCCGCATTTTTGGAGTAGGCTACCAATTCATGTAAAACAGAGCACCTGTATGACATTGTTCAGTAAGAACCTGGATGAGTGGATGGGGGTATCCTAAATTCTTACTTGGGATAGTGCCCACAAACCTCCTGGACATGGGCAGTCATTACTAAATGCAATCTTTGGTATTGACTAGAATTTCTATGCTATTACTTTGGGATGAAACAGCTAGGCTTGAAATGACCTCTGAGTTGATAGCCTAATAATCTCCTATGAATGAGAGTTTGACAGTGGGCATTTTCCTCAAACTACTTTTTTTCTAGCAAAGCACATACTGGAGAAATCCAGCATCCTAGCCAACAAGCTCATCAGGACTTTTCTGATGCCTAACGAGTGGTATATCAACCATACAGTGGTGGATAGGATCTTTTGCCAATGGGGCAGCCTTGCTGCAATCTTTTTGCCTTTCCCCTCAACAAGTGCAGCAGGTTTTTCGCCCTAATTTCCCCTGGGGGGGGGGTCATTGAGAGACACTCTAATCCACCTTTGGCACTCCATTTTCTTGTATGCTTACCCCCCCCCCCTTACCTCTAATCCCCATATTTCTTCAGAAAGCCTTCCGATTGAAGAGCAATGTTCTTCTCATTGCCCCCGGCAAGTTTGGTCCCTCTTTCTGTGGTCTCACCTTCTATGTCCCCCTTGGACACTGGACCCCAGTCCAGATCTGGTATCTCATACCTCTGGGATGGCTCACCCTGGCATTCCAGGCCTCAGGTTGATCGTATTGTTTCTGGTTTCACCAATTCCAATGATGGCTAGACAGTCCATGTTTTCTTCACTCATTCATCAAATTTTAATATCCTCCCAGAAACCTTTGACTAGGAAAATATATACAAATGGAAATGGAAAAGATTTCCTGTTGGGCACAACAGAGAGAGAATTAGATCCGTTTACTGCTCCCATTCCTGCTGTTTTAGATTTTCTTGCCTCGGTTTATCATGGAGGTGCTAGTTTCTCCCCGTCAAAGTTCAGCTAGCTGCCATCTGTAATCATCACACTGGAGAAAACCTGGATAAAACTAGAGGGAAAGCATTATATAAAGCATTCCTTAATGGTACTTTTTCCTTAGACGACCTATTCCAACTTGGGATCTTACACTTATGTTGCAGACCTTGGCTCAACCTCCCTTTGAGCCTTCAGCCAAATCTGATCTCAGATTTTTGTCTTTGAAGACAGGCTTTCTAGTGGCTGTTACTTCAGCTAAGCGAGTTACTGAACTCCAAGCACTCTCTTCAAAACCACCTCATTTGATTTTCCATAAAGATAGTCACCTTACATACCAATCCATCTTTTCTACCGAGAAATAGCCTCTGAAGCAAACATCAACCAAGCAATTAATTTGCCAGTCGTCTTTCCAAACATTTTCCAATAAAGGGGATATATGCTTCATCTTTGGATGTACAAAGGCAGCTTTGTTTTTATCTTCATAGAACAAAGGTATTAAAGAAAACTGACCGTTTTGTTTAATTTGCCAGTAACACATTGGGAAAAGCAGTCTCCAAAGTCACCTTAGATAAATGGTTAATAGATGATTGTATTGCGTATATTATTTTCTTTATGAGGTTTGCCATTGACAGGATCTGTTAAAACTCACTTTGCTAGATCCATGGCTACATCATCTGCACTGTGGATGATATTTGTGCTGCAGCCACTTGGTCCAGTGCTCATACTATTATTGCTCATTACAAGTTGGTTATCATCTCCAGAAACAGGGCTGCCTTCGTTCCTGTGGTACTTAGGAACATCCTTCTATGAGGGGCAATCAAGGTCATCATAGCTGGGGACTCCGTCTCATTCGTTGATGAGTGAAAATGACAACTTCAGATATAAACGTTTTGTACTCACCATAACTTTGCATTTGTGTTGTTCAAGTTCATTCTTCCTCCACTTCCCACCCCTGTTCCCCCTCCTTTATTCGTTGGGACTGATCTGATAAAGATTTTGGAACCACTGGGTTCCTGTTTGAGCCCCTATTCTGTTAATTTTATAAGTTGTATTCTAAATTGGTGCATATTAACAGACACAATCTGAGGTAATGCAGCAGCAAGGGACATTATGGGGAAGGGGAGGAGCTCAATGGTAAGATCCAAGAGTCTGGTAGAAATGCAGCCGAACTGATCCAAGACCCATTCTTTGAGGAAAAATGAAATTGAAGAACACAGATGCAGAGTTATGATGAGTATATAACTTTTATTTTCAGTAAGCCCCCTCACAAACGTGTAAACATGATCATTCTATGTCTATCTATTCTCATGTTGCAGTATTCATAACCTTTAGGTTATCCTCTGCTCAGTAACCCTAACATCCAGCCAGTATACAAAAGCTTTAGTCACCGCAAGGAACGTAAGCCGTAAAGGTGATGTCTGCACGTACCTTCCCTAGAACTTCTCTGCTAACAGTTGAACATCAGCTCATACTGCCGTTTCTGCCATCGGATCCTGTGAGTTTGACATAAGTACCCAGTTGGGGCCTTTTTTCTTCTTATTTTGGTCACTCCATGCCTGGCCAGGTTCATATTATCCAGGAAAGGAAAGTGTAGGTGTGGACATCAGATCCCCCATAAGGACACCCACGACGTCTGTCTTTTCTGCCTCGAGACCCACCTCGAATACAGAGAACTATACTGGCAGGTTTTTTTGGATGCAGGCAAACCGCCAGTGCTCAATGGGTATTTTTCTATTTTACCCTTATTTAAAACTAAGAGCTGCTAAGCTTTAAATTTAGGGTAATACAGGCACATGTAGATTTTTTTGTACCCATGAACTAGTAATATTTTTAGTTGTAATTTTTGATAGAACCTCTGTTTTTGCAAGCAGATAGTGCTAAGTTCACAATATCCAAAGTAGATTCATATGTTACTGCATTAATGCTTTTCTTAAGTTTTGAGATTTTTGAGATTTATGTATTTTTATTAAAGATTTTTTATGTTGGATACAATAGGATTGCAACTTCAATCGTTTTAGCTTTGTATTGTTTCAATACACTAATATGTAAGGTGTTAAAAACAGGGCAGAGACATTTTAAAGGATTTTAATGTGATTATTTTAATGAATGTATTAATTAATAGTTGATGTTGATTGGCTAGTTAATTTAAGCACACTCTAAAAGAGCCTTGATTTTATTGAATGTTGTCTGATGAAGTCTGCTGTAGTAGATGAAAACGTGGAAGAAATTGTAGCGTTAAAGTGCTTTGTTTGCTGTAGGACCTTTTCCTTTTCACTTTGTTAGAAGTTATTGTTTTTTTTTCTGCCTACGGCCCAACCACGACCAAAAATCCTGTGCAATTTGTCAGGCCTTCGTTCAAAAGACCCTTCGCAGCTGTCTGCACACCCTAAATATCTGTTTAGAAAACCAACATCTCAGACATTTGGCTCTGACAATGGTAGGACCATCCGGTCAGATCGTTGAGCCACTGAAAAAGAAGGCCAAAGTTTCCAGGCCTGAGCATATTGCTGCATCTCCTCCACCCATTTCCCCTGTGGCCAATGTACGCCTGGAGGAATGTGTGGAACCAGCTTACTCTGGTATAGCGGTACCATTCAGGAGGCTGCAGAACCAAGGGCTGAAAGCATGTCCGTGGAGGTTATGCAGATGTTTGGCACCGATGATGAGGGGGAACCTCGGCTCTCGTACTGCGGACATCCAGACCAGTCCTGTAGAACCACCTGAATCTAGGCCCTCCTTAGGCCCTACACCCTCCAGGCCTGTCTCTTCCTTAAAAAGAAAACAAAAAAAATAAACATGTTTCTCCACCACCTGAAACCCTGCCTGTTTGGCAAGCTTTCTCGCAGAGTTTATTTAATGCCTTCATAGCCCTTAAGCCTTCAATGGCTGCTTCTCCTCCAACTGCCCCTCCTATCACCCATAAGCCTCAGACTGAAGACCCTCCTCTCATTGAAGCTGAAGACTCTTCAGATTCCTCTTCAGAGGATTTCCTTTCTTGTGTTTCTCAAATGCCTTCCTCTCTCGGGTATGCCTTCCCAATGGAGGACTCTGCTGAGGCAGACTCCCCTGTAGAGGACTTCACCTTTGGAGAAACCATCTCTCGGATGAGAGTTTTTTTTAAATGGGACTCCACTGAAATGATTGAAGTCGAAAAGTGGTACCATGAACTCTTACAGATGGACACCCCTTCTCCTTCTATCATTCCACCAGTCTTACCAGCCTTTTTAGACCCCTTCGATGCAGCCTCTAAAAATCCTGTATCCCAACCCTCAGCACTTAGAAGGCCTAACAAATTTTATGGTCCCAGAAGGGGCCACATTTCTGATAAAATGCCCTGTTGCAGACCCTGCCACTATTTTGGTCTCTGCAAGCAAGCCCCCTAAACTACTACCCTCTACCTTTGTCCTTCTAACTGATAAGGAAGTAAGACTGTGGAGCGCTGTGGCAAAAAGGTATACACCTCTGTCACTGTGGCTTTTAAGGCAGTTAACTACCAGATTCAAATGTCTAAGTATGCCATGGGCCTTTTGTCTCTGGTTTCAAAACTCTTGGCTGATCTCCCAGACTCGCCTACTAAATCTCAGATATCTAACCTGATCGCTGTGTCCTCACAAGAAACAAAGACACTCGATCAGATGCAGTTATGATACTGCAGAGGCCTTTGCCGGATCTGCAGCTTCTACCTCCATGCTCAGGAGGTACTCTTGGCTGATACTCCAACCCCTACCTGACAATATCAGGAATAAACTTTTAGATGCACCCCTGGACAAATCTTCCCTATTTGGGGCCAAAGTGACAGAGCTTTTCAAAACCCCTCAACAAAAGGGCAAAGAATTACAATAACTGAAGCACTTGTTCGTGTCTCCAGTCCCTAATTTTCGTAGAAATTATCCCACCAGGACACAATTCATCAGAAAACATTCTGCTCCTACTTCTCACCCTAGGAGCAAAAAGATTTCCAGGAAGTATCAGCCACCTTCCAGGCCTGCTCAGACTTCAACTCAGAAACCTCAGTTTCAGGACAGGGCAGGTAGTCTGTGACTACCAGCCTTCTCTTCCACCCTATCCAGATTCTATACCCCTTTCCCAGAGAGAGACTCTCTCTCTCTCTCTCTCTCTTCCCATCTGGCAAAGCAGTACCTCAGACAAGTGGGACTACTACATCATAGAAAAGAGTTACTTCATGATTTGGATAATTTTTCCCTTCTTAAAAGGGATCCCACAACCACCAACGAACCACCTACCCCTATTCCAAACAGTTTTGGACAGCCTCCTCTCTCAAGGGACTATCTAACCTGTTCCTCTGTCAGAAACCAAGGAAAGACAGCCTATGAAGACCCATCCTAGATCTCTACCACCTCATCCATCATAGATCTGTCCCACCTCAACCTCTTTCTACAAGTACCCACTTTCTGCATTTGGGTAGCATAATGGTTATGGGTAGCATAATGGTTAAGGTGTTTACCTTACAAACACATGGGTCCGGGTTTGATTCTCACATGGGGTAATTGGCTAGGCTTAAAATGGCTCACAAGGGCAATTAGCCTAGTACTAACCTTTGCACCTTTTACGCCCAAACTCTATTCCCCGTACTACTGCCTCGGGCATTTCTGGCCATCTTGGATATCAAAGATGCCTATCTGCACATCCCCATAAGGCCCAAATACAGGAAGTATTTATGCTTCTCTGTGGGTTCCTCACATTTTCAGTACTCTGCTTTATCCTTTGGACTATCTACTGCTCCAAGGGTAATTCACCAAGTGTCTGGCTCCAGTAGTAGCCTATTGCAGGGTCCAAGGGATACAAATTTTCCCATACCTGGATGACCATCTGATCCAGGCAGATTGCTTCAGTTCCCTACACAACCATCTCCATACAGTCATTTCTGTTCTGCAGTCTCTGGGTTTCAACATAAATTTCCCCAAGTCCAACCTAAATCCCTCCCAGAACCAAGTCATCCTGGGGTGCAGAATCAGGACATAACTTTTGAGGGCATTCCTCCCACCCCAAAAGTTGGAAAACCTGAAATAATACTTGCTGTCTGTCCTCCAAGCCTACAATGACAGCAAGAGAAAATCTCAGACTTCTGGAACATATGGCCTCTACTATACCCATGTTGCCACTGTCAAGACTCCACATGAGGAAACTTCAGTGGTACCTGTGATCCACATGGACCCAACACTCCCACCCCTTGGACCACACCATTCCCTTTTTACTGTGCCTAAGGAAGGGATTTTTGGTGGATGGTGCAAGTATTGATTAGCCCAGGATTTCCCTTACAACCCCTCACTCCAGTCCAGGAAATGTACACAGATGCTTCAGACCTGGGTTGGAGAGGTGCTATGGGCAGTTTGAAGGTACAAGGCACATAGACTGGCCCATTCAAGAGGGAACACATCAACATCGGAGAGATGAGGGCCTCTATCTTTGCACTGAGGGCATTCCAACACATTCTGAAGCAAGGCCCTCTGAAGTTGTTCACAGACAACAGTACCGTTCTGTGGTATGTGAACAAATAGGGGTGAGCAAACTTTTACTTGCTATGTAGATTTGCACTCCAGGCCTGGGAATTGGTGGACCAACATGGAGTCTCCTTGCAGGCAGTCTACATTCCCTCAACTCAGAACACTCGAGCAGACACCTTGAGCAGGTCCGTGTCACAATCCCACAAATTGATGCTACACAGGGAATGTATTTCTGGACCAATTCCACAGGTGTGGTATGCCACAAGTAGATCTCTTTGCCTCCCCTCTGAACAGACAATTTCCACAGTTCTGTACCAGGGCACCTAGCCCCCTAGCAAGGACAATGGACACCTTTTTTATTTCATGGAAGGGAATGTTTCTGTATGCACCCCCCCTTCCCACTCTTACAGAGAAGACCCGTTAAAAATTCAGCAAGACAAACCAAAAATCATGTTGGTGACTCCCTTTTGGCCAAGACCATATTGGTCCTCTCTCCTTCTGTATTTAGTCAGGGGCAATCATTACAAGTTACCTCACAGAGTGGACCTTCTTGCACAGGACAAAGTATCCTGAATCCATCTCCACTTGGAATCTCTCAGCATGACCCTGTGGGTGATAACTTTTGATCCTTTTCAGACACCTTTACACTGAGTATGTGCTTGATGTCCTGCAGGCGGCCAGGAAACCCAATACTAGGAGATCCCATTTGTCCAAATGGAAAAATTCTCTATTTGGAATCTTAAAAGGCAGCTAGACCCATTTCAAGGAGAGGTCCCCTTAGTGCTGTCCTGTCTGTGTGAATTGTTGCAGGCAGGGCTAGCATTTTCTTCTGTTAAGACTTACCTGGCTGGTGCTTCTGCTTGTCTGCCTCTTGACCCTCCACCTTGCTTCCAGACCTCAGTGAAGTCCAGGCCCTCATGGTCACCTTACTTTTTTTAATCTTACACAAGGATGGTGACCCTAAGGACTAACCCGTCCTTCATGCCTGAGGTGGTCAGTGAGCTGCCCGTTAACCAATGTGTACACCTCCCCACCTTTTTTCCACATCTTCAGAATAACAGTGAGAGAGTCCTGCATTCCCTTGATGTTCACAGCCAACTAAGATTCTGCCTAGACAAGACAGAGTCCATTAGGAGATCAGAGCAACTGTTTGTTTCCTTTCATGCCAGGGCTTTGTGAAAAGCTGTGACAAAGCGGACTGTTTCTGCCTGGATTTCCAAGGCCATTTCCTTTTGTTACATCTACCATGGCAAACACTTGAAGTCTAAAATTAAAGCCCATTCCACTAGAGCCATGGCCTCATCTGGAGCCTTCTTCAAAGGGCTGGAAACTGCTTCTATTTTAGAGGCAGCTACCTAGACATTTATTGTACTTTGGAGCTTTTCTCCCCAGGTCTTGGCTGAAAACAGACTTCTAGTCCAATCGGGCCTCCCCGGTAAACAAATGTCAAATAAATAAATATTGTGCACTTCATTATGTGTGTGTGATGTCCTGTCCATGGAAAATTGTCTTACATGAAACCGGTCTTTGGTGCAAAAAAGGTTGGAGACCGCTGTGTTAAAGGACTAAGCAGTACCTCTTAAAAAGAGGTGAATGCGACTTCCAGTGAAGATGGGGATGAGTACTGCATGGCCATTTTTGCCATTTTCCTCCTTGAAAAATATTTACTTAGATTTTTCCTCTAGTAGCCCAGTCCTGCATATATCTGTAGTACACAAGTTTTATTAATGAGAGCCTTTATCACTATGATTACAAATTCTGACCTGGAATCTCTTCAGAACAGGAAATATCATCAATCCCATCATTCACCTTTACCAAAAGCTCAGGTCCATATAATCCCAGCTAACATGCAGTCTGGAACCTTCATGGAATCAGTTACCACCAGTGCTGTTATGCAACAGCCTAACATGACAGATGTCATACCTTTGTAGCGATTCTTACACTAAGTCCAAGAAAGTCATCACCCACACATCCTAGAGCCAATGTCAGATGTCCCATGTACCTCGCAGTGACGAAAGCTTTTGTATACTGGCAGGACATTCGGGTGCTGAGCGGTGGATAAACCCAAAGGTTGTTGTGAGTACTGCAACATGGAAAGAGAAGGACATCTATGGTTATGGTAAGATTTTACACAACTATTCGTTCAGACCGAAAGTTTTAATCTCTCTTCGTTTCACTTCATGCCTTTTGTTGCATATGACTGATGTCCTTCAAGGATGCATCTGCAGTCTTTACAAATGGGTTGTCCTGTCGTCAGACAGCCCCTCGGTCGGCCGGATTCCAAAGTCTGGGTCTGGCTTCGGCTGGTGTCGCACTTCACCCGACGTCATTGCGGCAGTTATTCGGGTATAAAGGCATCAGCCGACACCATTTTCCTCAGTCTTTCTTGCCGCGTGGCGCCCGAAGCAGAAGCTGTTCGCAAGTGCCGGTCGGTCAGATCCAGAGATTACTACTACCGAATACTACTTCGAAGACTTCTATAAAGCTAAGTACCCCGTTGGGGACTCTTTCTTGCCTCAGCCGATGTCAGAGAAAGTTAATAACTGTTTATCTTGTGGGAAACAAATACCTCATAAAGATTTCCACTCCTATTGCATACATTGTTTAGGCCCAGACCACGACGTAGCAGCTTGTCTAGCCTGTGCTTCTTTTAACCGGCGGACGCTTAGACGCCGCCGGACTTTGCTGAACAGATTTTCGGCTCCGATTTTGCCTACATTATGCCGTCGGATCCTCCGACTATGCAAATAACCAAAAAACGCAAAGAAAAGGACCGACACTCGCGGTCCGCAGTTTCGGCCGAAACCGCGGTTAAGCAAACCACGAGTGTCTCTGTTTCGGCCGAAACCGAGCAAGCGGTTCTTTCTTCAGCCGATAACTTGCCTTCTACCGAGGCCTCTTCTAACCTGGTAGAAACGGCTTCTGAAATCCAACCTTCTGTTGCGGTTTCACAGGATTTATCAGACACCATTCCCCTGGATATTCCAACCCCTGCACGTGGAGCTGCTAGGCCTCCTCCAGCTATGTCTATTAAGGCCTTTGCCAGGGCTAAAGCAGCCAAAGCATCAAAACCTGTGCCTGCCAAGCCCCCCTCTCACAGGCCCAGCACCAGCTCCCATATGCTTTCTTTGGCTGAGGATCTCATCTCTTTAATTCGTGGAGCCCAGCCTCATCCAGACAGGGCCTCTCTCCCTCCTCCAGAAAAGAGGCCTAGAGCAGAGCCCCTGAGCCAGTATCCACAGATGATTCCTCTGATGACTCAGAACATGCAGACCCTCCTGAGGCTTCTTATTCTCTTACTTAAGACTCTGATGCTGAGGAGTCTATCCTTCAGCCTCTCCTCCTGAGGAATTTTCCTTGGGGAAACCTTGCATGCTATGAGGGAACAATTTCAGTGGCAGGGCCAAGATTTCTCAGACTCTAGAAAAAGGCTTAGGACCTTTCTACATTTGCCACAGCATAGGCCCTTAGCTATACCTCCAGTTCTTACTGTGGTTGATGATGCATTTAATGATGCTTGCACTGCTCCTGATTCTTTACCTCCGGCCCCTGCTAAGCCCGATAGGTACTACAGGGTCCCGGACACTCATCACCATTTATATAAAGCTCCTTTTGCAGATCCAGAGACTATCTCCCAGGGTCCTAAAGCTGCAGCAGCTACTTCTTCTAAAAACCCCCTCCCCTCTGAAAGGGAATCCAGGTCCTTGGAGAGATGGGGTAAAAAAGTTTACACCTCTGCTACTTTGTCAGCTAGAGCTTTGAACTGCCAATTTCATATGATTCAATATCAAGAGTTTATGCTTGACCAGTTAACTAAAAAGCTGTCCTCTGAAGAATCTTTAGATAAAAAGTATGTTCAAGAAATGGTACATAACATACAGCAGGTTAATAACCATTCCTTAAAATGTGGCTATGATGCACTGGAGGCTTCCTTCAGATCAGCCATGACTGGCACAGTTATCAGGAGGCATGCATGGTTGAAAGAACAGGCATTACCGGACCATGTCATATCTAAGCTTTTGGATGCACCTATGGACAAGGTCAATTTATTTGGTTCCCCTGCACAGCAGGTACTAATAAAGATGGAAGAGAAAGCAAAATCTGTGCAAACAGTGAAGGATTTCTTACAAGTTCAACCTCCAAGGTTTAGCAGGAACTGGCCCTCCAAGAATTGGTCCTTTCCGGACTCCTCTAAGGCACAAAGAGGCAGGAATAGGCGCTCTAGAGGCAGAAACCAATCCAGGGGTGCCTACAGGGGTCGCCAGTGGCAGGGTAACAACCAACGAGGCACGGATACAGCCACCACCACTACAACTCCTCAATCACAGTGACTTGGCGGTGGCACCGCCTACCAGGGAACAACTAGAAGCACCCTTAGGCGGAAAGCTAACCTTATTTTCGAGAAACTGGCACTGCATTACAAGAGAAAAATGGATTTTGCAAACTATAGACCGAGGTTACAGGTTCCATTTCCATACTCTACCAGGAAAGAGAGGAATGCCAAACCTACCACCTACTCAAAGGACAGAAGCTCTAAAACAAATATCTCAATTGTTAAGAATGAGAGCTGTGGAAAAGGTACCACCTATGGAGCAAGGAAAGGGATTTTACTCCAGACTCTTCCTGGTACCAAGAAAAGAAAACAAATGGAGGCCTATTCTAGATCTGTCCGCTTTAAACACATTCCTCATTGTTCCAAAATTCAAAATGCTGACCCTACAGCAGCTTCTTCCCATGCTGGGCAAGGAGTCTTGGCTGGTAACTCTAGATCTCAAGGAGGCATACCTGCACGTCCCCATAAGACCAATTTGCAGAAGATACCTCAGATTTCTTGCAGGATCAGAGCATTATCAATTCTCAGCATTGCCCTTTGGCTTATCTACTGCCCAGAGTGTTCACGATATGCCTGGCATCAGTAATCGCCATTGCAGACTTCAGGGATTCAAATCTATCCCTACCTGGACGACTGCCTGATACAAGCGGACAACAAAAACAAACTAACAGAAGACTTACAAAGAGTCATCTACCTGCTGCAAGCCCTGGGATATACAGTCAATACAAAAACGTCAAGGCTGATTCCATCCCAAAGAATAACCTTTCTGGGTGCAGAACTGGACACATCAAAACAAATGGCATTTCTAACTGCAGAAAAGAAAGCGCAACTTCCTCTCTACTTCTTGGCATTAACAAAGCAGAACCATCTAACTGCAAGAAAAGTGCTACAAGCTCTAGGCTTCATGGCATCCTGCATAATACTGGTCCCTCATGCCAGGCTGCATATGAGAAAGCTACAGTGGTACCTAAAGAATTTGTGGTCCCAGCACAAGCACAGCCTAGAAACCAAAATTCCAATGATCCCATGCCTGAAGCAAGAATTCCTATGGTGGGCTCAGGTCTGCCAATCAAACACAGGATTGCCCTTCTGCAAAAGGCAACCAACACAAACCATCACGACAGATGCCTCAGACCTCGGTTGGGGGGCACACATGCTGGGCAAGTGCATTCAAGGCCTATGGACTCAAGACCAGCTGCATCTACACATAAATTTAAAATAAATGATGACAGTAAAATTGGCAATCCAGGCATTCAGACCTTTTTTCCAAGAAGGCCAGTTGATGATAAGGACAGACAACACCACAGTTATGTGGTACATCAACAAACAGGGAGGCACACACTCATACCCTCTGTGCCGGCTGGCACTGGACCTATGGGATGTGGCTCTCAGTTACAACATTCAGTTACAGGCAATTTATGTACCAGGGAAGGAAAACATTCTAGCAGATATATTAAGCAGAACTACAACAGATGCCCACGAATGGATGCTGCATCCGGACATCTTCAAGACCATCACAAGAAAATGGGGATTACCACAAATAGACTTGTTTGCATCCCCATTCAATCACCAGCTGAAGAAATTCTGCACAAGGACTTACCACCCACTTGCTTGGAAGGTGGACTCCCTATCATTCAGTTGGAAAAGCCTGACAGCATACGCATTCCCACCACTTCCTTTGATGCACAAGGTGCTTCTGAAGATCAAAGAGGAACGTCCGAGGATCATTCTGATAGCCCCAAGCTGGCCAAGACAACATTGGTATCCACTGCTGAGAAGCATGTCCCGGGAACAAATATGGACACTGCCCCTGATCCCATTACTGCTAACACAGAACAACTACAACATCCTGCATCCAAACCTAAAAACTCTGCAGCTAACTGCCTGGAACATTACATAACAGTAATTAACCCAAATTTATCCCAAAGGGTTAAAGACATAATCCTGGAGGCTCGTAGACCTTCAACAAGAAAGAATTATGCAGCTAAATGGAAAAGATATTTCATCTGGAGTACTGCAAAGGGGCAAGATGTGACACTGGTGAACATAGCCAACATCCTGGAGTACTTGGCGGAGCTCTTCCATACAGGCCTGTCCTATTCTTCCATCAAGATACATGCATCAGCTATTTCAGCAGAATACAGCTTGGATCCTCCTGTCTTCTCGCATCCTCTGCTCAGACAGTTTCTGAGAGGAATTAAAAATGTAAAACCTCCCAGGAAACCTCCATTGCCAGCATGGGACTTGAACTTTGTGCTAGAAAAACTGACTCTTCCTCCTTTCGAACCAGCAGCAACAGCAGAATTACAATACTTATCCTGGAAGACTGCTTTCCTGCTGGCAATAACTTCAGCAAGAAGGGTCTCTGAACTACAGGCATTAATGGCAGTGCAACCCTTCCTGATCTTCCATCAAGATAGTGTGTCCATGAGAACAAATCCTACATTTATGCCTAAGGTGGTATCCAGAGTCTCTTTAAATCAGGCTATCCACCTTCCTACATTCTTCCCCAACCCACAGAACAGGGGAGAAAGGCTCTTACATACCTTGGATGTACACAGACAATTACGCTACTACCTGGACAGGACAAAAAACAATAGAAAAACTGACCAGCTTTTGGTAGCATATGCAACAGGAAAGGAGGGAAAACCAATTTCTAAACAGACAATCTCCAAATGGATAGGAAATTGCATTAGATTTTGTTACTCCTACCATGGAAAGAAAACTCCAGATAACATCAGGCCTCACTCCACAAGGGCTACAGCCACTACCACAGCTTTCTTACGAGGAGTGGCTACCAAGGACATTATAGAGGCTGCTACTTGGACCTCCGTGCATACATTTGCCAAGCATTACAACTTACCTCTATACTCTAGATCCCGTGCTGGTTTTGCCACTGCTGTTTTGCAAGGGATCCTAACTGCACCATAATCTCTTTGCATTTCCTCCTCCCCTAGTTTAGCTATGATATTCTACCCATTTGTAAAGACTGCAGATGCATCCTTGAAGGACATAGTACAGTTTTGTACCTACCATAAATGTAGATGTCGGAGAGGAATGCATCTGCAGTCAGGATTACCCTCCCTCCTTCCCCTCTGAGGTACTCCTAGGGTATTTGCCAATCTTCAGCTAGCTTGGGGGGGATCTATTATGGTGTATTTGTTTGTATATATGTACATACATGCTTATTTTGTGTGTTTGCTCTCTACTATTTGGAATCTTTGGCATTTATCCAAATTTAGCCATCCAAGAGGGCACCTGGCATCTGGGGCAAGAAACACTGAGAAAAATGGCGTCGGCTGATGCCTTTATACCCGAATAACTGCCGCAGTGACGTCGGGTGAAGTGCGACACCAGCCAAAGCCAGACCCAGACTTTGGAATCCGGCCGACCGAGGGGCTGCCTGACGACAGGACAACCCATTTGTAAAGACTGCAGATGCATTCCTCTCGGACATCTACATTTATGGTAGGTACAAAACTGTACTTTATCTGTGTAGCTGTCCTTTGCACTGCATATGTTCTCATTGTATCTTTAGGATGGTTAGATCGCCAGGAATGCATGCAGACCTGCAGACTGGGGTTTGTCAGTCTGTGTTGAGAATTGTCATCATCTCATTTTCTGCTGGCAGCATCTCTTCCTGCATACCATGGTTTACCACCAACCACCTTTAGTGCTGCTTTGCAGTGCTTGCCCATGTTTAGATCATACGAAGCAACTGCTGCTAGATACATTTCATCATATACTATAACTGTTTCTCTACTATTTGTGCATTGCTTTCTTGGATTTTTTTTCAGAAATTTATTTTGTACTGAATTTAAGCTTCCTTGTATAAGAGCATTCCTTCAGTTTTACCAAGACCCTGTTCAGCTTAATTTTCTGGCATCGATAATACTGCACACTGCTACTCCCGTGCCACTTGCAGAAGGTGAAAAAGACCAGCTTCTCTTTACTATACACATGTCATCACATCCATCATTATCATTTTGAGTTCATTCCATCGTCTTGTGACACTCCTGATCATTGCTTTACTGTTGTTACTATGATAGGAACCTAGTGTAACGCTTTCTGATTGTTACACTAATATGTTGTGTTAAGTTGTCAAATGCTATATAAAAGTTTACGTAGTCCGGTTTCTTTTTGGTCATCTTCCATACTCCGGCCTAGATGAAAAACTTTTTTTTAAGATTTGTAAGGCATGTCCCATGCTCTGGTGGCTCCATGTAGTCCAGTATTCTTTCAGTAGTGATTCTCATTTTTTTCTGTACAGATGAGGTTGGACTTAACATGTAATTTCATTCTTTCATTAGTCATACTTCTTTTACCCTTGTGAAGAGAAGTCAATGTACCACTCATTGGGTTATCAGGCACCTACTGTTCTCGCATGCTTTGTTAGAAAGTACTAATCAGACTTTGGAAGTCTGTTGTGGATGACTATCAGGATTTCTTTTCATTGTAATGACATTGTGACATAATTTTGAATTCTCCCCCTCCCCTTTTTTTCTGCTGTCAGATGAATGCACGCCACCTTCTGGCACATGCTTTGAATTTACAATACCAGCTCTTGTGCGTCTAATTCTTTTCTGCTGGTCATACACCTTGGACATATTTTAATTCACCTAAGGACAATTCCTGCATCATTATTAAGCAGGATTGTTTTAGCAGTGGCTGTAAGCTATGCATGGTAGACCAGACATCCCTGCATCCAGCAGCTGTCTCCTGGTTGTCCTGTGGGTATCTCCTAAACATTTCAAGGTAAACTGAGAGATATCATAGAGTGTGCCCTGGATTTGTACCGTGGCTTACTGCCAGTAGTCTGTAACTGGTACACCTTATGTTTAAGGTACCCAGATTACCTAAACTGAATCCTCTCATTTTGGAGGAGCAGTAGCTGTACTGTGAAGTCCCAGATTGCTAGACTCCTCATTGTGTTACAGACAGTGAGCCTAGCAATGTATTAATTCCAGCCACTTGTAAAAGTGATCTCACCCTTTCATTAGTTACTCCCCAAAGCTCATATCTGTAACTGTGGATAGGGACACTGTTCAGTCAGTAAATTTATTTATTTATTTATTTATCATTTGTTGACCGGGAAAGTCCGACTAGGTTCCACAGAGCCTGTTTTCAGCGGAGGCCCGGGGAGAAATGCTCCAGATGCATGTCTTTGGAATGTGGGAGGAAACCGGAGTACCCGAAGGAAACCCACGCGAACACAGGGAGAACATGCAAACTCCACACAGAAGGCACCCCAGCCGAGAATCGAACCGGAGAACCTCTTGCTGTGAGGTGACAATGTTAACCACTGCACCACTGTGCCGCCCATAAGAGCTTTGTTCTTTGACTCTGCTTTTGCTTCAGCACTGCAGTCTGGTGCAGTGCCTGCAGTACTGCTACCGCTTTGCTAGAGTTACCACCTGTCCCACTTTGCGAGGGATAGTCCTTCTTTGGGCAGTTGTGTCCTGACCAAAAATATTAAAAATGGCAAATGTCCTGAGATTGTAGGACATAATTATGTCCCATATTTTATGTAATACTTGCATAAAATAGTTATTTCTGCATCTATAGTACCTAAATGTTACAATAAACAGAATAAGCAACTAAACTGCTACAAGAATAAGCTTTTATTTAGGCAAAAAAGTAAAGTTATGTCCTTTGTACTGACCGTGGGTATGTGTCGGCCTGTAAAATCTGATGTGTGTCCTGAAAATGTCCCACTTTGGCCATTTGAAAAGGTGGCAACCCTACGCTTCGCTAATCCACTGATTCTTCTATCAGTACTCTCTGTCCTCCCTGATGAACAAGGCTCTAGGGTAATCCTATAGTCAAAATGTCACCTGAGGTAGCTGCTGTGCACATCACTTAGAGAGAGCAGTCCAATCTTCTCTGTAAAAATTTGTAACCTCTAATTTGGAGATGCAAATTCTCATCCCAACCACTTTGTACATAGTATTAAATTGCTGTAGTGCACAATGGATGTTACAATTGCTTGAGGCTAAAAAGACATCACCACCAGCAAACAATAAAAATGTGACTGTCGTTTCCTAGACCTTGCTTGCGCTTTTCATGCTGTGTCTGTGAAAGTACCTGATAAGATTAGAGGCAAGATGGATCCTTGGAGTTTTGCATTCATGTTGAACATATGTGGCTTGATGGTAAAGATGTGAACATAGCTCTCAATCTTCAAGTACAGGGATCAAGTGGAAGTAGTAGTGACCCTGGAACCTTAGACTGCTGTAGTACTTCTCTCTCCATTCACACCAAATGTATGTCAGTACAACTATCCCTTTATCGCTTCAAGATCAAAGAGTTGATTGAATTTGCTTTTCTGTTCCTTAATCGTAGGCTATATATTTGCATGAAATCTTGTTTCTAGCAGCTAGGTATAGGCATTCCACAGAGAAACCGAGGAGTTTGATCTCCATTTTATTGGAACACACACCTTGTAATATCGCTTTGAAATTGGGTAACTTTCCAGTTTGCCAATCGAGAGGTGTTGTCCCAGCCTTCCATGCAGCTTTTGAAAATACTTGTTTTTTTATTTGACAGTTCTGCACACCATTGATGTGTACCAGTAAGTCCTAAGATTATTGCTCGATAAGCACTTGTGCTGCTGCTTCAGCTGTTGAGGTCTTGATCTTGTGCATTCAGACTCCAAGCCACCAACCACCATAGTGAAAGAGGAGAAACTGTTTTAGGAGGCGAATGTTGAACTCATATTGCATAGAAATATTGTTTAGGTGTTTGCGGATACTGCCAGTACACTTTTAGGTCTCTTCAACCTCCAGCCATGATCAAAAAGGAACTGGACTTTTATATAACATCTGACAAGTTAACACCATATGGTGATCAGGTGACTGGTCAATGTGTCTCTTGACTTGCTTGCCCAGAAAATATGGCATTTAGTTTGATGACGCAACTATACACCCAATCAGAGACCTTTGGCCTAAGATGCTGTGGTACCAATGCATGTATGATCATCTTTGCATTTGAACATTGTTTATAATGGATAGTGTATGACTAGCTCAGAAGCTCAACAACAATTCACCATTCAGGTTTATATCCGGGAAGATATTCTTGCCTGTCAATCTCTTCCCATTATCCAAGTCATTGCGTACAAGTTCCGTTGTGATTCTCACATGAGCACTGAAGTTTCCTAGCAGAACTGTGCAGTTCCTAGGTTATGGTCTATTAGAACACCGTACCCGTGGTCTTTTAGAAGTCCGGATAACTGGTAGATGTATGTATTAAAAATTTTTTCTTTATGCATCTCGCAGTTACACCAAGGCACTTTTCTTGTTTGCTGGCACAAATTCCCTTTGAATCGCATTCAGCCAGGGGCTCCAGAAAGCTGTCCAGTGTCTCCAACCCAGAGAAGAAGGAAGAACCAGTAAACCACCAAATAATGCTAATACTTTTCTGCTTGTCCCCATAAGCTCTGACCCTTCTGTAATGAGGTGACACTGTGTGTATTGCTAGAGTTTATTGCTTCATTGGTATTTCTACTTATCCCCACCTTTAACTTCTCAGGTGGTGAATTCACAGAGTCACTTTCTGTGTTTTTAGGTGGATGTGGTGTGTCTTTTAAACAACAAGAGCTCACTAGTGATCATCTCCTTTGGGCTTTCCACGAAAGACAAGTCCTTTTGTCTCTGTTCTAGATCATGATCTCAGATTCTTTAGCTGAACCATCATGGGGACTTTCAGGATGTCTTTTTATTTGTCTGTTCCACTGTTGATTAGTTTTCCAGGAATTTCCTTACCAGGAGTAGCAGTGTTCAGCACCATGTCTCTTGGCCTGTTAGGAGCATGCAAAGCTGTCATATTTTTGTATATTAGTGACTTGGAAGACTGTGCATCTTTGACATTCTTATTGTGCATGATCTGAAGTAGTTAACTTAATTTTATCTGCAACCTGTGGTGTACGGATCAGTATCGGATCCAAGTCAGCAACTTTTTTCTAGCATCTGCTCCAAGCTCAGCGCTCCTCCCCTTACCCATAATGCCCTACCATCTCCTATCTTTCCCCAGGTCTCGTTTGCCACACCAGTAGTGTGCATCGTGGTCTCCTTTGCTCTGAGCTAAAAAGGGATAGTAAGTGGAAACTTTTGGTTATATCCAAGTGTGCTTGTCTAGGATTACCCTTCCTCCCCTTCTGTAGTAACGCGTTGGTCGTTAGTGTAAAAAAAAGTTTTTTTGTATTAGAATAGTACTCAGGCCTGCCCTTCCCCTACCTGTGTGTGTGTGTTTTTTTTGTTGGGAAGGTAGTACCTTTACCTTTGAGTGCAGGACTATGGCTGACCAGCCAAAGCCTGTGTTCAAAAAATGTACAGTGTGTGGCCATAAGCTTTCCCTTGCTGATGGTCACACTCTGTGTGTGATATGTTTAGGAGTGGCACATTTATCCACACAGTGTGCTATCTGTTCAGGCTTCAACCCCAGGGCCCTTAGGGATCGTAAGGCCAAGCTAGTTACCAAAGGCCTTCTCCCCGTTGCCATGCTGGATTCTGCCTCGGCCTCGGTCGCTAGTGCACCTCGCCAGACAGGGACTCAACCTCCCTCTTAGTCTGAAGATGGGTCCTCCTAAGGACAGATTTTCAGTCAGTGAGTCTGACAAAGATAAAGAAAGAGAAGGAAAAGGAAAGACGCAGAGAAGAAAGGGAGAAAAAGAAAGACAGGCATTGCAAGAGATCCCCAGACAGGGAGCTCTTTCTCAGCCCTCCATCCAAGACCATGAGGCCTGTTTCTCCTCGGCTCCGGTCACCGCATTTCTCACCGGAGCTGTTCGAATTTAGGACCCGAGGCCCTCCATCCCTCTGCGCAGACCAGCCAGATCCGAGTCGGTGGCCTCTTTGAGGTCGACTCGGAGCCTATTGGACATGGATATGGACAGGATGATGCGGAGATTTCTTCAGACCCAAATTCAGATGGGAGTCTTGCCAGGTCCCTCTCCCTCATTGGGGTGACCTCCATGCCTCTTTTTGCCCCATCTGTCTTTCCCTGATCCGTGCTTCAGGACTCTTGGATCCGAGGTTCTTTGGAGCTGGTAGCTCTGCGCCGACGGTTCCTCCAACCTCGACTCCAGCTGTTACCTTGAGTTCTTTGGATCCGGGTGACTCTCAGAGCTGCGGACAGGGAGTCGGACCCTGGGGAATGGATTCTTCGGCTCTGACTCTTTCGGACCCGACCCGTTCCCTCAGATCTCAGGCTACCCTGTCTTTGGCTCCGGTCCCCGCTTCGGATCCGGGGAGGACTTCTCCCTCGACCTTCAAAGTGGTGAAGAGGGTTCTCTCCCAGGGATTGAGACCCCAGCCCATTCCCTCGGATACCACCCAGGCCCCCTGGATTTGGCGACGACTCCCTTCATCCTGTCTCAGGGACAGCCCATGCCAGAGGATCCCCAGGTCATTTTCCCCGAGGAAACCCCTGCGGCGCGCGGATCCTCTTCCGAAAGTCCTACTGAAGAGTGCCACCGCAAGTGCAAAAGGAGGCACTTGGACTCCCCTGAGTCCCTCACCACTGACTCTGACTTAAATAAAGGAGAAGGTTCCCCCAGGTCACTTCCCGAAGATGTCTCCTTCGGAGAAATTATGGAAATCCTCCGCCAGAGGGGAGGTTGGTCAGCCCCAAAACCTTCTGGGGATGAGTCGGTGTTCCTGGAGGTTTTTGGCACGGGCCCATCTACTTCCTGGGTGTCCCCACCAGCAGACCCCTTGGTGGACCTCATCACCACGAGGGCATGGAAGGAGCCCGACACCGTAGAGCCCATCCCCAAATGTCCTGACAAGGTTTTATCTCCTCCTTCTGATAGACAACCCTGGTCGAAAGGAACCCCAGTTGATGCTATGTTGGTCGCAGCGGCCACAAAGAAGGAACTAGCACAGGAGAGTTCCTTAGTCCACCCTCCAGACAAGGATTCCAGGTCGGTGGATGGGTTTGGGAAGCGAGTGTACTCTTCAGCGAATTTTTCTATCCATGCGCTGAATTATTTGGCACATGTGATTCGACTTCAGTGAGACCTTGCTTCGGAATTCGCTGAGTCACCCCAAGAGTCTTTATCGCCACAGGACAGACAGCTGTTCTCGGTAAAAATGTCTACTCTGAAGTCAGTCTCAAATACATCTATGCAGTTACTTTCCCTCGCCACGGAAGGAGCAGTTAGAGCTGCTGGGACAGGCATAGCCGTGAGGCGTCATGCCTGGCTCAGATTGTGTCAGTTCACGGACCCTTTCAAGGCGTCGTTTATCAATGTTCCCTGTGACGGCTCTTCCCTTTTTAGGAAGACAGTATGTGACAAACTGGTCCAGAGCGAAAAGGACTGGAAGACTTTGTCTGCCGTCGGAGTCCGCTTCTCTAACCCTCAGCGGTCCTTCTCTAGGAATCAGAGGGCAGAAGATGTGGTTCTGAAAATCTCAGTTATCCCAGGATTCTCATGACAGCTATTCCTCCAGAGGCAGAGGGGGACAGGATCGATGCCAACCCAGAGTTAGAGGGGGTCCCAGGAATTTCGGGTCTAGGGAACCCTTTTCTGATAGACCCGGTCAGCAGCCCTGAGGGGTTGCCCGACTGTCCTACTCTGGAGGCAGTCGGGGGACAATTGTCCTTACACCCAGCGGTATGGGAGTCCATTACGACAGATTGCTGGGCTCTTCAGATAATATCCAGAGGTTACTCTATTCCTTTCATTGCCCCTCCAAACATTACAAAACACCTCCTGGATGTTCCACCCGCTCACAGGGAGGCCGCAGTTCTAGAGGTTTCAAAGCTGCTTCTCAGATGAGCCATCGAAAAGATCCCCCCCGATCAGTCCAGATTAGGCGTCTACTCAAGTTTCTTTTTGGTGCCAAAAAAGACTGGGGACCTCAGGCCCATTCTAGACCTCTCAACATTAAACCTGTCGTTAGCAAAACAGAAATTCTGGATGGTCACCGTACAGTTCATTCTACCTTATCTCCGAGAGTGCAACTGGGATGTGCTCGTTAGACCTTCAGGATGCTTACTACCACATCAAAATACACAGAAGCTGCAGGAGGTTTCTGCGCTTCTGGCTGGGAGCCAGTCACTTTCAGTTCAGGGCCCTATCTTTTGGTCTCACCACAGCCGCCAGGGTGTTCACCAAGGTAATGGCAGTTGTAGCAGCCCACCTGAGGCTTCAGGGTTTTCAGGTGTTTCCTTACATGGACGACTGGCTCTTCGCTGTGCACAACAAGCATCCCTTGTGTCTGGCCCGAGATTATTTAATTCGTTTAGCAGACCTACTGGGAGTTACAGGCAATGTTCACAAATCCCATTTGCAACCAGTACAAATTCTAGACTTCATTGGGGCACGGTTAGACACTTTGCAAATGAAGGTATTCCTAACTCCAGACAGGATTCTACATCTCAGGGGCCACATAGCTCAGATAGTGAACTCCCAGTCTTCAAAGGCGAACGAGCTTCTCCGGGCTCTGGGCTCCATGGCTGCCGCCATATCTATTCTCCGGTATGCATGCCTTCACATGCGGGTTCTTCAATGGACTCTGGCTGTCCAGTGGTCTTGGCTAGACCTACCCATGGAATTTCTATCAAGATCAGTCACGTCTGCAGGACATCTCTTCTTTGGTGGTTAACTTCACCGGAGATATCAAAAGGACGGCCATTTGTGTCACCCTCCGTCCAGACCACAGTGACACGGACGCCTCCCAACTCGGGTGGGGGGGGGACACTGTTTGGGAAGGACAGTCCAAGGCACGTGGTCCCAGACAGAGACCAATTTGCACATAAATGTTCTAGAGATGAGGGCAGTGCTTTTAGCATTGGAAGCCTTTCACACAGTCCTCCCTCTCGGGTTGATTGTAATTCAGTCAGACAACATGTCGGTCGTCTGGTATATCAGCAAGCAGGGGGGAACCAGATCCTACCCTCTGTCGCCAGGCCATGAGAGTGTGGGAATGGGTAATTTCCACTGGTCGGTGTCTGATAGCAACGCACATCCCGGGGCACTCCAACATTTTAGCGGACAGATTTGAGCCAGACCATTCTGATGCCTTACGAGTAGCCTCTGAAACCGTCAGTAGCGGAGGAGATTTTCCTGGCATGGGGGTCAGCCTTGCTGCGATCTCTTCCCATCTCCTTCCAACGCGAAGTGCAGCGAGTTATTCACTCTGATTCCCTCACCAGGGGAAGTCCCCAGAGACGCTCTAGTCCATGTTTGATGCCCCGGGCTTCTGTATGCTTATCCGCCTTTACCTCTCATTCCGAAGTTTCTTCAGAAAGCTTGCCGACTATGGTGCTAAATAATCCCCATTGTCCCATTCTGGCCTCGTCAGGTTTGGTTCCCATTCCTTTGGTCTCATCTGTTAGCTCCCCCGTGGGTTCTGGATCCCTGCCCGGATCTAATTTCCCATCCGTCAGGGACACGTCCACCCGATCTGGGCAGCCTCAAGCTAACAGCTTGGTTGCTCCAGTTCCGTTAATCACCAGGACTCCCGGTCTTTCATCCCAGGTTAAATCTATTCTAGTGGCCTCTCTTAAAGACTCCACTAGGAAACTATATTGCAGTAAATGGAAGCAGTTTTCCATTTGGGCTTCACAGAGATAAATAAATCCCTTTACAGCTCCTGTTCCAGCGGTGTTGGACTTCCTGCCTGGTATCTTTCAGCAAGGAGCTAGTTCCTCCACAGTGAAAGTACAGTTGGCAGCCATTTCCAGTTTTCACGTTGGTGAAGACAACATGGCCTTGGCCTCCTCTAGACTATGTAAGGCTTTTCTTAAAGGTATGTTTCTGCTACGGCCCCCTGTCATGGATTCTGTACCTCCTTGGGACCTTACTTTTGTTTTACAGGCATTCGTAGCCCCTCCTTTTGAACCCGCAGCTTCGGTGGACTTAAAATTTTTGTCCTGTAAGACAGCTTTCCTAGTCACCATCACTTCGGCTAGGAGAGTTTTTGAGCTTCAAGCTCTGTCTGCCGTGCCTCCATATTTGGTCTTCCGTAAGGATAGGATTTCCCTACGTACTTAACCCTTCCTTCTTACCTAACATGGCATCTGAAGCAAACATAAACCAGTCCATTAATCTGCCCGTTTTCTTTCCCAACTTCCAAAATAAAGGTGAATACAAACCCCATTCGTTGGATGTTCATAGACAACTTTGTTTTTATCTTAATAGAACGAAGTCTTTCCACAAGACTGACCAATTGTTTATTTCCTTTTCCAAAGTATTTATGGGAAAAGCTATTTCTAAAGTTTCTTTAACCAGATGGATCGCACTTTGCATTTCACATGCTTACAAAGCAAAAGGTTTATCTCCTCCTGGTATAGTTAAGGCTCACTCTACCAGATCCATAGCGACTTCTGCTGCTTTTTGGTCCAGGGTACCTTTGGTTGATATTTGCGCAGCAGTGACATGGGCCAATTCACATACCTTCATTTCACATTACAAATTGGATCTGATTTCAAGGGGTAGAGCATCCTTTGGCTCTGCGGTGCTCATAAATATCCTTCCATAAGGGCTTCCTAGGATCAGAGTAGCTGGGTACTCTGTCCCACAGGTTGCAGATAAAATGAAGTTAACTACTTCAGATAAAGAAGTTATGTCCTCACCTTAACGTTCCATCTGAGTAGTTATACTTCATTTTTCTGCAACATTCTCTCTCTCCCTCCATCCCCCGGACCTTATCCTGTTTTCAGGTTGGTTATTGGGTTGAGTTGCGTATATATTGTTAGTTGCAGCAATCTCGATCTGAGGGAAGATAGGAGATGGTAGGGCATTATGGGTAAGGGGTGGAGCTTGGAGCAGATGCTAGAAAAATGTTGCCTGCTCGGATCCGATACGGATCCGTATACTACAGGTTGCAGAAAAATGAAGTATAACTACTCAGGTGGAACGTTATGGTGAGTACATAACTTTTTTTCTATAAATAAAGGAGATACTGATTTTGTACAGAGTGCTCACAGGAGCTGTAGACACAAAAAAAAGAAAGTGCTGTTTTGATACTCATGCTCTAGGCATGAGTTGGACAAATGTAAATGGTGCTATAGGTATGAAACAGTTAAGGAAACCTGATTTTAGGAAAGACCATTTTAAATGAGTCTTGCAAAATTCACAGTACATAGAAGTGGTACTTAGACCTTGTAGAATTAGAAGAACCAAAGCCTGTGGTGGTCCAGTAGTGTTAGAGATATTGAAGGATACCTTTTGGGCAGCTTTACAAGAGCCAGACTCCCAACCCTCACTCCAGGAAAAGCATATCAGTTTTATAGACTCAGCAGGCCTACTAGTAGGTGTAAAACTCCCATTGTGGACCTGGCAATCTTCTCCTTGTCATCACAGTCAGGGTTTCAGTTTGTGCCTGGTCACAGCACTTTCCTTGATAGAGACAGTAGAATTATAGAAAGAGTTTGTAGAAAATGTTTTACGCTTTGGATGCTGTGACCTTAAAAACTATTAACTGCCATATGCATGTGGCAGAATACCATGCTGGTATTCTCTGGTATTTGGAGCATTTTAAAGTAGAAATAGAGAGGAAACTAAAGATCCAAGTCTTGAGGTTTGTTCATGTGACTTGGAAGGTAGTTGAGCATAAGTGCTGCTCGTATGCATTGGGCACAGTGTCCAGCACAGAGGCTGCAGGGTCAGTTTCCTGCATGCATGCATAGTTGTTTGTGTGCTCATCTCTCATCAGTGAATGTTTAGGGGGAGGTGGCTGAGTACTATCCTCAAAAGTGTTTGCTTGGTCTGACAATGTAAGAACTTGTTAAAAAAAAAAAGATTGAGTTATAAAATGGAAGTAGTGAAGCAACACATTCTTGTGCTTGCCCTGAGGTACTTCTGCAGCTATCCCTTTAAATATTGTCCCTTTTTTTAGGTTGCCAGAATGGAGGCCAGCTGGTTCAGATATAACTATTTCAGGGACATTTGGACTCTTTTTACTATAGACATATAGGTTTTAGACATATTTCCTCTTCTAGGTACAGAATTGAGTTCTGAATGCTTGCTTGTTTTTCTGGGAATATTTCCTGTTCCGTGAATTAACTGTAGCTGCATCCCTGTTTCTGAAAATTTATGGCAACATGGTGTTATGGAAGACTTTCTAGATTTTATTCAGGACTGTTCCTAATGCCTAAAAGAGACAACCCATGGAGACCGGGTTTAGATCTATCTAAACTTTCTTGAGGATGACCATGTACTTAATGCTGTCACCTTGCAGTCTGTCTTCTTTTTGTAGATGTCTAAAATGTTAATGGTGGTAGTATACACCAAATAAGTTTACCTGTATGCAAAGCACACAGATTAATTCTTGGATTCCAGGCAGTGGACCAAGATTTCCATTTTGACTTTGCTATTTGGGTTGTCTTCTACATCTTAAAAAGTATGGCAGCAGTGATAGTGTTCCTGTGACCTAATGATGACCACATATGCCATATCCAGGCAACTGCTTTATGCAGATGTGAATGGAGGAGGACCTGCAGTCATCATGAAGTTCACCCTGGACTGTGTGAACAGTTCAGGGTTCCTTTGTCAGTGCGCCAAAGTGTAACATACTGCTGGGCACAAACAAGATTTTCATCTGCTTACACTGGACACACAGGCATGTAAATTCTTTGTTGCTGTTGGGTAAAGTGCAATTCCTGGAAGACTTGTCCAAAGAGTCAGAAAAGTCCTCTGTGTCTAGGAAGGTTTTCCTGATGATACTGGAGTTCTTGGCCTCAGTTATCCACATGAAGATAGAGTTGTGGTGTGTGTGTGTGTGTGTCTGTGTGTGTGTGGGTCAGTAATAAGTCTCAATCCTCACCACTGACACTGGTGGTGGGCATTCACTTAGGAATAAAAAATAGATGCACACAGTATTTCCAGGTTACATCTCTCTGCATCAAGCACAATTTCCCTTAAGAACACACACGGAACACACACCTGTCCTGGGGCTGAGTTTCCCTTTCTCTCTGCAGGCCCCAGATGAGACTCCCCCCTGACGCAGCTATAGAGTGAAGTTCTTAGCCAGGTGTTCCAAGCAAGTAGCTGACACACACACAGGCATGCAGAGACACAGGTGCGCACGCAGGCACACAAACACACTAAAAGCTGGTACATCTTTACTAGGTCTACCACCTTAGCCCAAGCTATAAGCTAGATACACTGCCACCAGAACACCCACAAAGCCAACTACTCTAAGGCTCTTAACAGGGTACCCATTTATGCAGAGTGCAATTAATACTAATGTCAGTGGCAATGTTGACCAGACAGCAAGTCTTTCAGGAGCGACCACAGTGTCACCAAATAAATACAAGTACTCTCAAAGGTTAAAATATTCTCTAAACAAACAGCCACAATGAAAAGTTTATATATATTTAATAATAATAATAATAATAATAATAATAATAATAATAATAATAATAATAAAAGAACATGAAAATATTAAATATCTGTTTGCAATAAACATGAATTTCAGTCACAGGAAATATTAAAACTAACACAGATGGAAAGGTTCACGCAGGTACAGAAAAACAGTACTTAACTAATCTCACTATATTTTCCTGACTGATATAAAGAATTACTGTCCTCAAGTAAATTTACTATAGCATAGCAAGATGAAGTTGGTGAGTGGTCTTTCTTTGTCAGGTTTCACAAACAGACTGCTGAGAGCTGAGTGACATCTGTCGGAAATATCTACTTATCATTTCAATGTTGGCTATAGAATAACATCACATCTGGTCAACTGACTCTGGTTCCCACACTCCCCCCTTTACTAGAAACTTGAGCCAGGATGTTGCACATAAGTGTCATAATACACATTTGTACACCTTTGCTAAGATGTGTTACAGCATCTGGAAGCTGTAAAACCATTTTAACACTTAACTCTTCCTACAGAGCTAGTAGTCAGGCTTCTCACAGACATTTAGTCTCTGTTGCTATCACAACAGTAAGATACAGTCTTTATGGCCTAAACCAGGTAATTTAATTTCAGACTGTTTTTCATAGTTAGCTGGACTGAGATTAACATCTTCTGTTCCTGTATTCTCTGTTACAGTATATTAATTTCAACAGTTATAATAAAATCTGACATACAGGTGTATTTCTTTTCTGTTCAGCTGGACCCACTGTTGGTACTTTGAACACAAGCAGCTTTACAACTACACTTTTCAACACAAGCATCTGTACAAATCAGCTTGATATACAAAAGGCAAATTCTTTACAAAACTCCAGCTAGTTATGCTGGCATATGTTGCACATTTGCTGCCCTACTCATCCTGGCATAGCTGGCACTACCTCATATAATCACAGTGTGCATGAAAAAATGTAGTTGTAGGCAAGCTGAGAGAAGCACTTAAACCATTTCATTCAGACAAGGAAATCAAACTCTCTCACATCTACGAGGAACTCTCTTGGATGACAGCACAAGAGAGGGAGAAAGTAGGAGTGCCATTTTCCCAGCTTGGTGCCCAACGCGATAACTATATTTGCTGATGACAAAGCCTGCAGGGTGTGTTGGAGTGCAGTAGACCAAAAGCATCTCCACATGTATTTAAAATAGATATTGTCTTGCTCTTTAGAACCATTTGGATACTAGAAGTTGTAGAACTTGCGATGGGTAGCACCACAGTAATGTGGTATATAATCAGGAAGGCACGCACTTGTATCCATTGTGCAGATTAATTAAGGAAAACATGGGACTGCCACTTCTCTTGGTAGGCATGAGCATTGAGGCTAACTGGAACTCATCCTGGCAGCAGATGCTTTGAGCAGGACTCTGACTGTTAGCCATGAGTAGTGCCTCAGTGCAGTGACTTTCCAGTTCTTAACTGACAAATGAGATGTCCCAGACATGGACCAGTGCACTGCCAGAGATAACTTCCAGCTTTGTCAGTATAACACAAGTTTCCCATGCAAGGGGACCTGAGTATTTGATACTTTATTCTTTCCTTGGAACAACCACTTCCCTTTTTCCTTTACCTTTTGTATCTTTGCTACTGAGAGTGCTGCTGAAAGCAAGGCTAGGGTGACCAATATTTATCTTTGTTGTGGATAGTTAATAAAGAGTTAAATGATTTTATTTGAGAGGGGAAGAGAGTAAGAGTCAAGATAAGCTGATCCTTCCAGTAGAACAAGATGGTCTGTGATTACCTGATTTAAAGGGGTAATTCAGAGCTACACATTTGAGGTTCCTATACATAGCACATACAGAAAGCTCTAATTCAAAGTGACAAGTGGTGATGATGAGACAAGGGGGAAGCTCAAAAATAAGGAGAAACCGGGATTTTGGATGCAGATCTTAAAGGAGATTTAAGAATAACCATACAGTATATTATGTTTACAAAGCAGCAGACAGTATTCTAAGAACTAAGCCAACGCAAGAATAGAGAAAGGTGATTCTGCCAGTAGGGATCACTGCAGTTAGGGGTACAGAGGATAGGCAAGACAGGACTGGAATCTACTGGAGAAAACTGGCAAAGTAACCAAGGTGTTTGGAGCAAATAATTAGAGAGGAAAAGGTAATCATATAGGAGGATGCCAAGAATTGATGTGGACTGCAGGCTAGAGATTGCCTTCATTCTCAAGGACTGATAGAGTATAGGCAAGAGAAATGAATAGGGGGGAGCATACGTAAAAGATCAGCACTAGTAGAGGTTCAAGTAGAATCTAGAACAGAAGATGCTGTTAAAAAGATAATTAGTAGGACATATAAAATACTGCATGATAACTATAAGGAACAATTAGAGGAGGTTAGGAAAGATTGGGAAGAGAGATTGGATAAGCAGTTCTCAAAGAAACAATAGGAGGTATATGTATGGCTTGCAAATATGCAACAAAGTCTAGAAGATTTAGGATCTTTGCTTGGAAGTATTTGCTTTGGTATTTTTATACCCCAAGCAGACTACAAAAAAAATTCTTTAGGTAAATTTCAAATGTTGGAGGTATAATGGGGAAGAAAGGAGTAATTGGGAATATGTTTTTGCGAGTGAATTGAGTTGGCAGACTTAAAAAATTCTTGCAGAATGCTCTGTCAGAAATACTGGGTAAGTAAATTGGTGTAACTAAGGAAATTACTGTTTTCAGTTGTGATATAAAATTGGAACTGCATAGTCAAACTAAGGCCTTGCTGAGTTTAATTCTGGTGACTGCTAAAAAGCAATTACTTGAAAGTGGAAATCAGGGTCTAAACCAACTATGATAGAACTAAGGAATATAGTAAAGACAACAAAAGAACTGAAATTGGGATCTTTAGAAAAGGGTAGAATCACATTACATAGAAAAAATGGGAATTGTGGTTGTGATGCATGCAGAATAATGTTTTTGAAGAGGAATAAGGTTTAACGGAAGGCAGGAATTGAATGAGATGTGTATTGTTTGACTGATAATCTCTGTATAAAAGATTATATATGATGTAAAATGTTTGAAACTGAAAATATGTCTGCATGGTTTTTCATTTGTATAAATGTATGATTGCCTGTGACACAAGTGATAATTTAAAAAATATGTTTCTTGTTAAAAAAATATACATGCAGAAAAATGTTTTGGAGGATGAATGCAGTATGAGGGAAGGCAGGAACTAAATAATTTGCATAATGCTGCTTAGGTTATATGATGTATAACAATTTATCTGATGCATAGTGTTTGTAAATATGAACTTGTTAATATAGTTTGATTATTTCTACGTAAATGTAAGTTTATCTTTGTCATAAATGATAATTCAGTAAAGGTGTTTAAAAATATTAGTACCCCTTAGTGGATCAGACAGCCTTCATTCATGATACTGGCCCAGCTAATGAAGGAGCTTCTTTGATTCTACTGCCGACACTGGACCTTTTCACAAGAATGTCAGGTATCCTGGTACATCCCATCTTAAGGGGGCTTAAACTGACAGTATTGATATCCTGTCCCTGATGCCATTTGAACAACATTTTGCCTGAGAACTTTCTCAGAATTATGACCGAGACCAGGAAACTCAATAAAGGAAGTCTTGCTTGATAAAATGGAGAAGGTTCCAAGCCTTTTGCAAACTAAAGGGCCAGGACATAGCTGCAGTAGGGCTACTCATTTTTTTGTCTTACTGAATCTCTTTTCAGTAGTCTCGCATGCCTTTTATTGTAAATTCATAGTTAAATAATAGGCTGTCTGCCCTTGTGGACCATTTTAAGCTTAGCCAGTTTCCGTTTTGTTTTAAAATTAACCTAGGCCATTTGGTTAGAGATTGGCCTTACCCATCCCATGGTCAGTAATTTATATGCTACCCCTAATGAGAATAGCTAGTATCATGTTATAGATAACTTGAGGGAACCCTTGCATGGAATAAAGCATTTAAGAGCTGCATCTGTCTATTAGTAGTCCAGGGGGCAGTCCTTGGGTACATTTTTTGATCCAGTGTTGCCCATTTTCATCTGATTCAACCATTGAGACTCAGATCTGGTCTCAATACCTTTAAACCTTTATATCCAGGGCTCTTACTCCTCCCCTACCTGTAATTCCCTTTCCTTCCTTAGAATATCTCTGATGTCATTTGCCACCAGAACTGAATGGTTGCAAAGGCTATGTTGTCAGTTTTTGTGACAGTAAGTCACTCTAAATCTCTTTTGATCATAACTTTTAGCTGGTGTTTTGCACCTTTCTTCCCTCCTTAACCGCTTTCCTTTTTGGTGATTTTTGTCACAGTTTAATACAAAAACAAAACAAAAAGTCTATATACAGTGCAATTATTTATTTATTTATTTATTTATTTACATTTGTTGACCGGGAGTGTCCGACTGGACGTAGGTCCATTTTCAGCGGAGGCCCGGGGAGAAAAGCTTCACACTTAAAATAAACAGACAGTAGTTACATTGTATTACATAGCGATTAACAATTTAACATAGCAATTACTTACAACATATTTACAGATGAAGAACATAGTACATCAGTAGACAACTAGAATCTTTATCTGTGAAGTACATAACAGACATTAACAAATGTTACAATAAGAAGATCCTGCTGTATAATAAGTACTATGCTTATGAGCATCTGAGCTTGCTATAATCAAGGTAGTTAGTGGAGTGGAAAGAAAGGCTGTGGTTGCTTGGGGTGGGTAATATTGGAGTGAGAATTGCAAGGGCATAGCCAGCATATTTTTAGGTGTGCTTTTAATAAAGTTTTGAAGTGGGTGCATGATGGTATGGAGGTAATTGTGAGTGGGAGGGAGTTCCATAATTTGGCTATTGTGCAAGAGAATAGTGCTTCACCAGCAGAGTTATTGGCTTTAGTGATCTGCAAGTGATTTTTGTTGCTGGATCTTAGTGGTCTGGTGGTGCGATATTGTTGGAGTAGATTCTGGAGGGATGGGACATTTAGTGGATGGTTTACTAGTTTGTGGGCAAAGTGAGAGTTGATACCATTGAAGGAGGTGAGGGAGTTCAAGCCAGCCCAATTCAGCAAGTGAGAGACAGTGGTGACTACGGTAGGATGCCCCTGTGGCGAATTTGGCGATTTTGTTGTAGCAGGTCTCTAGCTTGTTTAGATTGCATTGCCTTAGGTTGGTATATATTGGAGAGGCATAAAGTAGGGTGGAGATAAGGTGGGAATTTGCTATTGAAATCTTTGCTGCTTTGGTGAGAAGTTGCTTATTTCTGTACAATGCTCCTAGTTTTTTGTGGTCTTTTTTTATGGTCATGGATATGTGAATGTCAAATTTTAGTTTGTCCATTTCCACTCCTAGCAATTTGATGTGTTCATATAGTGGTGTTGCCTTTTGCTGTGATGTTAAAGTGAGAGTTGTTTTGAGTATGTTTGGTGAGTTGGAAGATGAGTAGTTTAGTTTTGTTTGGGTTGAGTATTAATTGGACATCGGATAACCAAGTTTCAACAGAGGAAAAGGCTTTGTGTGTGACTTTTTGCAGTTTGGGTAGGGACTGGACTGAGCAGATGATGGTTGAGTCATCTGCGTATTGTATGAGTGTGCCATGTTTGGTGGCAGAGGCTAGATTAATGGTGAAAACAGAGAAGAGTAGGGGTCCAAGGATGGATCCTTGGGGAACCCCTATGGAGACGGGTAGTTGGGGAGATATGTCATTCTGCCATACAACTGATTGTTGGCGGTCAGACAGGTAACTCTGAAACCAGTTGGTGACTGATTGAGAGAATGATAGGTTATTGAGGACAGAGATAAGTTGTTTGTGTGGGACCATGTCAAATGCTTTAGATTGGTCTAGGAAAGTAGCAGAGGAGAGATAGCCATTGTTTTTATGCTGAAGGATAGTGTTAGTAAAGGAGAGTAAGGCAGTGGTGGTGCTATGGTTTGGTCGGAAACCATGCTGAGTATTGGAAAGGAGGTTGTTAGTAAGGAGGTAGTCTGAGACCTGAGAGTGTATGCATCTCTGTAGTATTTTGGAGAGTGGAGAGAGAATAGCTATGAGGGGGGGGGGGTAATTGGTTAGTTCTGTGGAGGGTCTGCCTTTGTGGAGGGGAATTATATCCGATACTTTCCACATTGTGGGAATGTAACTTTCTGACAGAGATCGGTTAATCGAGATGGATACTGGGTAGGCCAGAGCATCAGCTGCGATTTGTAGGTATTCACTTGGGAGGTTGTCTGCTGTTAATTTGGTGGGCTTAAGTTTAGTTAAGTTTTTTTATGTTGGAGGTAAGTACAGGAGAAAAAGAGAAGGCAGTGGGGAGATTATTAGTTGAAGGTGTGGGTTGGAGGGGAGGGTGGGGTTGTGTTGTTTAGCTAGTGATAGTATGGTTTGTGTGAAGTGTGTGTTGAATGAGGTAGCAATATTTTCTGAGGAGTGAGGGATGTTAGGAGGAGGGGTACTGACTTTACCTGGGTGGAGGATCAGAATTGTTTGGGGCTGTGTTGTGAGGAGTCTAGGGCAGACTGGTAGTACTGGAATTTGTCCTGTTTTATTAGCTTTTTGACTCTAATGCTTAGTTCTAGGAATTTCTGTCTAGTATGCAGTGAAAAAGTATTTGGCCCCTTCCTGATTTCTTGTTTCTTTGCATATTTGTCGCACTTAAATATTTCAGATCATTAAGCAAATTTACATATTAGACAAAGATAACCCAAGTAAACACAAAATGCAGTTTTTAAGTGATGATTTTATTTATTAAGGAAAACAAACTGTCCAAACCTACATGGTCCTGTATGAAAAAGTAATTGCCCCCTTGTTAAATCATGAAGTTACTGTGGTTAATCACATTTTTGGGAAACCTGAGTTCAATTTCACTAGCCACACCCAGGCCTGATAACTGCCAGACCTGTTGAATCAAGAGATCACTTAAATAGAACCTGTCAGACAAAGTGAAGTAGGCCAAAAGATCCCAAAAAGGAAGACATCATGCTGCGATCTAAAGAAATTGCGGAACAGATGAGAAACAAAGTAATTGACATCTATCAGTCTGGAAAAGGTTACAAAGCCATTTCTAAAGCTTTGGGGCTCCAGCGAGCCACAGTGAGAGCTATTATCCAGAAATGGAGAAAACATGGAACAGTGGTTAACCTTCCCAGGAGTGGGCGGCCTACAAAAATTACCACAAGAGTGCAGCGACAACTCATCCAAGAGGTCACAAAAGAACCTAGAACAACATCTAGAGAACTGCTGGCCTCACTTACCTCAGTTATGGTCACTGTTCATGACTCAACCATAAGAAAGAGACTGGGCAAAAATGCCATGCATGGCAGAGTTCCAAGGTGAAAACCACTGCTGACCAAAAAGAACATAAAGGTTTGTTTCACTTTTGCCAAAAAACATATTGATGATCCCCAAGACTTTTGGGAAAATATTCTATGGATTGACTAAACAAAAGTTGAACTTTTTGGGAGGTGTGCATCCTGTTACATCTGGCGGAAAAGTAACGCAGCATTTCAGAAAAAGAAAATCATGCCAACAGTCAAACATAGTGGTGGTAGTGTGATGGTCTGGGGCTGCTTTGCTGCTTCTGGACCTGGACGACTTTCTGTGAATAATGGAACCATTAATTCTGCTCTCTACCAAAAAATCCTGAAGGAGAAAGTCCGGCCATCAGTTCGTGACCTCAAGCTGAAGCACACTTGGGTTTTGCAGCAGGACAATGATCCAAAACACAGCACCAAGTCCACCTCTGGATGGCTTGAAACAAAATGAAGGTTTTGGAGTGGCCTAGTCAAAGTCCAGATTTGAACCCAATTGAAATGCTGTGACATGACCTTAAAAAGGTGGTTCGTGCTCGGAAACCCTCCAATATGGCTCAGTTTATAACAATTCTGCAAAGAAGAGCAAATCTGAGCCACTGTGACTAGCACTTGCTCTAGAACCTGCTGGAAAGCACTAGGAAGCCTTAAACTGACACAAGCATTCAACTCTCCTTGTTCATAGGTTCATAGGTAGGTACTAGGCTATAAGCCCAAGGGCCTAGGTAAGCCTAGCCAGCAAAGTTCCATAGCTTATGCCACCCAAGAAAGTTATTTTCCTGTGCCACTGTCGAGCAGAGACACAGAAGTGATCCCTTGGGTGTATTTCCTATTTCTCATCCACTCGTCAAGATTTTTCTTGAAGAGTGCTAATAAAGAACTTTGCTTGACATAGATGGGTAGCTTGTTCCAGAGTATAGGAAGTCTGTGGGACAGGAATCTTTCCCTCCAGCGTGTCCTGTTTATTGTGGTGACAAGGTTTAGGTCCCTAGAGCGTGTAGCTCAGAGGGATTGGGATTTCTTTACGTGTAGCATGTCCAACAGCTCTGGGTTTGACATAGCTTTATATGTTAGGTAGAGATCACCTTGGAGTAGGCGATATGCTACGGAGTAAAGCTTGAGTTTTTTGAGGCGGTCAGTGTAGGGCATTTGTTTGAGGCCAGTAATCCTCTTTGTGAGGTACTTCTGTGGCCTTTCCAGCTGCTGCAGATGCCTTGTGAGGTACATTCCCAAAGGGGCGTTGTACTCTATAATGGGTCTAATGAGTGATTAGTAGAGAGGAATAATGACCTCTTTTTTCCTGGATGAGAACCCTTTTATGATGAGGTGTGCCACGTAGAAGGACTTCCTGACTACTGTGGCGAAGTGACTATCAAAGGAGAGACTACTGTCCACCTGGGTCCCAAGGTCTCTTATCACGCATTCAGTGTTAAGTAGATTGCTGCCTATGTTGTAGTTCATGGGTACAGAGTTTTTACCAAAGGGGATGACACTGCACTTTTTGGCATTGAGCTTGAGGCCATGGCTCTGACACCAGGGATCTGTCTCAGTGAGGCCCTTCTGTAGGATGTCCACATCATTTGGGGACTTGACTATGACTCCTAGTTTGCAGTCATCTGCGAACTTCATTAGCCAGAGGCTTTCTGTGTTAGCCTGTACTTCAGAGAAGTAGATACCAAACAGGAGAGGACCCAGGACGGAACCTTGTGGTACTCCACTTGTCACTGCTTTGAGGTCAGATTTTAGAGTGTGGGTTCTGTCAGTGAGCCAGTTGGCAACCCATCTTGTGACGTAGGGATATATACCTAGTTTAGTGAGTTTAGCTATAATTCCAGAATGGGGGATGGTGTCAAAAGCCTTGGCGAAGTCAAGATAGGCTGTGTGAACCACCTTGCCCTCATCCCCGGCTTTGGTGACTGCTTCAAAGAAGTTGATCAGGTTCAGAAGGCATGATCTGCCTTTCACAAACCTGAACTGGGTGGGATCCAGAGTTTGGAGGTTACCAATGTCTTTGTTTATGAGTTCCATAATGATACGTTCCATGGCCTTGCAGACCAGGCTCGCCAGGCTAATAGGTCGATAGTTCCCGTGATCAGTGGTGGCTCACCCTTTGTGGAGTGGGATAACTGTTGCTGTGTGACATTCAGTGGGCACAAAGCCTGATGCGAGGCTATTATTGAACATGGTGCTTAAGTGGGGAGCCAGTTCGTTCTGAAGTTCGTGTAAAATGCAGCCTGCGATGTTGTCCAGGCCCATGGATGCTGTGTTTTTGGTTTTAGAGAGTGCAGCTTTTACCTGCGTAGTTGCGATTACAGGGACTCTACATTCTTCCTGTATAGATACGGGCCCTTTAGGGGGTGAGAGGGGGGTAAAGTTAGCACTGAACCTATCTGCCAGGATGTTGGCAATATCAGTTGGTTCTGTAATTTTCGTGCCTTTGTGCTGTAACTCAGAGCAGATCTGGGTGTTGCCATCTAGATTCTTGACATAGCTATAGAATGCTTTGTGGTTGTCCTTGGATTTAGTTGCGATTTTGTTTTCGTAGCTAGCTTTGGAGGATCTTATAAGGGATCTCCGCTTCTTACTGAGGCTGACCAGGGAGCTCCTCCACTCATGAGATTTTACTCTCTTTTGCAACAGTTTCTTCCTTCTGTTGTACAGTTTGTTTATGGCAGGGCACCACCAGATTGGCTTCCTTTTTTTGGAGGATAGCGTCTTGCTTCTGTTTGGGATAGCACGATCCATGCACTCGTGTAAGTGCTTATAGAGTGCATTTGTGTGGGATTCAGCAGTTGTAACTGTATTGTCCATCTGCATGGGTGTCATGAAGTTCACCACTTCTGTCTTAAGAAGCATGAAGTTGGCTTTGGAGAAATTTTTTACTGTGGTTTCCATTATGGAAGGGTGGGGGCGGGATGTGGATATCAAGGGTGATCAGCTTATGGTCGGATCGGGCCAACGAGGAGTTGACTTCAGGTGTGGAACACCGGTCACTCATGTTGGTAATGACTAGTTGGTTAATAAGGAGAAATTAATTGTAGGCATTAACAGACTCTAATTGCAAAGTAACTTGCAAAGGTAAGGGAACACCGCTCTTGTACTTTACAAAAAAGCAGCTAAGCAGGCATGTCCAAGGGTCAGCTTCCGGTGATTTCTCCTGTCAACCTGGTGAATCTGGGCATACTGGGGCAATGCAGCAACTGTCTCATGTACACAGAGAACCCTCTCCTCCTACCACCCAACACTACAACCTGTGAGAGATGCACTTATATAGCCAAACTGGAAGCAAATTTCTCTCCAGCCAAGATTGTGCTAGACAGTCAAGAGGAGAAGGTCAACACCTGCACCACACCTCAAGCAACATATAGCCCTTCTAAACCCATACCATCAACACCCACACATAGCAACACTAAACCCACATATGCGGAAGCCCTTAACATTAACCTGCCCAAGCAACAAGGACCTCCGAAGCTGAAACTCAAACAAACACCAGTCACAACCAAAGTGACACATAGCTCAGAACACCAGTGTGCTAATCAACAACAGTCCCTTAGGCAAGACAAAGGACCCAGCATTTTAGTCATAGGTGACTCTATAGTCAGGCATACTGATGTCCCACTCACCAGGCTGAACAAGGAGAAAATTACAGTTAGCTGCCTGTCGGGTGCCAGGGTCCGCCACATAACGCATGCACTCAAGTCACTCCACAAAAAGTACAAATATGACTCTGTCATTGTCCATGTTGGAGTGAATGAGTTGAGATGTACCCCTCTGGATTACATGAAAAGCGACATGGAAGAGCTCTCGGATCATATGGCCCAGACAGGTATGACCCTAGCCCTGAGTAGCATCCTGCCTTCCCAGAATGACACCACAATACAAGGACAAAATGATTGATTTCAACAGTTGGCTAAGCTTCTGGTGTCATTCAAAGGGGATCCAGTATCCGTCTGCCTGGGACGACATGATTGACAAACCATAATGCTTTGCCAGAGATGGTCGGCACCTGTCACCCCTGGGATTCAGGTTACTGGCTAAAGCTCTTGCCACCCTTATAGTGCCTTTTTTAGGCAAGGTTCAAAGGACAAAATCACCACCATAACAGATACAAGGATGCAAAATCTGAAGGTAATGATACTCAATGCTAGAAGTCTAAATCTCAAAATGCACTCTCTCGAGGCACTCCTAAAAATGGAGAACATTGATATCTGTGCAGTAACTGAGACCTGGTTCAAGGCTCCAGAGAGCACCCCTGCAATACCAGGCTACAAATCTTACCACACTTTTCAGCCACTAAACCAAGACCGAAACACTAAAGGTGGAGGAGTGTCCATAGTCTCACACCTCCAGGCTAGTTGCCCAGCACAATGCATCTGAAATTCTCCAGGTGCAACTACACTAGGTAAGACTGCAATCCAAATTGTAGCTTGCTACAGATCCCCCACATTGCCCCAAGATTCTCACTACACCTTTCTAAACATACTAGAAAATATTAAGATACAGCTAAACACCCTAATACTGGGTGATGTTAACTGCCCTGCCATTAACTGGGAAAACTACTCGGGTACCAACACCTTTTCCCACCGGTTCTTGGAATTCATAAATTCCAGCACCCAGGATCAACTAATCCATTGTCCCACCAGGTGCTCCAATATCCTAGACATGGTCATTACCAACATGGGAGATAGATGCCCCATACCAGTGGTCACCCCCTCATTGGTCAGATCTGCCATAAGCAAATCACCCTTGGCATCCAAATCCCACCCCCACCCCCCAGTATGGAAACCTCCGTAAAAAAACGTCTCCGAAGCCAACTTCATGCTACTCAAGTCAGAAGTGACAAACTTCATGACACCCATGCAGACGGGAGATGAAAGTTCGACTGCTGAATCCTACACTAAGGCACTGTACAAGCACATCCACTTGTGCATGAATCGTGCCATCCCAAATAGAACCAAGACGCTCGTCTCCAAAAAAGGATGCCAATCTGGTGGTCTCCTGCCATAAACAAACTATACAACAGAAGGAAGAAACTGTTGCAGAAAAGAGGAAAATCCCAGGATGCAAAAAAATTCCCTTACCAGCCTCAGTAAGAAGCTGAGATCCCTCATAAAATCCTCCAAAGCTAGTTACAAAAATAAAATTGCCAAAGATTCCAAAGACAACCACAAGGCATTCTATAGTTATGCCAAGAATCTAAATGGCAATGCTCAGATCTGCTCTGAGCTACAACAGAATGGCATTAAATATACTGATCCCAAGGATATTGCCAATATCCTGGCAGATCGATTTAGTGCCAACTTCACTCCTCTCTCACCCACTAAAGGGCCCATCTCAATACCAAATGATTGCCAAACTCCGATTTATCACAGCCACACAGGTAGAAACAGCACTCTCCAAAGCTAAGAATACAGCATCCATGGGACCAGATGACATCCCAGGCTGTGTACTACATGAACTACAAAATGAACTGGCACCCCACCTAAGTGGCATGTTTAATCATAGCCTCACCTCAGGCTTCGTGCCCACTGAGTGGCGCATAGTTACAGTTATCCTGCTCCACAAGGGAGGATCCGCCTTGGATCCCGGGAACTACCGTCCCATCAGTCTGACAAGCCTGATCTGCAAGGGCATGGAACGCATTATCATGGAACTTATGAACAAAGACATTGGCCACCTTCAAACACTGGACCCCACCCAGTTTGGGTTTGTGAAGGTGACGATCTTGTCTCCTGAATCTGATTGACTTCTTCGAATCTGTCTCCAGAGCTGTTGACGAGGGTAAGGCAGTCCACACAGCCTATCTGGACCTCGCCAAGGCCTTCGACACCATCCCCCACTCTGGAATCATAGATAAACTTACTAAGCTGGGCATAAATCCCTATGTCACTCGATGGGTCGCCAACTATCTTACTGACAGAACCCAGACTGTAAAAGTAGCAGACTCCAAATCCAGCTCCAGACAAGTGACAAGTAGAGTACTTCAGGGTTCAGTCCTGGGACCACTCTTGTTTGGCATCTACTTCTCTGAAGTACAGGCCAACACTAAGGGACTCTGGCTGACAAAGTTTGCAGATGACTGCAAACTGGGAGCCATTATTGAATGATGTGGATATTCTACAAAAGGGCCTTACAGAAACAGATGCCTGGTGCCAGAGCTATGGGCTCAAGCTTAATGCCAAGAAATGTATAGTTATCCCCTTTGGAAAAAAACATGTACCCATGAACTACCACCTAGGTGGCAGGACACTAAACATCGAAAGTGTGATGAGAGACTTAGGGACACAAGTGGACAGTGGTCTCACTTTCGATAACCACATCTCCACAACAGTCAGAAAATCCTTCTGTGTGGCACACCTCATCACTAAGGGCTTTTTTATCCAGAAAAAAGGAGGTCATTGTCCCACGGTACTCATCCCTCATTAGACCCATTATAGAGTATAATGCCCCATTTGGTATGTACCTCACAAGACATCTGCAACAGCTGGAAAGGCCACAGAAATACCTCACTAAAAGAATCACAGTCCTAAAGCAGATGCCATATGCTGACCGTCTAAAAAAAAAAAAAACTCCAGCTATACTCTGCGGCATATCGTCTACTTAGAGGTGATCTCTGCTTAACATACAAGGCCATGTCAAACCCTGAGCTGTTGGACATGCTCCACTTAAAGAAATTGCAGTCTCTGAGCCGCACGCTCCAGGGATCTAAACCTTATCATCACAATGAACAAAACATGCTGGAGGCATAGGTTCCTGACCCAGAGACTCCACATACTCTGGAATTGACTGCCCATACATGTCAAGCAGAGCGCCTCATTGGCCCTCTTCAAAAGGAACCTTGATGATTGAATGGGAGATAGGAAATTCACCCCGGGGATCATGTCAGTCGCCCTGCTAGACAGGGGCCCAGAGAAGTAAATATTGTGGGAAAAAAATTTCCAGGGAATTGTTATGGCTAGGCTTGCATAGGCCTTAGGGCCGATAGCTTAGTACCAACCTATGAACCTATGAGAATGGTACTTCTAGCATTGCAGTCCTTTCAAGACACTCTACCTCCGGGAACAATTGCAATTCAGACAGATATGTCAGTCTGTTACATAAACAAGGAGGAACCAAATCTTGCCCCCTGTGTCGAGAGGCCCTGAGATTATGGCAGTGGACAATTTCCACTGAGCTCCTTCTGATAGCAGTGCACATCCCGGGGAGATTCAGTGTGATAACAGACAAGCTAAGCAGGGCAATTATTTTGCCTCACGAGTGATCCCTAAAGAACTAAGTAGTGGGACGGATATTCCGCAGGTGGGGCCAGCCTTGCTGCAGTCTCTCTGCAACCCCAACAAACACGAAATGCAGCAGCTACTTTGCCCTGGCAGGGGGCCGGGGAATGCCCCAAGGGATGCACTGGTGCACAATTGGCCCCTGGGTCTCCTTTATGCCTTTCCCTCCTGCCCTTTGATACCCAAAGTATTACAGAAAGCAAAATATCTGGGAAGGACCGTAATCTTAATAGCCCCTTACTGGCCTCAGCAAATTTGGTTTCCCTTCCTCCAGCCTCATCTCTTAGAAGAACCCTGGATCCTTGACCCAGTTCCGGATCTGCTGATCCATTCATCTTTTTCTTCATTTCCTCAAACTGACAGCTTGGCTGCTCCAATTCCAACAATAGCCAGGATTTACAGCCTCTCAGCGGAGGCCCAACATATTATAGCATCCACTCCTAAATCATCCACCAGAAAGTTATATCTTAGCAAATGGAAGAGATTTTTTCTTTGGGCATCTCAGAATGATGTTGATCCATACCTAGCTCCGATCCTGTCTATATTGGAATTTCTGACTAAACTTCTCAACGAAGGGGCTGCTGCAGCTACCATCAGAGTTCAATTAGCAGCAATCTCAAACTTTCATCTTGGTTTCCAAGGTTCTAATGTCATGTCACATCGACTCTCTAAAGCCTTTCTTAAAGCTACCATTCGTTTGAGACCACCAACCAGAGCTCCGGCCATGCCATGGAATAGAAATTTTGTTCTCTCCAGAATTATATTACCTCCTTTCGAACCAGCGTCATCCTGTATTTTGAAATTCCTTTCATGGAAGACTATATTTTTGATAGCTATTACTACTTCTCGGAGGATTTCTAAGTTGCAGGCCTTGACCATCAATCCTCTTTATCTGATTTTCCATAATGACAGTGTTTCGCTCAGAACTAATCCATCCTTTTTACCAAAAGTTTGTTCAGAGCCAAATCTTAACCAATCCATTGAGTTGCCCGTTTTATTTCTTAAATACACAAATAGGATGGAACAAATGCTGCACAAACTTGATGTTCAGACAGCTCTGATTTTATCTAGATAGAACGAAACAATTTAGATCAGTGGATCAGCTCTTTCTTTCTTTTTCACAGTCAAAAAAGGGTGCCCCAGTAACAAAAGTAACCTTGTCAAGATGGCTATCAGATTGCATTTCCTTCATTTATAATTCAGAGAATGCTCCCTTACAGCAGAAAATAAAGGCCCACTATACTAGAGTTGTTTCAACCTCATTAGCCTTTTCTGCAAGGTTACCATTAGATTCTGTTTGTGTAGCAGCTACCTGGTCAAGACCTCATACCTTTATCACTGATTACAAAGTAGACAAGGCCTCCAGGGACAGGACTTCCTTTGGTTCCACGGTTCTGAGGAATATTCTTCCGTGAGCCACCCTTGAAAGATGTTGCTTGGGACACTACCCGTCAGTAAGAATGAACAGTGAGATAGAACAACTTCACATAAAGAAGTTATGTACTCACCATAACATTCCATGTGAGTTGTTCATCTCACCTTCATTCTTATGTCCCACCCTCCAACCCCCATCCAGTCTACTTGAGGTCCATCACCTTTCTTATATGGTGCATTGTCTGTTATCCAACTCTGAGTGGCATATTAATACTATTAGGTAGTCAGTTGGCAGCACACAAGATCTGAGGGAAGATCATGGTGCATCATGGTATAGGGAGTTGGCTTCGAGCTGGTTGAAGACCTCAAGCTTTTGCAGTTGGCTGAGTCGAAGCCGAGGATCAGCCCCAAATCCATCAGTAAGAATGAAGGCGGAATGAACAACTCACATGGAACGTTATGGTGACTACATAACTTTTGTTCTTATGGTAAAGCCATTGTTTTGTTGATTTGGATGTATGCTTGGGGTCATTGTCATGTTGAAAGGTAAAACTCCTCTTCATCTTCAGCTTTCTAGCAGTCGCCTGAAGGTTTTGGGCCAAAAGTGACTGGTATTTGGAACTGTTCATAATTCCCTCCACCTTGGCTAAAGCTCCAGTTGCAGCTGAAGAAAAGCAACCCCAAAGCATGATACTGCCACCACCATGCTTCACTGTGAGGATGGTGTTCATTTGGTGATGCAAAGTTTTTTTTTTGTGCCAAACGTACCATTTGGAATTGTGACCAAAAAGTTCTATCTTAGTCTCATCAAACCATAACACATTTTCCCACATGCTTTTGGGAGGCTTGATGTATTGTTTTGCAAATTTTAGCTTGGCCTGGGTGTTTTTCTGTGTAAGAAAAGGCTTCTGTCTTGCAACTCTACCCCATAGTCCAGATGCGGAGAATATTGGAGATAGTTGTCACACGTAATACACAATCAGTACTTGCCAGTAATTCCTGCAGCTCCTTCAGTGTTGCTGTAGGTCCCTTGGTAGCCTCCCTGACCAGTTTTTGTCTCGTTTGTTTCATCAATTTTGGAGGAATGTCCAGTTCTTCGCAATGTCACTGTTGTCCTATATTTTCTCCACTTTTTGATGGCTGTCTTCACTGTGATCCATGGTATATCCAATGCTGTGGAAATATATTTGTACCCTTCTTCTGACTGATACTTTTCAACAATGAGATCCCTTTGATGCTTTGTAAGCAGTCTGTGAACCATGGATTTTGCTGTATTTTGCAACTGAGTAAATATCAGGAAAATCCTACTAGGACAGCTGAACTTTATTTGGGGTTAATCAGAATCAGTTTAATTGATACCCAAGAAGACTGAATTTGAGTCTTTCGGCTTTTCCCGGTTAGGGGTCACTACAGCACAACTCCTGTCCGCTAATGATAGGTAGTGGATTTTTACGGTGCCGAGTTGCCAGCCCGACGCCCAACCTTCAAAGAAGGCACGCCCTTTCACGCATGCACCTACCTGCATGTCTTTAACTTCACTCGACCACAGGGAGGACATGCAGACTCCACACAGAAGGCGCTCCAGCCAGGAATCGAACAGGAGAAACTCTTGCTGTGAGGCGACAATGCTAACCACTGCACCACCGCGGCCTTTCCCAAGAAGACTGAATAATTTAATTAAATGAAAAGGTGCTTCAACAAAGTATTAGTTTAAGGGTGTGCACACTTACGCATCCAGTTTATTGTACATTTTTTATTTTTTATCATTTTTCCCGTAACCGATTTGTTTTTCAGTTGAATTGTACAGGTTATATTAGTCACGTTAAAGGTGGGAAAAGTTTTGAAATGATTTATTCTGGTCTCATTTTTTAATATCACAAAACCTGGAATTTTAACAGGGGTGTGTACACTTTTTATATCCACTGTAAAGTTAAACAGGCAGTCCAGGAGATTTCTCCATTTCAGGCTGGGAACCAGTCACTTTCAATTCATAGCTCTGCTCTTTGGAATCACCACAGACCTCCAGGTGTATCGAATGCATGGCAGTGGTGACAGCCTATCTCAGACTGAAGGGGATCCCGGAGTTTCCTTACTTCGACAGTTGGCTGCTAACCGCTACAGCCAAGTATATATTACACCAGTTACTTCATAATTTGGGGTTCATTGTAAATATGACAGAGCCATTTGAGTCCAGCTTAGTCCATAGACTTCATTGGATGCCACAGGATGCCAGTTCGACATAACTACTCATATAGCCACTTTGCCACACTCCAGGATTCTTTCCATTCGGAAAACAGCTGACCAAGTATTGTCTCATCCACCACCCCCAGCAGAACTAATTTGAAAATTCTAGGAGTAATTGTTTCTGCAATCATCTTGACCCTTCCAACCAGGTTTGACATGAAAGTTCTTCAACTGACCCTTTCAGTACAATGGTCCCATTTTTATCAGTGCTTCAGCATACCAGTCAGAATAATGCTTGTGTGCCAGACTCGCATCAGGTGGTGGGTCACATCTTCAGAATTCTTAGAAGGTCATCCATTCCGTCTTCCATCTGCGATAGCTGTGTTTACCACTGATGCTTTCCTTTTATGGTGGTGGGGCATTAAAAGGGTAAGACCATCAGTGTCCTGAAGAAGAAGGCAGTCCTACTTGTGGTGCAGGCATGTCAAGACTGTGCTAGTGGGTGTGATTTTTGATTTAGACAGACAACATATTGATAGTCTGGTACATCAACAAGCAAGGAGGAACCAGGACTTACTGTTTATGTTGGGGGGGGGGGCCTTGAGAGTGTAGCGATGGGTGATGTCTTCCCATCAATTTCTTTTAGCAACACACATCCTGGGAATTTTCAGTGTACTAGTGGACAGGTTAAGCAGAAACATTCTTCTGCCTCATGAGTGGTCCCTCAGACAAACAGGGGAGAACAAGATTTTCTGGCACAGGGGCCAACCTTACTGCAGCCTATTTGCATTTCAGCTGTACAAGTGCAGCAGTCACTTTGCCCGAATCTTTCCTTAAGGTCACTCATCAAGGGATGCTGTGGTCCACAGTTGGCCCCCTGGTGTCCTTTATGCCTTTCCCCCTTTTCCATTTCTTACAGAATTCACTCAGAAAGCCAGAAGGTGCAAGGGAAAAGTATTCCTCATTGCTCTGTATTGGCCTTGACAAGTCAGGTTTCTGTGTCTTGCCTCACCTCCAAGTGTCCTCCTTGGATACTGGCTCACAGTCCAGATCTCTTACCCTACCTGTTTGGGCATCCTCTCTCAGGCTCACAGGCCTTGAAATTGACTGCTTGGTTTCTCCAATTTTAACGATGGCCAATGTTACCAGGTTTTCAGACAACTTATTACAAAAACTTGTGCTTCAAAGAAATCTAGCACCAGGAAGGTATATTGAAATAAATGGAAAAGGTTTTCTTTTGGGCTGTAGGAGAGAATGTTGACACTTTTTTGCATCTCACCCTTCCATTTTAGATTTTTGTTAGAACGGTTTCTTAAAAGTTCTAGTTTTTCCACAATCAAAGTACAGCTTGTTGCCATATCCAGTTTTTACATTGGACATATTGAGACTCCTATGGCTTCTTTAAAGTTTTCTAAGGCTTTTCTGAGAGGGGCTTTTCTTTTTCAACCCCCCTCCCCATAAGGGATGCAGTTCCGTCATGAGGTATTTCAGTAATGGTGCAAGCCCTCACACAGCCTCCCTTTGAGGCTTCTTTAGTTTTAAAATTCTTGCCATGGGAAAATTATCTTTTTGGTGGCAGTTACTTAATGCTAAGATATTTTCAGAGTAAAAAAAGCACTTCCATGCAAATCACCATGTCTGTTTTTTTTCATAAAGACAATATTTTTTTCTAAAACCAAATCCCTCCTTGATTCCAAAGGTGGCATCCAAGTCAAATATAAACCAGTCCATTAACCTACCAGATTTCTTTCCTAAATTTTCAAATAAGAATATACCTTGCATTTGCTTGACTGTTCACAGACAACTTGGGTTCCATCTGCATAGGACCAAGGATTTCAGGAAGTCTGACTAATTATTTATTGCAGTATCCAAAGCAAAACTAGGACACAGTTGACTCAAAGGTCACTGTTTCAAGATGGCTTTCAAATTGTCTTATGTTTGTTCATGACAAATGCAGTTTTTCATTAGCCAAGAAACCAACAGCTCATTCAACAGGGGCAATAGAAACTTCCAGTTTTTCAGTAGAACATTCCAGTTGATGAGATATGTGCTGCTGTCACTTGGTCCACTCTTCATAGTTTTGTATAAGTTGGTTGTACAGTCCAGGTCATGTACCTCTTTTGGTTTTGTTGTTCTCAGGAAAATCCTTTCATAGTGCTGCCTAGGAATTTGGTAACTAGTTAATCTGTCCCAACAGTTGAATCCGATGAAAATGGGCAACGTGGAATATGAAAGTTATGTTCTCACCATAACAGTAGATGCTTGTTGTTTTTTCATCTGGTTCAGCAGCCCTCCTTCCCCATTCAAATTTTCACCTCTAGTAACTTGAACAGATGGTATCCTCTTGAGTCTTACTAACATAAACCTCATCAGGGTGTCTCTTTTCCTTGCATGAAAACCTTTTGTATTGGAATTAGCCTTAAATTAGTTTTCAGTGCTGGAAACGTATGTTATTTTGTTAGGCAAACTCAATGTGAGGTATTGTATGGCAGGATAGGGAATTATGGGTAGGGGAGGAGTCGGAGCCCTGGATCCAAAGTCTTAAAGGTGTCAAGACTAGATTTGAGACGGATCCGATTCACAATAGTTGAACCAGAAGAAAATAGGACAACATGGATCGATTGTTATGGTGTGTACACAACTATTGTTTTTTTCCATCCATAGATCCAAGTTGTATTTGGATGAACTTTGTTTTATGTTGATGGGGAGTCTGTTCCAGAGTAGCGGAATCCTCTACAAGATGTACCATCTCTCCAAACATTTCTGTTGATGTTGCAGAAAAGGTGGTGATTCCTGGGCTGAGTATTTCTCATGCCATTTGACTTACTGATGTGCAAGTAAATCCATCAGTGTTGGGTCGGAGGATGCCTTGTATGCCAGACACGGGTCATCTCTTATCAGTCTGTAAGATGCATAGTATGGTGACAGGGTTTTGAGTCAGTCCATGTAAGACTTGTTTAGGCCTGGTATCCTTTTAGTAAGAGATCTATGTGGGTATTCAGTTGTTTTATTTGTCTGGATAACTAGTAACATGTATTTATCTGCATCAGCTTATACTTCACTGTATCCATGTTTAACAGATCTTCTCTTAATGAAGCATTTTGTAAAAGGTATCTTATGTCCTCTACCACAGGTACAGTGGAAGACAATCCCAACTCCATGGAACCTGAAATTTGTACTGGAAATGTTTACCTTAGAGCCTTTTGAAACAGCGGCGCCTGCCAATTAGTAGTTCCTCTCCTTTGAAGGCAGCCTTGATAGCTATAGTAATGGCCACTTACAGAATTTCAGAATTGCAAACCCCTCCTGTTCAGAGTCTCCTTCATGGTCTTGCATAAAGACTGTGTTAGCCTTTGGACCTCTTTCATGCCAGAAGTGGCTTTGGAATGTTTCCTTTGTTAGGCATTTCAGTTACTGGTGTTCTTTCCCAAACCTAAAAATAATGGGGAAAGAAATTTGCAGGATATATTTGTATGCCAGAAAGCAGGTTCAAAAAGTAGATGTTATAGTAGAATTAATATTGCAGTACGGGCTCCCTTTAAGAAGTAATAAATCATGGGGAGAGAAGGAAAGTAAAAGGAGTGAGAGGGTTGCAAAGTGAACCCTCTCCTGGCAAATACAATCGTAATTTTTTTTTAATAATTCATCCTTCTTTGCTCACATTAACTGGCATCACATTCTCTTCGTCATACCTCTTTCCCTCCGTTAAATGTCCTGACTGAAGTCACTGTTGCAGTATTCCAAATAAGTGCGTTGTCACTGACATCCAGCTAGGGTACCAAAGCTTAACATTCCCTAGGTCATATGTATGATGAGCAACCTCACTTTGTAAGTGTAGGGGTTATGTAGGTAGATGTATGAACACAGAACCTTAAGACTAATTCACTGCATGTCCGAATGCATGCCACATGTCCATAGGACTGATTGTTGTTTGGTTGTTGGTTCTGTAGCTTCTTTAAAGATAGATTAAGCCGCCCATTGGGGGACCTTTTTTACTCACTTCAGTTGCTATGCTGTATCTGTATTCGATGTCAGCTAAGAGGGGTAAGTATGAGTGCATTAGGCAAATCCCGTAGAAAGATCTGCATACTCAACGCCTCTTCTGCATAGGCGTGGAATACTTGTACAAGGGCTTTTTTCATCTGCTAGTCCTTTGTACAATGACTTTGCAATCCTTTCTGACTTTGTATCCTTCACAAAATGCATTTTATTACAAAACCTCTGTTCTAGTAACAGTCTTAAGTTGGTAAGAACAATATTTAAAATCTGTTCCTATTGTTGGGCCTTTTTTCTCCTTTTATTTTAGGTTTTGTCTATATTTCTTGTGTTAAGAGGTTGAGAGGTATGGTTGTCAGTACACATGAGACAGTTCCTTCATTGTCTCAAGATGCCCATGTCCACCAAGCTGGCTACCGAGAAGTTAGGAAATTGCTTCTCTATACTGTCTAGTCCTTTGATTTCTGAGCTATAAGGGGTGGTATATTGGGGTTACAGCGCTATTAATGTAAGGGTGCTTTAGTGGAGCAGATGATGCTAACAAATTCTACCAACTTTAATGTTTGCATAATATTTAATTCAATTAAATTTGTAGGTATTGCCACATGACTCCCCTGTAGCTGCTCTAAGCTTGTTGGAACATAAGGTATTTGTGCTATATTGCTGCTTTACGGGTTATGGTTTTATGAACCACTCTTTTAGATGTTTGTTACTGTACAGGACACTGCTAACCTGCACAAAAATTATAGCAGTACCGAAAAAGCAAAAAAACTAATGAGAGCCCTCTGGACATTAAAATTACTACACTATGAATCCTTTTGTGCATTTCGCAAATCAGATATACTAGGCAAGCACCTCCTGCCACAAGGTGAATAAACCCAGTCCTTCTAATGTAAAAACACAGTGGAAGAGACCCGCAAGTGCAATGCTACCACAAACCACTTAAACAGCAGCTGCCCAAAAATACCTTGCCAAAGGCAATTTTAAGACAGTGTTAGAGCATTAACAGTGAGAGGAAGAGCAGTGCACATACAAAAGCAAGGAACAGTAGCAGTCACTCAAAATATTTAGCAATCAATGTAGGCTAGGACTGCCAAGTTTTGCTGAGCTCCTGGAAAATGTGCAGGACACAATTTGCAGTACAGGAGGTTTATTCAAGAGCAATACTGGTTTGCTGGGTGGGCACTCAGTATCATGGATCTATGGAAAAGAGTAGGTGGAAAGAGTACATAGTTTATACAATAGCTTCTAGCAGTGAAAAGGAGTAGGGAGGGGTTTTGGAAATCTGATTATTATAAGGGGTGGAAGCCAGAGCCACAGCCTTATAAAACAACAGCAGCAGTAAGGGTTGGTGGAAGACTAACCAGGCTGTCTAAAGAGGCTTACTGTCAAATAAAGGCAATATTGAAGATCTTTTAGAAACTTTAGCTGTGTGTGTTTGTGGAGGATGGGGCAGACACAGAATACATCTTTGAGAGTAAAAGATAGGTCTAAAAAAGGCACTGGAGCAGGAACAATTGTCACACTATTGACCTTCTACTACAGTTTCACGCACCAGACTATGCAGAAATTTACCAGTAACAGTGTGGAAAAATGTAGTAATTAATGACTAAGGCTCAAAATCTTGCAAGTTGCACAGCTTTGATGAACAAAATTCAAATAAGTTCCAGGCAGGCAGGTAGACCGGACTCGAGATGCAACTTTAAATAAAAATAAATTTATTTGTATAAAGCGCTTTTCGTTCAGTTCTATACATGAACTTCTTCATATACAATTTTACTAAAGAAAATGGTACTTAAAATCACCTCCCTTACCAGTCATGTCATCAAAAGACCAATCAAGAATTTAAAGTACCCTCTACGTAAGAACACATATTACTCAGACTTCTCTCATACAAAAGCATATACTTAATTTTTAAAAAAAAAAATGTTAAACATGAGTAAAAACATGAGTATGAAAATCTAAATTCCTATTCAGCTATTCATAAATATTATCTTTTTCAGTTTTAAAATGCTGTGTATAGAACACATGTCATTTAAACCTGGTAGTGTATATGCATCGAGCCGTATTTGCCACAGCAATTCAGATAATACAAACATTACTGTCATTGGACCAACTCTCGGGTTAGGTGCATCTGCTGTCTTATCCAAAATTTAAAAGTCTGCCCTGGGTTCAGACTGATACGTTTTGCTAGGGCATTTTTGCCCTTATTCCTGGAAATACCATATAGGTGTTCAGAAATCCTTTAACATAATTTTCATTCTGTTTTTCCTATATAGAATGAAGAGGATCTAACCAGGTACACAATCATTTTAGATTGACAATTGCATGTATTATTGTTCTTCAGTTTCATGCCCCTGACTTCTACATAATGCCCTTCTTCTATATATTTACACTAGGGGCAACTGCCACATTTAAAAGTACCTGGATTCATGTACAATTTCATTTTTTCTTTCTTTAAAATATTTTTCAGATTTATGCCTTTCCTGTAAATTATCTTCGGACTGGTTCCTATTTTACCAACCAAGTCCCTTTCACCTGAGATGAAATTCCAATTCTTGTATATAATATTTCTCACTTTTTAATTTCTTTTGGGTTTCTAATACCATGATGGGAATTGGCCCCATTCCTAAGTCAAAGTAGGATTAAAGTTCATGAAATTAGTATTGTTTCACTCTCTGATGTTAGCCAAAATTGCTCTTCACGGCACCCGCAATGCGCTCAGTAATGACTCCTGCAATTCGTACGGTGTTACATGAATTGGAAACGTATCTAAATGTGTGTGTGTTGTCTTTTGGCTTTTCCCGGTTAGGGGTCGCCACAGTGGAACTCCGGTCCGCTAATGATTGGCAGTAAATTTTCTCGAATGCCGTGGTGCCAGCTCGACGTTCAGCCTTCAACGAAGGCACACCCATTTACGGATGTCTTTCGAACGCCCACCCAACCGCGGGGAGGACATGCAGACTCCACAAAGAAGGCACTCCCCGCACTACAGCCGAGAATCGAACGGGAGAACGTCTTGCTGTGAGGCAACAACGCTACCGCTGCACCACCGCGGAAGTTACTGGTAACGTATCTAAATAAGATTGTAAATTCATTTTTATAAGTTTGGTTGCTCCTACTATTATTGGAACTGTCTGGCAATCTTTCTTCCACATGGCTGTCGTTTGTGCCTGCAGATCGAGGTATTTTATGACTTTGTGTTTCTCTGTATACAAGACACTGTAGTCACTAGGTGTGGCGATTTCAATGATACTTTTGTCTTCTTTTCTTGGACCACTATATCTGGTTTTCTAGCATCTATCTTGGGACTGTTGATATTGGGTGATCCCATGTGATGTAAACTTCATCATTTTCTATGATTCTCTGCGGCTCATGTTTCCAGTGTTTTTCAGCCACTTCGATATCATAATGTTTGCACAATCTCCAGTGTAACAATCTCGCCACATTAGTATGCCTTTCAGTATACAGTCCCTCTGCCATTAGAGAGTCGCAACCAGCAATAAGGTGTGTGACCGTTTCCAATTCGGTTCCACAAAACCTACACGTCTGTTTCTCCCACATGTTCAATGGACTTAGTAAACCAGCCTGTACGTAGCCCACTATCTTGGGCTGCCAGTATTAACCTTTCATTTCTTGATGTAAATTCACCTTTCCTTAACCATTCCTGCGTTCGTTCTTGATCAACATGAGGCTCTTCGAGACGTTTTCTATACTTGCAACTATATTTATGTTTTTTCCACATTTCTTGTCTTCTCATCTGATCCTTCACCTTATATTCTTTCTTTTGTTTTTTTAGCACGTTCAGTTGCTGCCTGGTTTTTATCCACTTCTGATTTGATTTCCGTTCCTGCTTGATGTCTATATGCTTCTGCTAAATTAAGCAGAGATGTCGTCTTAGATTTATTCTCCTCATGTTTCAAAACTTTCACCACATTTGGATCTTGAGGTCAGTAGATATGTGTAGAGTCCCACGATTGCAGATCTATACATGTAATCAATTTCAAGGAGGCCCATCCCTCCTTCAGAACGGGGAATATATTTTTCTCGCTTTGTAAGCTGCATGATGATAAGTAATCCCACACCCTGTTCTAAAATTGGTATTAATATTTGCCAATGTGAAGTTGTTCAGTCTTGTCGTTCATTCTTTACTGATGAGTTCGGAACAGATCCCTCGGCTCCGATACGGCCAATTGCAAAGCTCAAGGCCAAGTTCCTATCCCATGATGCACCTGGAATTACCTCAGATCTAGTATGCTGCTGCAATGGATTGGAGGTTCTGCTTTAGCTCGGGCCAGTAAAACTGATTTTTTCTTTATTATTCAAAGTTTTTGCTAGTTAGATAGCTTTAGGTATTTTAGTAGAGTTTTGGAAAGCTCATAGCTTTTGGTGCGTGTTTACCCACTTGTAACCCTTACCATTGTGTGCTTTAAAAACTTTTCTAGTTGGCCTTTTGTTTGGCCTAGCTTAAAATCTTTATCAATATTATAGTGTGTTTTATTAGTGATCTTTTGTCACAAATTTTCCGATTTCTATATTGTCATAGTTATCGCTGTATGTGTGTTAGCCTTAGAACTTTTTAGATAAGGCTTAATAGTTTATTACTGTTGAAGTTTGCTGTGAGCACTATATTGTTATAGTTTAGATAAGGCTTGTTGTATTTCTCATCAGCTATCTTCTTTTATTGCATAGCCTGCTTAGAATTCTTGTTGTGTACTTTAGACAGACTTTTTTTGTCAATTTGCATTTATATTATGTACTTGTGTGTGTGTGTGTGTGTGTGTGTGTGTGTGTGTGTGTGTGTGTGTGTGTGTGTGTGTGTGTGTGTGATTTAGCCTGCTTTATTTAGGCTTGTGTGAATATTACTGTTGAGTTTTTCTGTGCTGACAGTAAATTTTCCTGGATTATTATGGCTGACCAAGACAAACACCCCAAGTCTGGGTTTAAGAAATGCCCAAAGTGGCCAAAAGATGTCTGTAACAAACAGCTACGTAAATTCTGTATACTGTTTAGAAGCTCTGAATTTGCAAAGCAGTTGTACTATTTGTCATTCCTTCTCCTCAAGGGTCCTTCAGGAAAGGAAGAGAAAACTCATTGACAGAGGGTTGTTGAAGCCTTCGTTTCAAGAAGCTTTGAGTGACCAAGATGGATCCAGCAAGTCCTCAAAGTCTTCTAAGACTTCAGACTCAAAGAAATCTAAAAAGTCCTCGACTTTGCTCCACTGCCATTGGAACCGACAGTCTTCTTCTTTCGGAGCCGGTCCCCAGTATTGGAACTGGTGTCCGAAGTGCCTAAGAGTCCATTACTTCAGTCAGTACCACCTTCGGTACGCTTCTCTCGATCCTCTATCAGCCTGTCAGATCTGGATGTGGATCGTGTGGTGCAGAAGCTGTTATTGGCACTGGCCTTGACAAAAATGTTATCGGCTTTGACCCAAATGGCTTTGGAGCCAAAGACCCTTGCACCAGCTCAAACTATTTCTCCTCCAAGCCATGCTGGTCCTTCAGAGCCGGAGGAGTCAGACCTGATGTTAGTGGAAGCCTGAAAGCCAACGCCTGCTCCCTTGTCTTTGGCTCCATGCATTCTGACGTCATTGGTACCGATCGAAGACTCAAGGAGCTGACACTCTCTGGTCGGGTCCGGGGAGGACAGTCGGACCGACTTGTCAGTTCTGACTCTGCCTCTCGGGGCCTCGGCTCAGATGAGCTTGGCTCCTACCTTGGTCTCGGAGCCCACTGTCCCGGTGCCAGGGGTGTCGATGGTTTCTTTGGATCAGTCAGCTCCCTTGAATCGGAGCAGAGGTGTTCTCGAGGCCATGAGGGAGAGTCATGTCTCCTAAAACATCCTCAACCTCAGGTCTGCCTTCCTCCTCCCCTAAAGAGCTTTTGTCTGATTCTGCCTCTCACATCCTGACCAAGCGTAGAGACCCAGAGCCTCAGGAAGCCCCATTGGGTTGCCCCTGCTCTTCCGAGATCTCACCAGAAGCTCCCACTGATGAGGTTCCCAGGAAGAGGTTGTGTAAGAGGAAATATCTAGACTCCCCACAGGAGTCTTTAACATCAGATAACTGACTTAGATGAGTCAGAAGGGTCCCCACGGTACCCCTCTGCGGATATCTCATTAGCTGAGATACTTGAAATCCTTAGGCAGAAGGTTGACTGGCCGTCCAAAAGCCCTACTGAGGTTGAGTCAGTTCTCCTGAAGGCTTTTGGGGCTCAACCTTCCACCTCTCGAGTGTCTCCGCCTTTCGATGAGCTGATGCAGCTGGTCTCACAAAGGGCATGGGAGTCTCTGGATACTATGGAGCATGTCCCTAGGAGGCCTAATAAATTAATTTCTGCCCCCCTTGACAAAACATTTTTAACAAAAGGTGTTCCAGATGATGCTATGGTGGTTGCGGCAGCCACCAAAAAGGAAAGACTTCCTCGTCTATCCATCCTCCTAACAGAGACTCCAGAGTTATGGATAGATGTGGGAAACACATGTTTAGTTCAGCGGCCATTGCTGTTCGTTCGCTCAACTATTTAACTCATTTTACCAGGTTACAAAGAGATCTCCTTAAGGATCTAGAAAATACTCTTCAGGGTACAGTAGCTGCAGGGACTTCCGACAAAGTTGTCGCCCAACTTGCTACCCTTGATTCTATAGTCAACTGATCCATGCGCCTCATCTCTTATGCAGTATGGAACGAGTAGGGCAGCGGGTACAGGAGTTGCTCTTAGGAGACATTCCTGGATGCGCTTGTGTTCCTTCACGGAGCCCTTCAAATCATCCTTTGTGAACACTCCCTTTGATGACTCTTCCCTTTTCAGGCCTAAAGTGAAGGAAACCTTAACCAGGTGTGAACAGGAAGGAAACGTACTAACTGCCATTGAGGTCTGTTTTTCCACACCTCCCCGACCCTACCCTAAAGGTCAAAGGGGAGGAAAAATGTGCTTCCGAAAAGGCCAGGGAGCTTTTCAGGACACACGTGGTGAACCCCCCTCCAGAGTCAGAGGAGGGGGCAATAATGGAAAATGCCGCTCTCGCGGCAGAAGGGGTCCGCAACACCAGGGCGACAGAGATCACTTCTCTGGGAAGCCCTACCAGCGCTTCTGAGAGGAGGCCTGACTGTCCTGCTCTGGAGGCAGTCGGGGGTCGCTTATCTTTATATCCAGACATCTGGCTCAAAATAAGATAGCTGGGTACAAAGTATCACTTCCAGAGGATACTTCATCCCATTCACCACACCCCCTCCACTCATAAGAAAAATCCCGGATGTTCCACCCAGTTACAGGGAACATTCTGGATGTTCCACACAGTTACAGGGAACAGGCAACAACAGAGGTCCAAACGTTGCTAAGAAAAAGAGTCATCCAACCAGTCCCAGCAGACCAGACAGGATCCGGAACTTAAGATTCTTTTTGGTTCCAAAGAAGACTAGGGACTTGAGGCCTATATTGGACCTCAGCAGACTGAACCAATACGTAAAGAAAGAGAAGTTCCAGATGGTCACGCTTCAGTCTATACTTCCCTTCTTAGAGAAAGACAATTGGATGTGCTCGATAAATCTCAAGGATGCATACTACCACATAAAAATGGCCAGACCATCCAGGGATCACCTGCGCTTCCGGTTGGGAGCCAATCATTACCATTTTCAAGCCCTGCCCTTTGGTCTCACTGCATCCTCCAGAGTGTTCACCAAATGCATGGCAGTGGGTCACGGCTCACCTGCAGCGTCTAGGATTCCAGGTGTTTCTGTACCTAGACTATTGGCTCCTTACCGCCACCACCAGGCATCAACTCATTCAGGCCAGGGAGTGCACTCTGTCACTCTGCAATCATCTGAGCATTACAGTCAACTCAGAAAAATCTGCCTTGTTACCAACGCAGGCTATTGTTTTTATCGGGGCAGAGTTGGACACAACCACACTAAGGCTTCCAATAGAAAGAGTCTTTCTTTCTCGTCAGCATGTCAGTGTTCTGATATCAAAAGACAGAGCACCAGCATCAGAAGTTCTGAAATTATTAGGCATGATGGCAGCAGCAATTCGGGTCTGTATTATAAGCATGAAAAGACAAAACTGCGAATGCTCACATGGGCAAAAATGCTGGTAATCGAACTTGCTATTGAGGAGGGCTGTGCCCCCCCCCCCCACTAGCTGTATATTCCAACTCCGAGGTCACACTACAGTGAGGAAAGGGCAAATATCCCACTCCTCACTGTAACACGACCCCCACAATCACACTTTCGATTTCTGGCATTTTCGCTCATGTGAGCATTCGCGGTTTTGTCTTTTCATGCTTATAATATAGACCCCAGCAATTCTAGCCATACCACTAGCTCGTATGCACATGTGGATACTACAGTGGCTGTTGTTCACTCAGTAGTCTTACCAAGAGCTTCCCATGTCTCACACTATTGTTGTATCTTTCGGCTTTTCCCGGCCAGGGGTTGCCACAGCGGAACTCTGGTCCGCTAATGATTGGCAGCAGATTTTTACGTACCGAGTTGCCACGGTCACGGCTCATCTGAGGCATCTAGGATTCCAGGTGTTTTCGTACCTAGACGATTAGGTCCTTACCCACTACCACCAGGCATCTACTGATTCAGGCAAGGGAACACACTCTGCCATCACTTAGGCATTACAATCAACTCAGAAAAATCCTTGTCGCCATCACAGCATATTGACTTTATATGGGGAGAGTTAGACACCTCAGTCACCACTCTACGACTACCAGTCGAGAGGGTCTTTCTTCTTTGCCAGCATGTCAGTTCATTAGTGTCGAAGGACAGAGCACCAGCCGCAGAATTGGCGGCTGCAGCGATCTTGGCCATACCATTAGCAAGGATGCATATGTGGATTCTTCAATGGCTGCTGTTCACCCAGTGGTCCTATCAGGAACTTCCAATGAGTCATATTATTTTAATTACAAACTCTTGCAAGAGAGATCTCCAGTGGTGGTTGATGTCTCCATGTAACTATAGGACGCCCCTTTGTGCTACCCCTCCAGTAGCCACTGTGACCACGGACGCTTCCCTGCTAGGGGGGGGGGGGCATTTTCAGGGAAAGACTGCCCAAGGCACATGTACAGATCGAGTCACACCTGCATATCAATGTTCTGGAGGTGAGAGCAGTACTTCTGGCGTTGCAATACTTTCAGGACTCTCTTCCTCTATGGATGATTGCAATTCAGACAGACAACATGTCGGTAGTCTGGTACTTGAACAAGCAAGGTGGGACCAAGTCTTACCCCCCTTTGCTGAGAAGCCCTCAGAGTTTGGCAGTGGGCTGTTTCCACCCAGCGCTTTCTGTTGGCAACGCACCTCCCGGGGAGATCCAACATGATAGCAGACAAACTGAGCAGGGCAGTTTTGTTGCTGCACAAGTGGTCCCTCAAACAAGAGATTGAGGACAGGATTTTTCCGCAAATGGGGCCAGCCTTTTTGCTATCTTTTTGCCAGTCACATCAACAAAATGCAGAAGCTGCTTCGCTCTGATTCCCCCTGTGGGTGAACCCCCGAGAGATGCACTTGTACACGATTGGCCCCGGGTCTCCTTTATGCATTCCCTCCGATTCCTGTAATACCCAAACTTCTACAGAAAGCAGTGTTGCTGGGAAGGACTATCATTCTCATAGCCCCTCATTGGCCTCTGCAGATTTGGTTCCCATTTGTTCATCATCATCATCATCATCATCCTCATCCTCCTCCTCCTCCTCGAGGATCCATGGATTCTGGGCCCAGTTCCAGATCTTCTGACTCATCCATCGGGGGACCTCTGCCCTTCATTGCAGTCACTGAAGCTCACAGCTTGGCTGCTCCAGTTCCCCTCATAGCCAGGCTTCATGATCCTTCTGATGAGACAAGGCAGATCCTCTTGTCTTCCCATAAGCCGTCCACCAGAAGATTATATCTTAGTAAGTGGAAGAGATTTTCTTGTGGGCTTCTAAGCAGAACATTGATCCTTATCAAGCCCCTTTGACGTCCATTTTAGAATTCTTGACTATGATTTTTAATAAAGGAGCTGCAGCTGCTACAGTTCAGGTCCAGTTGGCTGCTATATCTAACTTTCATCTTGGAGTGGACGGGCTAAATATAATGTCCCACAAGTTGTCCAAGGCCTTTCTCAAAGGAACCTTTCACATGAGGCCTCCAGTGAAAACTCCTTACTCTCCTTGGAATCTAAACTTTATGCTGTCTCGTATAATTCTTCTCCCATTTGAACCAGCATCATCTTGTGATCTCAAATTTTTATCATAGAAAACCATATTTCTGGTGGCTGTTACTTCTACCCGCAGAGTGTCAGAACTTCAAGCCTTATCTATCAGCCCTCTTTATTTGATTTTTCATGCTGATAGAGTACCTCTTAGGACAAACCCCTCTTTTTTGCCCAAAGTTTGTTTGGAATCTAATATCAACCAAGTCATTGAGTTGCCAGTTTTCTTCCCTAACCATTCCAATAAACTAGAGTATGTGCTGTACAAACTTGACGTTCAGATAGCTCAGATATTATTTGGACAGAACAAAAGATGTTAGAAAAGCAAACCAGCTTTTTGTGTCTGTCTCTGAAGCCAGAAAAGGTAGACCAATGACTAAAACAATGCTTTCTAAATGGCTATCTGATTGTATCACTTTTGTTTATTCAGCTGCTAATATGCCCTTACTACACAAGATTAAAGCTCATTCTACCAGAGCAGTTTCTACATTTATTTATTTATTTCCAGTTTGGTGACCGGGGAGGTCCACTGGGCTCAAAGAGCCTGTTTTCAGTGGAGGCCCGGGGAGAAAAGCTCCATAGTACAAAGTATAAACTACATAATTCAGACTACATAGTACAAAGAAAAGCTAGATAATTCAAAGTTAACAAAATACAATACACAGTAGCAAAAAGGTGCAGTAACAACTTGTAAGTTTTAAAATAGCAAACTCAGAACAGTTAAAGTGCATCGTGTATACAATATATAATACATGCATACATGTTTGTAGGTTGAGAACAGTAGTATAGAGCAGAATTTCTTCATAGGTTAGAAATGTCAGATGGTGATCTGAAAGTAGTTATCAAGGGATAGATCCCTGGTAAGTAAGGAAAAAAATGGGACTTTCAATGTGATAAAAGTGATCATGAGTTAAGGAAGTTAGGTAGGTAGAGAGCAGTTGCACTTAAAACAATGGGAGAAGTAGGAATGGAGCTGGGTTTGAAGTGTTCAAAGTTTTCAGAGATTCATAGAGATGGAGGGAGAGAGTTCCATTTTTTGGCTAAGGTAAAGGATAGAAGTAGCTGCCCAGTGGGACGGTTTGGTTTATACACGGAGATTATGTTTTGATGGGCAGATCTTAGGGATCTGTGAGGGATGTATGAAGGTAAGATGTTAGCAAGTGCTGGACATGTATTAGGTTTGAAAATTAGCTTGTAGGGTGTACAGAGTTGGAGGTAGTCCAGGTAATTGGGAAGTTCTAGCCACTGTAGCTTGTGGAAAGGTATACAGTGGTGAGTACAGTATTGGGATGCAGTTGCAAACTTTGAGATTTTATTGTAGCAGGTTTCCAGTTTAAAAGAGTTGTAGGAAGATAGATTGGTTAGTAAGGGAGCACCATACATCAGAGAGGGTAGTAAGTAGGTTGAGGCAAGGGTTTGTGTAGTTGAGGGAGAGAGGAAGTGAGAGTTTCTGTACAGCATGCCAATTTCTGATGGGTTTTCTTAATATTTAGTTGAATATGGGTATCAAATTTTAGTTGCTCGTCAATAGTAACCCCAAGAAGTTTGGCAAAAGGAACAATTTCTATAGCGGCTGGTAATTTTAAAGGAGGTTTTGTCAAGAGGGATAGATTTTGATGGGGAGAATAGTAGGATTTTAGATTTGTTGGCATTTAAGGAGAGATGATTTTGAAGCATCCATTTCTCAGTAGTTGAGAAAGCAGATTGAGTTTTAGTTTAGAGCTCAAGGATGGTGGAGGCAGAGCAGACTAGTGTTGAGTCATCTGCATATTGTACTATTCTGGTGTTGGGAATTGATGTGTGGAAGTCATTAATGAAAATATTAAAGAGCATAGGGCCGAGTATGGATCCCTGGGGTACCCCGGTTGGGGTTGGAAGGAAGGCAGAGGTACCAGTTTTCCATTTCACAGCCTGGTATCTATCAGAGAGGTAGCTGCTAAACCAGGTAATGGTGTTTTGTGAAAGGTTAAGTTTAGAAAGGTGGGTAAGAAGATGGGTATGGGAGACAGTATCAAAGGCTTTGGAGAGGTCGAGGAGGACTGTGGATACTAGATACCCAGAGTCATGGGCATGGTTTACTATGTCTAGAAATGAAAGAAGAGCTGTTATTGTGCTATGGCCAAGACGGAACCCATGTTGTGTTGGAGTGAGGAGTTCGTTGTTTGTAAGGAATGTCATTAGTTGGAGGTGGATACATTTCTCAAGAATTTTTGAAATAGGAGATAGAATTGCTATGGGTTGGAAGTTGGATTAGTTATTGTTGTTGCCTCCTTTATGGAGGGGTAGGATAAAGGCGGTACGCCATAGTTTAGGGACATATGATTCCTGTATGGATCTGTTGATAAGTATACTAATGGGAATGGCAATGCTGTCTTCTGCTAGTTTTAGAAAGATAGAGGGGATGTTGTCAGGGGCATTGGAGCAAGTCTTAAGTTTAGAGAGAAGTTTTTTTATGTATGATGTGAGGATGGGTTTGAGATGAAAAGTAGGAGGAGTGTTTAGGATAGAAGATTGGGGAGAGGATTTGAGAAGGGTGGAGGAGTTGTTGTTAGGGAAGGTTTTGGTGAGTTCTGCTATCGAGTTAGTAAAGAATGAATTGAACAGTGTAGCTATTTCTGTGTCATGTTTGCTAATGTCGGGGCATGGGTTGTTTGTGGTGCCTAGATTAAGAAGGGAGTTGTTGGATTTCCAGAATTGTTTGGGGTTTGTGGAATGAGTAGTCTGCAGTTTGATATAGTATAATTTTTTATCCTGTGTAATACATTTTTTGGCTAAGTTGCAGAGTTTATATTTAAGAAGGGTGTCAAGGTGCTTATTACGATAGTTTCTATGTCTTGTCCCTGTGTTGCATGAGTGTTTTGCTATCTTCAGTAAGTCAGGGGGCAGAATTGTTTTTTTATACATTTTATTCTTGGGGGGGCTTGGGAGTTAAGGGTAGCCAAGAAGGTTGAGTTAAACAATTCAACGGCATCGTCTAAAGCAAGAGTTTTTAATTTGTTCCAATTTATCAGTTTGAGGGAATTGGAGAAAGGTGTGGGGTTAAAGTTTGTGAGATTCCAAGTATGGATATATTGGTGTAGGTGAGGAGAGGAGTGGGTTGCTCTATGGATGCAGGCTGGCAAGTGATCACTAATAGGGTCTGGTAAGGTGCCAGTGTGGGATATTTTATTTGGGTGGGAGACAAGGATCCAGTCCAGTATGGAGCCTGGGGGGTTATTTTTATTGGGTCTGGTAATAGCATTTGTGAGTTGAGTGAAATTACATAGATAGATTGAAATGGTGGGATTATTACCAGTGATCTTGTTCCAGTCAATGTTTACATCTCGTAGGATGTATGTCTCAAGGCTGATATTAGATGAGGCCCAAAGAAGGATTTCCTCAAGTGTATTTGTATTGTTTCCAGGGGGGATATAGAGGGCTATAACACAAATACTTTTATGGTTATTTAGTTTGAGGTTTCCTATGACTAGTTTAGCGTTGTTGAACTGAGGAATAGGATTTTGGTAGTGAGTAATGGAGAAAACGCTAGAGTAGATTAAGGCTACTCCTCCACCCTTCTTTTTTAGGTGGTCATGTCTAAGAGCTTGAAACCCTGGGGGTATGATTTCAGAGTCTAAAATGTTGGGATTTAGCCATGTCTCAGAGAGGGCTACTATGTCAGGTTGGGTATGGTGTAGCCAAGCGTGAACGTGGGCTATTTTGTTTCTTAGACTTTGGGTATTGATGGTCAGGAGCTTGAGGTATTTAGGGTTGGTAATATTGGTGGTAATGGGGGGGGTTGGATTGCTGCTGCTAGTAGGTCCTGGGTTGGGGTGTATGTCTCCTGCTAGGCATAGGTAGTCAAAGGGGAATGAGAGCATTCCAAGCCAAATTGCCCCTTGATAAAATTTTTGCTGCAGCCACTTGGTCTAAACTTCATACCTTTATCACTCATTACAAAGTTGATAAGGCCTCCTGGGACAGGGCTTTCTTTGGGTTTGCGGTCCTGAAGAATGTACTCCCATGAACCACCCGAGATTGAGGGTGCAAGGGACGCTACCCATCAGTGAAGAATGAACGGCGAGATTGAACAACTTCACATTAAGAAGTTATGTACTCACCATAACGTTCCATGTGAGTTGTTCCATCTTGCCTTCATTCTTATGTCCCTCCCTCCATCCCCCACCTGGCTGATAGTTGACCTAGAGGTTGGTCTCATCCTGGTTATTCAATCCTTCTTCCTCACTTGGGAAAGTGGTTCTCTTACAGGGATATGGTACACGCAGCAAACAAGATCTGAGGTAATTCTAGCAGTGCATCATGGGATAAGGGGCTTGGTCTTGAGCTACTGGTAAACCTTGAGCTTTGCTGACGGCCGTGTCGGAGCCAATGGATCGGCTCCGAACCCATCCGTGAAGAATGAAGGAGGGATGGAACAACTCACATGGAACGTTATGGTGAGTACATAACTTCTCATTTTTAACAAAGGAGCTGCAGCAGCAACAGTTCGTGTTCAATTGGCTGCTATTTCTGATTTTCATCTTGGATTTGAAGGGCTGAATATCATGTCTCACAAGTTATCCAAAGCTTTTCTCAAAGGGACTTTTCATATTAGACCACCTGTGAAATCTCCCTATTCTCCATGGAATCTAAATGTTATGCTTTCCCGGATAATTATTCTGCCATTTGAACTAGCTTCCTCTTGTGACCTCAAATATTTGTCATGGAAGACCATCTTTCTGGTAGCTATTATTTCTGCCCACAGAGTTATTCGATGATCAAGCATATAAACAAACTTCAGGTGTTGCCATGGGTGCACCCTGTGGTGGTAGCTTCACCAGTTGTGTTTTAACATATATTGGGAACATGAATTTTTATTTAAAAACGACTTGTTCCAACAACATGCTGCCTGGTATACTACATACCAGGACAACATGTTTTTCATTTGGAAAGGTGATGATACTACAGTTCAAATTTTCATAGAAGAGCTTAAATGTTTTACTAACTTCTTGGATTTCACTTTTCAATTTGAAACAGAAGCTATCAACTATCTGAATGTGTACATATCAAAAGATAGAGCCCATAACGGATTTAGAACAACTATATATAGGAAACCCGCATATTCCAATACTTTCTTGCATTTTTCTAGCAGCCACCCCTTCCATCAAAAGAAGGCAGTTATGAAAGGCCAATTGGTCAGGGCATCAAGGATGATTCCTTTCGAGGATGATTTCCAAGTAGAATGTAGTTTACTTAGATCCATGTTCAGTAGTAGAGGTTATCCACTCAGACTATTTGACAAAATAAGGCAAGAAGTGGTTAACAAGAAAAACGTGGGACATTTTAGACCTATCCTGTTTAATGGATATCATGATTTTATTCATGAGTCGGATGATGATAGAAATAGTTATGCACAAACAAATTCCCATACTAAAGGCATATTAGACATGGGCGGTCCCACACTTAACACAACTTTTTCAAAGGATGCAAAAATTGTTTCAAATATTATTTATAAGAATTGGGCACTGCTGGTAGAAAATACACACTTCAATAAAAAGTTTGAAAAATTGCCAAACATTATTTATCGGGGTGGCCAAAACTTAAAGGACATCTTAGAACTTCCAAGTAGAATTACAAAAAAGAACATGGGTATGTACAAATGTGGTCACTGTCATCAGTGTCAGCATATTCATGTGGGCACTAAAATAACCAGTAGAGATGTTGAGTACAACATATTAGGTAAATTCAATTGTGAGTCAAAGGGCATTGTTTATGCTGCCGTATGCCAACAATGCCAATCATTTTATATAGGAAAGACAGAAAGGACAGTGCGCCAACGCATATACGAACATACGTATCATATAAGTAAAGGTACCACCACAAATGCTGTGGCTAGGCATATATTGCAACACCCCACTCACAGTTTTTTTTTTTTGCCATTGTGCACCAGGAACTATATAACAAAAAAAGAGGGCAATGGGCATTAAAGTTAGAAGAAAAGGAATTGTGGCAAATTAGAACCTTCGCGCACACACACACACCCTGGCCTTAATGCCTTAATGAATATGTTTCCATTAAATGCATTTTGAAACTTAAACAGATAGAGTGTGTGTGTGTGTGTGTGTGTGTGTGTGTGTGTGTGTGTGTGTGTGTGTGTGTGTGTGTGTGTGTGTGTGTGTGTGTGTGTGTGTGTGTGTGTGCGTGTGTGCGTGCGTGCGTGCGTGCGTGTGGGGTTAACACAAAATATAGCCCTAAGTATTTCATTGATTCAATTGTACCATAAGTATATATATATATTTTTTTTTTCTACTTAATACATTTATATTAATTCAAGTCACTAATTTAGTGTCTAGGTATTTAGCAATAAAATCATGAATTATACATGGAAATACAAAGTAAATAGTTTCCATAGGAGGAAAGGAATTGAGTTGTTTAATTATTTAATTGGCCTTTTTATATAATTGTTTTATTGTTTTATTTATTAATTGTATAAGTATACAAGTCATTGATTGCTTGTGTAACTTTGTCTGAGGAAGTTTGGATACTAGTCCTTAAAGCGCTTACGGAATAAAGTTTTGGAAAAGGAGAATATCTGCAAGTTTCGCTGTCTTCTTGTGTTTTCTGTCCACAGAGTGTTAGAGCTTCAGGCTTTATCCATCAAACCTCCATATTTGATATTTAATGCTGACAGTCTCTCACTTAGAACAAATCCCTAATTTTTGCTCAGTTTGCACTGAAACCAATCTCAATCAGATTATTGATTTGCCAGTCTTCTTCCCCAACCATTCAAACAATTTAGAGTACTTGCTGCACAAACTTGATGTTCACAGACAGCTCAGATTTTATTTGGATAGAACAAAGGATTTCAGAAAATCAGACCAGCTTTTTGTTTCATTCTCGGACTCCATGAAGGGCAGATCATTGGCTAAAACAACTCTATCTAAATGGTTATCTGATTGTATCACCTTTGCCTATTCAGCTGCCAATATGCCTTTGCAACATAAGATTAAAGCTCACTCAACCAAAGCAGCTTCTACATCATCTGCTTTTTCTGCCAGATTTCCCATTGATAACATTTGTGCAGCAGCCACTTGGTAAAACCTCATACCTTTATCACTCATTACAAAGTTGACATGGCCTCCAGGGACAGGACCTCCTTTGGATCCACGGTTCTGACAAATATACTCTTGTGAGCCACCTGAAGTTGATGGTGCTTGGAACGCTACCCATCAGTAAAGAATGAACAGCGAGATTAAACAACTACACATAAAGAAGTTAAGTACTTACCATGACGTTCTATGTGAGTTGTTCATCTCGCCTTCATTCTTACATCCTTCCCTCCTAACCCTTCCTGGGCTGATAGATGGCAGAGATGCTGGATCCATCCTGGTTACTCAGTCTTTATATACATTTCTCTTGGGAGGAAAAGAATGACATATGGTATTATTATACGCAGCAAACAAGATCTGAGGTAATTCCAGGTGCATCATGGGATAAGGGACTTGGCCTCGAGCTACTTGAAGACCTTGAGCTTTGCAATTGGCCATATTGAAGCTGAGGGATAGTCTCTGAACCCATCAGTAAAGAATGAAGGTGATATGAATAACTCACATGGAACATTATGGTAAGTACATTACTTTTTCTCTCCTCTGGTTCAGTTAACTGTCCCTCATCTATGTATTCATCTTCTAAAATGGGCCTATAAAGCCCATTCCTTTTTCTTTGAACCTCTTCTATTAATTCGTCCAACAAGTTACTTGGGTATGCTCTTTTGGTGAACATCCCCCTTAAGTTTTCACATTCATTTTCAAAAAATAAAAATAGCAATAATAAAATGCATGTCTCTCAAACTGAAGAAAACTGCTTGCTGCATTTTATGCACTGCCTGCACGGAACACTACGGTGCTCAAGTATTTGTTTAAAACAAACAAAAAAAAAAGATGTGCAAAAAGCATTTGCTAAGTTTAAACCACACACGGAGAACTACAGTGCTCGGATTTATCACAAGTGCAATACCAGCTTTTAAAAGCCTGTATTGCTTAAGAGGGATATGGAATGGCTGATTGCAACCCTCCAACACTTTGTGCCCAGGCATTTCCCCCTCTTGCCCCACCCTAGCTACAGTACCACTGTAAGCATCATAAAGGTTTTGTGGTGTAATACATTGTAGTTCTCTCCACAGTCTTTGTGTTCTGTGTATCTTTTCTTCAATTGTAGTGTTTGAATTGAGATGTACTAACATGGAGAAAAAAAAATGACCATGTAAAATTGCTAACTTACAGCTAATTTAAGTAATTCTGCATCAGTTTATTATAATCTTATGTTCCCCCCATTTTTTCTTTGTTTTATTTACTTAGCAGACTATATAGCTTGGGCATCCAGTGGGTTTTCCATCCAGTTTTAGTACATTGGCAGATTTTGTTCGTCAATATGTTAGTAAAATTCAGTGAAATAAATATTAATACCTTATGGTATATTTGCTTTTAACAGATTTGTTTTGTTTTGTTTTTGATGGACTTACAGTCATTAAACCCAGTTTAGATTTGGCAAAATGTGTGAAAACGTGTTTATATTTGGAAATGAGAAAGTAAGGTAATCCCTGGTTTTATTGACTTGTTTATGTTTCACTTTAAATGGACAAGGTTTGAATGATTTTGTTTGGATTTGAGTATTAAATTCCATGTTGAAGACAAAAACTTTGAGAGTCCTACAGAATGCATACTTTCGTTAACAATTAGCTACAGTTTTGTAATCAACATTTGATCTATATGAAATATAATAATGCTTGATATAGGGCAATATACATGTCTAGAATTTGTTCTGGTGACACTGTTTGTTTTTATCAAAGAAGTAGATGTGTGTACTGAACTCTTTGTGGACAGAGGATACAATTGTATTAGGGTGAAAGACCTTTCTTTGGAAGTACTCAGTAACTGGTATCCTGCATTTCATCCAGTTCTTGCATATGATTTAAATACCAGTATTAGTCAATTTACTGCAAAAAATGTTTTACTGATATTTTTTTTTCCAGCCATTGAGTTTAGACAGTAATGACATCAAAATTTTTTTTAAAAGTAATCGGAAAATATTAACAGTGATTTAAAGTTAAAGGCATACAGCCATGGTTTGTCTTTAAAGTACCAAGTAAAATTATGCTTGTAAATGAAAATCACAATATTGTAGGATTACTGCCAAGTAAACCAGATACTTTTTCAGTATGGAGTGTGTACATGGTGTTCCTTTGTGGTAGTCGTGGCTTTATAAACTAATTCAAATCTGATTATTCTCATCCCTTTATTCTGTTCAGACTGTGGATCAAAGAGATTTCCTCCTGCACTGCACAGATTTTCATAGCTCTTTTATTTTGTGGATTATGTGCTCAACTGTTCATTTCTTTTGCCGAGGGATAACAGTGTAGGAAAGGGACTGAAAAATTATTTTTCCACATGTCAAACTGTTAATTTTTTCTTCTGTACTAAACACCTCTGACAGCCAAGTTACTGTGATTGCCAAAAGTCCACTAAAATAGAGCTTTGTCTGCTTTAAATAGTTTTGCAAAACATTATAAAATTATTTTTTTTATTTTTTAGATTGTCCTCTTTCTTCAAAGCTATAGTAGTTAATGATATATTCCCTTAAGGAAACCACCAATGTAGATTAGGCAAAGACTTTTAGTTAATGAAGTATTCACAGCTTGTACGTGGGCTACCTTAAATGATTTTTCAGGATGTTACCAGATTGAAATGATTTTTAGATTGTCATGTTGCTTCAGAGCTATAGAGGTCGAGGTTGAATATCCTTAAGGAGACCACCCATGTAGATTAGGTAGAAACTTTGTCCTTTGTTGCTGTTGCAGACATATCTCTCTTGTATCCAGTGCAAATGTTGAAGATCCTGTAATGCCAGATTAATTAGAAGGGACTTGCCTTGAGTGATCAGCCCTCTCTCCAGCCTCCAGCTATTGTCCTGACTATTTCACTAGCTGCTCTGTAGGTTGTGATGTAATTACTGCCACTCTGGTCTCTGTTTTGTTACAGTAGTTCATGTGCTTTGTTTAGAACTTGAGAGGAATAATAAGGAGAATGACATTGTAAGTAGGGGAGGATTTAGCCACCTTGAAAACTTTACCAGCTGAGCAGAACTGATGCCTGGGCATCTGTCCTATGTTGTTACTATGCAAAAACAACTTCTAGTAGCTTTAGTATTATTTTAAGAGACTTAGATTCGAAGTGCAACATTTCCTTCCACAGAGTGTACTTTCCTTCCTGGAGGATGATCCACATACTTTCATGCATTGTAAAAGCATGACAACAGTTTCTCGCTCTTTCTAACATTTCTGTTTTAGTCAGCTTCCTCACTTCACACCAGGTTAGGGCTGAACAAAATCTCCTGATACTTTATGAATTTGTTTCCCTTGCTGTTGCATCACTTTACCTGTCTCATCTGAAAGTATTTCAGTAAGGTATACAAGCACAGCAGTGTGCCTGTACCTCTCTTTAGTTATTTCATATTCACTGAGGTCATAAAGCCATTCATGCTCAAAATTCATAACTTACTGATTTTGTGATTACATATAAAGCTGCATTCTTTCCCCTTCCTATGGACACACACTTATTAATCTTTTTATAGTCTGAAGGTGAGTAAACCTGAAACACAGAGAGTAACATCTCTAGTGGAGCATTGCTAAATAGAAAATATAGCACTTTGGCTGCCTTAAGAGAGGAAAGCAGGACTTTTAAATTAAACAAGTGCTATTTGACCTTTTTTTAATCTCCGTTATTTTTTCAGTCCCATGTAGGAAACAAATGTTTGAGTCAGTAACACTTTTCCTGAAGATTGTCACAGCTGATAGGTGACAAAAATAGTAAAAAAAAAAAAAAAAAGCCGTGGCAGAAAAGAAACCATGAGAATACCAGCTGTCGCACTGGTCACAGTGATCAGAAAGCATTTTTTGGGGGGAAATTGCTGTAAGAAAGTGAAGTGGAATGAAGACATCCAGAAATAAACCCCTCCCAATTGTCGAGATTTTAGCAGAATTTCCAGATTTTTTGCTTAATATTTTTGGTCTGCTCCTGGTAAAATTTGTGGTTTTCTGGCAAATCACCGAAGGTTGCAGTCACTAAATAATGACATGCATCGAGTTTCAGACTTTGTACCCTTTATAAAATGCACACTAATATAAATCCTGTTATTTTAATAACTTTCCAAGTTCATAAGAGCAATATTTGAAATATGTCCATATTTTGGGCCTTTGTAACCCCATTATTTTAGGCTTTGTCCAGGTTTCTTATACTAAGAAGTTGAGAGGTATATGTCCAATGCACAAATGCAGTGGGTGAAAAGGGCAGTGTCATTAAATTGTTGTGATGAGATTTCTTATCACTGTACTAGTTGCTGTACTGTTTTTTTTTTTGTTTGTTTTTTTTTTTTCACGTCCTGTATGATTGGCTTCCCTGAACCACTTTTAGCTACTCAGAATTTAGATGTGCCTTCACTAAGCTTAGTTATATTTCTGTACACTTAGCCAGGCTGTAATCAGTATAACTTGAACACTCAGATGAAACTAAACCCAATTTCTGTGTAGACAAAATGGAAAGTAAACCTGTTTGTATCCCTTCTGTTGCCAACCTTAAAGCACTTGATACTGTTAGGCAGTAGTGTAGTACTGCCACATATATTCAAAGGTAGTGACTTACTAATTGACAGAAGTAATTCAGTCAATGAGAGTTAGAAATATTTTTGCAGTCTGGAGGCATCCATCTCACCCTGTAAGTTGGCCTATAATCAACACACACTGCCATCTAAATCTCATCACAGACGCACTAAACTGACTTTAACCCCAATGCTGTTGCTCTGTGAGGATCTTAAGAAGCCTAGCCATACATTCCCCAGTATTTTTTTAGCCCTTATATTTTATGTTTGAATAGCCCACAGGTGCCAGAGCAGATACACTGGGACATTTGTTTCCCTTATCCATGAGAGACATTGGAGCTAAACCAGATGTGAATTTATGGATTGCTGTCAGTCATCTAAATCATATTACAGTACAGTAAGAGAAGTTCTTTACTGTATGTGGGGTGGAAGATGGTTCCATAGAAGAGAGTATTCTTTGCGATTCATACCTTTTCCTCCATCGTGTCCTATTATTGCAAAAGAGATTGATATCCCTTGAGTGGGTGTTCACACTACCATTGGAATTGCAAATATGTAGTAGTTCTGAAAGGAAAGGGTCTGATGAGACTTTGTACATGAGGCAGATGCCACTTCTTAGTAGCCTGTATGATAATGAGAAGGACAAATCTTTGAGATGATTTACTTAGTTTTTATGATTTAGTGAGAAAGTATTGTCATTCCAGTTGTGATAAATGTTTGAACAGGTACATACTGAAAGGGCCGTATATTCAGTGATTGCCCTAATGAGAGGGGAGTCCAGTTGAACAATTGCATCTTCAGACCTAGACAGCATACCTTTAGATGTCAGCTGTGTAGTGAAGAAGGCTTTCTTACAATAATGGATTCATGGTGATCAAGGGACAGTTCATTGACGGCATAGGTTCTTTGACTGCTGAACCAACTTTCAGGAGGTGTGTTGTCACTGTTAGTTACAAGGGAGGTCATGCTTGCCAGGAATACTATTAAACCCTTCTTAGCATTTAGTTTCAAGCAGTTTTCTTGACATCAGCTATTTGTTTGGGAAAAGACATCTTGGACGGTCTTGATATCCTTTGGGGCAGTTATGATGGCACCATATTTGCAGTCACCTGCACACTTAGGTTAAAACAAATGTTAAAGATTTATAGCTAACAATAATAGTGGCTGTCAAAAAAGCAATTACTAAAAAATGGAAATCAGAATCTAAACCAACTATATTAGAAATAATGAATATAGTAACAGAGATAAAACAATTGGAATTGATATCTTTAGAAAAGGGCAGGGGCAAACTACATAGGAAAAATGGGAATTGTGGGAACAATACTTACCAGGGAGGAATGAGATTTAAAAGGCGGCAGGACTTAAATGAGCTATGTAATGTTTGACTGAAAAAGATAGGATAGATTATAAGTGATGTTCAATGTTTGCAACTGGGAGTGGGTCAGTGTGGTTTGTAATGTAAAATGCTTGTAACTAGGATTGTGTCAGTGTGGTTTGTTTTAATTTGTATAAATGTATGATTGCCTATGCAGTAAGTGATGGTTTAATAAAGATGTTTCTTGTTGATATAAAAAGAAAAAAAGTCAGGAATTTAATAATTTATAAAATGTTTAATATGTTTAAAAAAAAAAGTTTATGGCTAAGAGAAATAAATGCTGAGGAGGAGTGGCCCAAGGACTGAACCTTGGGGATACATTGATAGTGATAGTTTTTTTTGAGAGGAGGTAGAGCTGCATAACCTAGATGTTCTTAGTGTTTTGCTGTTGCAGTCATCACATTTGGGTCATCTGCTTGCAGTAACCCTCAGTCGGCCTGATTATCAAAGTCTTGGGTCCTGCTTTGGTTGCTGTCTCATCTTCCATAACGTCAGGTAGTCAGGGGTATAAAGCATGCAGCTGACACCATTACGTCAGTATTTCTTGCTGTGCGGTGCCTGAAGCAGAAGCAATTTGCAAGTGCTAGTCGGCCGACTCCTGAAATTTTCGTTTTCGAGTTTCAGAACCGAAGTCTTCAACTAAGCTAAGTACCCCGTTGGGGAACCTTTTTCTTGCTCTAAATCGATGTCAGTAAAAGTTAACATTTGTATTTCTTGTGGAAAGCAAATACCTCAAAGATTTTTATTCATACTGCATTCCTTGCTTAGGCATAGACCACGAAGTACCTCGCTGTCGGTTTTGTGCCTTATTCAAACCTCTAACTATTTGTCGTCGGTTCATTTACACTTCTAAATATTTTGGTACTCGGTTCAATTATCCAGAAATGGCTTCGGTAAGCCACTCGACTACCGACATTCCAAAAAAACGCAAAGATAAAGACAGAGACAGACCGCATCGGTCCAAAGCTGCCGCCGACACTTCTCCTAAGCTAGTCGCCAGTTCGCTGGTACTCAGTGAGGCGCTTTCACAGCCCCTGATACCCGCTATTTCAGATTCGCAGGCCTCTACTGAGACCCATTCGTAGTCCGGTATGCCACGAGATGCTTCCTCGACTGTGGAACCTGCGGATGTCTCTACCTTGGATGGGTCCGGAGCCACTGGGCAGGCACCGGCTTCTGAGGGTGTATTCAGGCCTACTGAATTGCATATTAAACCGACGCCATCTTCAAGGCCTAAAACTCTATCCATGCCTAGAAAACCAATGCCCAGACCGTATGGTCAAACCCCTATGCCTAAAAAACAATGATAAGAATGGCTGAAGACCTTATTACTCTAATCATGGGAAGCCACCTTTCCCCCTCTAAGAGACCTAGGACAGATTTTCCTTCTGATTCTTCTGATCAGGACTCTGAAATTTCGGTTTCCACTGATGACCAGGATTTACCCTTCTCTACCTATGAGGATTCTGATGCAGAGGACTCCATTCCATCTGCCTCCCCTCCCCTCCAGAGGATTTCTCTTTTGGTGAAACCTTGCATACTCTTAGGGAGCATTTTCGCTGGGAAAGCCAGGATTACTCTGACTCCAAAAAGAGGCTTTAGGGATTTCTTACTCCTGCCCCAACACAGGCCTTTAGCTGTACCTCCTTTACTGGACATTGTTGATGATGCCTTCTCGGAATCTAGCCTGGCCCCTGACTCTCTACCTCCTGCTTCCAGAAAACCTGATAGGTATTACAGGGTTCCTGACTCTCACAAGTTCCTTTTTAAAAATCCTACTGCTGTTCTTGAGACCATTTCACAGGGACCCAAGGGCATTAAGGCTACTACTGCCAAAAATCCTACTCCCTCTGATAGAGATGCCAGGGCGCTGGATAGATGGGGTAAGAAGACATACACTTCTGCAACCTTGGCCATTAGGGCCTTAAACTGCCAGTTTCATATGTTAAAGTATCAGCAGCATATTATTGGATTGCTTAAACAGAAAATGATGTTGATTCCTGACTGTGCTGAAAATAACGATTTACAGGATTTAATGCATTCTGCTGAACAAGTTGGAAAACATGCTTTGCAATGTGGTTTTGATTCATTAGGGGCATCTTGCAGGGCTGCTGTCACTGGGTCTGTACTTAGAAGGCATGCTTGGCTTAAGGAGCAATCTTTGCCAGATCATGTTAAGGCTAAATTGCCGGATGCTCCATTAAACCAAGACCGCCTGTTTGGCAACAAAGCAGTAGTAGTACTTAAAAAGATGGAGGAAAAAGCTAAATCTATGCAAACTGTTAAAGATTTTCTGCAAGTACAGCCTCCCAGATTTACTAGGCATTGGACCTCTAAGAATTGGTCCTTTCCTGCCTCTTCCAGGCCTTCTCAGTCCAAACCCAGAACCAGCAGAACACCCAGGCTGCAGTCCCAAGGGACTCCCATGACTAAGCAGTGGGGGGCTCCCCCTTCCAAAGCAAGAAGTAGTAAGACTCCCCCCCTATGGTAAATTGTCTCAATGACTTAACTTTAAACCTTCCAAGCCCTGCTCAGCTGACTCTTCCATTAGGGGGCGAGATTGCCCTGCAGGCAAAAAATTGGGAACTCATTACCCAGGACAAATGGGTTTTAAATATAGTTTCCCAAGGATACAGATTCCACTTCTACTCCTTACCAACCCCAAACGGTTGGCCAGAGGCTCAAAAGCAAATTCTCTCTCTTTTAAGCATCAGGGCTATTCAACCTGTCCCAGAAGAAGAATGGGGACAGGGTTTCTACTCGAGACTTTTTCTGGTACCCAGAAAAGACCATTCCTGGCATCCTATCCTGGACCTGTTTATCCTAAACACATTTGTGGTAATCCCAAAATTCAAGATGCTAACTCTTAATCAGCTGCTTCCTATTCTAGACTAAGATGCCTGGTTGGCAACACTGGATTTAAAGGAAGCTTACCTGCACATCCTAATAAGGGAATCTTGCAGAAGATACCTATGCTTCAAAGCAGGCTACATGCACTATCAGTTCTCTGCACTGCCCTTCGGCTTATCTACTTTGCCCAGGCTATTCACAAAGTGCCTAGCTCCAGTCATTGCTTTTGCAGGCAAAGAAGTATTCAAATAAACCCATACCTGGACGATTGTCTAATTCAGGCAGAAAGCCAGGACATACTATTGGCTCATCTGGCATTTGTAAAGAAATTGCAAACTTCTCTGGGGTACACCATAAAAGAAAATAAATCACATCTTGTACCCTGCCAGCATATTGTATTCCTGTGAGCAAGCTTGAATACAACTTCCCAGATGGCCTACCTCACGCCAGAGAAACAAGTTCATTTGACAGCCTACTTCAAACTACTGGCCACAAAGACCCAGCTATCTGTAACGTAAGTACTGCAAGCCCTGGAGTTCATGGCCTCCTGCATTCTACTAATTCCATATGCAAGACTGCATATGAGGAAACTACATTGGTATCTAAAAAGCCTATGGTGTCAACATTCTCAGGATATAGAGTCAATGACTATTGTTGATGTTTCACTGTTGCAGTCATTACATTATGGTTATCTGCTTGCAATAGCCCTCAGTCAGCCTGATTAACAAAGTCTTGGGTCCTGCGTCAGTTGCTGTCCCTTCTTCCATGACATCAGGTCATCAGGGGTATAAAACATGCAGCCGACGCCATTACATCAGTCTTTCTTGCCGTGCGGTGTCAGAAGCAGTTCTCAAGTGCCGGTCGGCTGTTTCCTGAAATTTTCATTTTCGAGTTTCAGAACCGAAGTCTTCAACTAAAGCTAAGTACCCTGTTGAGGAAAATTTTTCTTGCTTCTTACCGATATCAGTAAAAGTTAATAATTGCATTACTTGTGGAAAGCAAATACCTCATAAAGATTTTCATTCGTACTGTATTCCTTGCCTAGGCCCTGACCATGACGTACCTTGCTGTCGGTTTTGTGCTTTATTTAATCAGCGCACTGTCCGTTGTCAGTATATTTTCGCCTCTAAATATTCTGTTTCTCGGTTTAATTATCCAGAAATGTCATCGGTTAGCCATCCGACTACCAGGATTCTGAAAAAACGCAAAGATAAAGACAGAGACAGGCCGCCGAGGTCCAAAACTGCCGATGACGCTTCTCCTAAGCCAGTCGCCAGTTCGCCAGTACTCAGTGAGGCGCTTTCGCAGCCCCTGATACCCGCTACTTCTGTTTCGCAGGCCTCTACTGAGACCCATTCAGAGTCCAGTATGCTGCGAGATGCTTAAACTATGGAACCCGCGGATGTCTCTTCCTTTGGATGGGTCTGGAGCCGGTGTGCAGGCACCGACTTCTGAGGGTGTATTCAGGCCTACAGACTTGCACATTAAACTGATGCCTCCTTCTTCATTTAGGCCTAAATCTCGAACCATGCCTAAAAAAACCAATGCCCAGTCTGCATGCTCAGGCCTCTATGCCTGAAAAACAAATAATAAGAATGGCTGAAGATCTTATAACTCTAATAAGGGAAAGCCACCCCCCCCTTTCTAAGAGGCCTAGGTGATGTTCAGAAATTCCTGGGCATACATGTTTAAGGATGCGTAAGTCTCCCAATTTATGGAGGGTTAATTGAAGTCTTGTAGGAGTATGGTGTTTGACTTTATGCATACGAGACACCATGCTAGTTAGGAGGTATGGGCTGATGAAGACATGGTAGGGGTCTTTTAGTTAGCTGTGATACGATGAGGGCTTTGTTACTAGAAACTTGGATGTGGAGGTGTTCCAGGTCTTTTTTTTTTTTTTTTTTTTTTTTTTTTATGAGTTTTGGGGGGATTACTTTTTAGGAATACAGAGACGCCTTCTCCATTGGTGCCCTCATTAAAAATGAAGAGCCTGAACATGTGGAAGGCATTGAAACCCTGTAGTGATAGAGTGGTTCATTGGTTTTGAACAAGGTTTCTGTGGTGATGCATATATTGATGTCTTCAGGATAAGAAGTGTCTGTAGGGAGTGGATGTTTGTGTTAAGGATCCTAGTGTTGAGCAGCAATACCTTTATGTTGTCTGGATTCTGTTTTGTTATTTTGGAAAATTTAGAAATACTGACTTTGCCTAAAAACAGGCACTACGAGGGTAGACAAGGATTTAGCCAGTATTTGCAAGTCTTGGGAGATAGGTGCAGATCATCCTTGGCAAAGCTGTTTGTTGTCTGCTGTATCCTCCCTGGGAGATGTATATTGTGCCCCCTCTGAATGACACCAGAAGTTGTCATTTGTTGAAGTCAGTAGAATGTAACTCTGGGATTGGTGCATAACTGCCGGAGACATGCATTCTGAGAGCTCCATCATGTCCCTAGGAGGCTCTGTAACCTCCTAGAATTAAGAATAGGTCTGAGCAGGTATCCACCATCTTATCAGCACCATGCTCACACACGGTAATAGTTCACAAAGAAGGCTGACTGCAGACCATCTAATACTTGAAATTCCATGAGTAATGTAGTAATTGGTGACTCTGTCATGAGCCACACTGATATCACACTCACAAGACTGGGCAAAGACAAATCTCTCTGTAGTTGGATAGTTTAGATTACATAGGAAAATAACACTGGGTGTAACACAGAGTGATTGAAGTTTCTGTAAATAGCCGTTGTGGCTTTCTTGAATTGTAGGGGGAGTTCTGTAGCTAGCTAAGCTATGGTACAGGACTTTTCTGTTTTTTAAACAGGAAACATAATTTCCTTTGTCATAAGTGATAATTTAATAATCATAGATTTATATAAATGAAAGCAAACAATATTGACATATTTTTAGTTGCAGACGTTATACATCACTTATGATCTAACCAGTCATTGTCAGCCAAACATTGCATAGTTCAAATCTTGCCTTCTGTTAAATATGATTTCTCCTCCAAAATGTTATTCTACATGTATTCTTCCCACAATTCCTTTTTTTATATGTAATTTACTCCTACCCTTTTCTAAAGATCCCATTTCCAGTTGTTTTATCTATATTCGCCGTTTCTAGTACAGTTGGTGTAGACTTTGTTTTCCATTTTCTAGTAAATGCTTTTGTGGCAGCCACCATAATTAGACTCAGCAAGACCTTACTATGTCTAGGCAATTCTTATTTTGTATTCTTATCATTTCCTTACTTATACCAATTTGCTTACCCAGTATTTATGAATGAGTAGTCTGCAGAGAAATTTTGAAGTCTGCCAGCTCATTGCACTCCTGAAAATGTGTTCCTAATTACCTGCTTTTTCCCCATCACATCAACAGCATTTGCTGTCTACCTGAGGAAAAAAAATGTTTGTAGTCTACTTGGGGTATAAAAATACCTATGTAAACACTTCCAAGCAAAGATTCTAAATCTTCTAGACTTTGTTGCATATTTGGGAGACAGGCATATACCCCCATTGTTTCTTTGTGAATTGCCTATCCAGTCTGTCTACTCAGTCTTCTCTAACCTCCTTTGATTGATTCTTATAGCATAGAGTAATTTTTATTCTCTACTAATTATCCCTTTTTTACAGCAATTTCTGTTTTAGATTCTAGTAAAAACTCTGCCATTGTTGGTCTTTTACTTAGGATCCCCCTGTTCCTTTCCCTTTTCCTATCCTCTGCCTTCCATATCAAGTATCGATATCAGTCTGTAGCCCATAGTCCAAATAAATTTTTGGCCTCTTCCCTTTCTGTTACCTGTCCCTCTCTCATTATTTGCTCCCACTACTTTGGTTCCGTTGTGGTACAGGACCTTTATGATGGTAATTTGGGCATAATGAAGCTGGAGTGCATCATGCTGCTTTACCAACCTTGATGCGACTGTCTTTTGGATGAGTAGTGAGACACCTCCACCTCCCCCTTCTGTACAGTGGCGGGTCTAAACCCATGGAAGGAGTTACAGCCGTGGACAGATGGAACGCTGTCTGCCATATTATCCTACATATCAAACTGACCTTGTATTCTGTGGTATTGGGTAGTAATGGAATGTAGGTCAAACTAGAGATATACAAGGTTAAGGACAGGGTAATGGACTTGAAAATGGTATAAAAATAGAATATTTGCAAATACAATAGTTGTACATGCTATGGAAATGCAAAGTGAAAGTTTTGTTGCCTTTAGATTCTTAGTTTTTAGTACACGGTGTTTACTTGGATATAAAATATAATCCTTTTTTCCTAGAGAGTTTAATGTAGCAGTGCTGTGGGAATTTCTGGTTAAGTAAATTTCAGAAGTTTTCCAGCCACAGTAATGTTAATTAGAACATGAATTGTTTGATGATGCTTTATTTTTTCGTTTTTCTTGTTGTGTTGGTCCTCCCTTGTAGTAGTCGTCACTGTCCTACTTTGGATACAATAGAAGAGCCTTCATGGGTTCTGTTCAGGCAGCTTTATTTTTATACAAGCGCATCACAATAGAAGTTTACTAAGTTTAACTTAAGTAACTTGTATATAAACTAACTGCTGTAATCATACATACTTACTCCCTGGCTACATTCTCAAAATGGCACTAGGAGTGGCACATTCTGGATATTTATACATGCACTCTCAGTCTTTGATGTGCTTCTTAAAGATACAACACAAAGAACATGCTCTCTGATCTACATTCTCCCTCTTGAAAAACAAAACATGTAATATTATGAACTTTTTTTGGCATGCAGACAGTTAGCAGTTATGGATTTATACAAGATAAGATACAGGTATACATAGTTAAGTCCATGTTGCTACATGCTTCACACTGGGCTTATTCTTCCATAACGTGTGACATTGAACTGAGAATTGGGCTTAACTATTCGAACTGTCTCTGAAAAATGTTTGATGTGTGATTTACTTGGAACATATTCAGGAATGGAATCAGAGGTAGGAACACCCTCTGGGATGGAAAGAATATTTGGTTCACTCTGAGATTTAGAGTCTAAGTCACTATAACAATGTTGTGATGATGATTCTGGTGCAGGTAAGAGATTTTCACCTGTACTGCGCACCTTCTGAGTCTGTTTGGTAGGATCTCGGTTCAGGACATTTGCCACTAACTTGCCCTATGCGGTCAAAACCTTTTTCTGTTTGAAGTCTAACTGTTTCTCCTTCTCTTATTGGAGAAAGAATTTTGCTCGACTTGTACAATGACGTATGAATAGAATGTTTCTTAAATGATTGAGTCTTGATGGTCTTATGATTCTTGGCTTTAGTAGATTGGTTAGGAATAGGTAGCGTAGTTCTTGTTTGCCTAGAAATAAGTCGTTGAGCAGGAGATCCTAGAACATCATCATGAGGTACGTTCCTAAGGTTTAAGAAAATCTCTGAGTTGTCATGTCTTGACCTTTCACGTAGCTGTTTCGCACTCCGCACAGCTTGCTCATCCAGGCCATTCGACTGAGGATACTCAGGACTGCTAGTGATATGTAGCAAGTCCCAGTCTCTTGCAAATTTCTAAATCATCTGGCTAGTAAATTGAGTGCCATTGTCAGAAATAACTTTGTGCAGACTACCATGGACTGAGAATTGACGTTTCAGCTTAGTGATAACAGTAGTAGATGTTAGATTAGGTAGTAGATCAGTCTCAAACCAATTCGAGTAAGAGTTCACCAATACCAAGTAATGTTGATTGTTCCATTTGAAGATATCGGTGATGACTGTTGACCAAGGTAGTTCAGGAACTGGATGTAGCTGAAGCGGTTTTCTTTGCAAGTGTAATCTAGTACTGTTGCATACTGAACAAGAAGAAAGTACTTTATCAATGTCTTTGTGTAATGAAGACCAAAATACTAATTCTCTCACTTGCCTCTTGGTGGATGCGGAACCTGGGTGACCATGATGCAAAATCTGGCTGTACTCATTTTGTAAGGAAGCAGGAACAATTTTAGTACCTTTGAAAGTAATGCCATCTTCCATAAGCATTTCATCTCTGTAGGGAAAGTAGGTTTCCACTTCAAGTGGTACACTTAGATTGCTTTGATAGCCATCCAACATTTAAGGTAGTAATTGAGCTTTTGCAAAATCGGATCAGTCTTTGTGTGATCTCTCAACTCATCAAGGCTAGTGGTAGGAAAAATTATGCACTGCCATCACATCAAAGTTAAAATTTCTTTTCCGCCAGTCTGAACACTGTTTTTAACTGTTGGTCTCTTTGCCTCCATCTGTTGTTTGCTATTTTTTTTTCTTTTTGTTGGAATTCTGGTGATTATTCCTGTCCTCACCATTGCAAATAAATATCTAGTTGGGGTTTTATTTCATCTCTTGATTTTTTTTTTTTTTGTTTGTGCTATTTGTGGGGTTAATCTCATCCAGGAAGGATAAATGCCAGTGTGGGAAACAGATTACCCATAAGACCACCACAGTAAGTGCTTTTTTTTGCTTAGGAGCTTTCACGACCATACATCTTGTTCAATTTGTCAAGTGGTTGTCCCGAAAGCTCCTCATAGTAGACTTTCTTCCCTTTCATTGTATCTTGAGAACCAGCATCTTTTAAGATTCTTGCTAAAGATACTATGAATGGAACTTCTTGCCCTGAGGGTCAGCCGTCAGGGAAGAAGAAAGTGAAAAAGGTAAAACCAGAATCTTCCACTGTCCAGCCTCTGCCAGGTGTTTCTCCTGAAGTTGTTGCAAACCAGGAGACTCCAAAAGTTTTGTCGTCTGATTTCTCTGTCGTGTCTAGGTTGGAGGCCAGCAAGGATCTGGTGAACAGCACGTCTGACAAGGCTTTGCAGGTGTCTTTTTCAGGTGTTCAAGGAGAACCATGGTTGATTGGTTACAAGGGGTCTGTAGAGGTTCTGCAATTTCTACTTAGGGAAGAAGATGCTACTATGGTTGTGGAATGCCATCCTGAGTCAGAGCCTTCTCAGTTTTCTAGGATAGACATTCCCTTAAAAAAGAAGCAGAAAACTAAACATGTTTCTTCTGCTCGAGGATAGACATTCCCTTAAAAAAGAAGCAGAAAACTAAACATGTTTCTTCTGCTCGTAGGGATCCGCAAAGTGAGTGGCAGGTCTTTACTCAGCGGTTATTTAATGCTTTACTATCGTTAAGGCCACCTCAAGGGGTTTCGGTTCCTGCTCCTTATTGGTCCTCTTCTTTACCTAAAAGGCCCAGGGAATTGTAATTTTTTGAAGAAGACTTGGATTCTGATGAAGAATCACATACTTTTTATACCCAGATTTCTTCTCCTTTGGACTGTGGGTCTGAGGAGGAAGAATTTTATAGTCCTGATACTCCTCCTGAGGAAATTTGTTTTGGGAACACAATCTCCAGGGTGACTTTATTTAAGTGGGATTGTGGCCAGGTTTCTGATACCCTTAAGGGATACCATGAGTTACTGCAGATGGAATCTCCTAAACCTGCAGCTGTTCCTCCTGTCTTGGCTGCTTTACTGGATGTTTTTTTCCAATTCCTCTAAAGTGCCTAATTCTCTGTCTCTGCTCCCAAGAAGTCTGATAGGTTTTATAGGATATCTGAGGATTGCTCCTTTTTTTCAAATGTCGTGCTGCTGTCCCCTCTGTGGTGTCTGTAGCTTCTGATAAGCCATCTCAATTCCATCCTTCATCCAAGTTACTGCCTTCTGACAAGGAGAGCAGAACCATGGATAGGCTGGGTATGAAGGTTTGTATTTCAGCTACCCTAGCTTTTAGGGCTATTAATTGACAGACCCATATATCTAGGTATGTGTTGGCCCTTTTTTCTCAGTCTTGTCAGCTTTTTTCTGATCTTCCAGACTCTGAGAGTAAATCTTCTGTTCTTTCTTTGCTAGGGACTTCCTCTCAAGTAGTTCGTCATTCTATCAGATGTAGTTATGATGCAGCAGATGCCTCTTATAGGGCTGCTGCTTTTGAACCAAATACTGAGGAGAGGAATTCTTGGCTTAGGCTTCAACCTTTACCTGATGATATTAAGGCCGAATTGATGGATGCTCCTCTGGATAATACATTTTTGTTTGGGGAAGCGGCTGCTGGTTTAAGTCTCATCAGGACAAGGAGAAGGCCTTACAGGAGCTTAAACATGTCTTTGTTTCTCCTGTGCCTAAATTTCAGAGAAACTACCCTTCTAAGCCAAGCTTTGTTTGTAGGCAATCTCACCCTCCTGCTAAAGGTAAAAAGGGTGGTAAACTGGCTCCTTCTGGCAAGGCCACTCAGACTACAGAGATTCAAAAGCTTTCCTCTGCTGACAAACCAGGTGCTGTCTGACTATCCACCTGTTCCCAGCCACATTCCTCTTTGCCTTTCTCTCTCTTTTTATTTGGCTTTGAATCACCCAAGATTCTTGGGTTGTGTCAATCATTCATCAGGGGTACTTCATTGTGTGGATTTCCCATCATGCTTTTATGGGCATTCCTTAGCCTCCTTGGGAATAACTTTCTTTTTTCCTGAGGTTCTTTGAAATCTGTATTCTTAGGATACATTTCAGGAGGTGCCTGTGTCCCAAAGGGTGACTGTGTTTTATTTAAAAATGTTTCTAGTGCCCAGAAAAGAGGGTACCTGGAGACTGATTCTGTACCTCTCACATCTAAACACTTTTCTAAAGGTGCCTTCCTTTTGGATGTTGTCTCTTCAGGCCCTGATGTTCTTCGTGTTTCACTGTTGCAGTCATAACTGTGGGGTACTCCTGCCGGCAGGCAGCCCGAGGTCGGCCAGAATATCAGTCTGGGTCCGGCGTCGGCTGTATCAGCCAGTACCCTGACGTCAGAGCGTATGGGTATAAAGCTGACAGCCGACACCATCTTCTCCAGTCTTTCTTGCCGTGCGGTGCAAAGCAGTTCGCTAGTTGTTGGTTGGCGTTTTCAAGACAACGTGGTGTGATTGTCGTCGGTCCGAAGTTTTCTACTTCTCTTCTCAAAGCTAAGTACCCCATTGGGGAAACTTTTTTCTTGCTCCTCCGATGTCAGAAAAAGTTAATAATTGTGTATCGTGTGGAAAACAAATACCTCATAAAGATATCCACTCTTACTGTTTACCTTGCTTAGGCCCTGACCACGACGTTTCTTGCTGTCGGTTCTGTGCCAGGTTTAATTCTTGCACTATCAAGCATAGGTACGATTGGGCCTTGAATTACTTCGGTAGACGATTTAATTATAGGATGTCATCGGATACTTTACCGACTACCGGATTACAGAAGAAAAGCAAAGACAAGGACAGGCCTCCGAGGTCCAAACAGGATACTTTGCAGCTGGAGCCAGCTTCGGGTTCGGCGGTAGTCAGTGAGGTAGTTTTGCAGCCCCTGTCGTCCGCCACTTCAGAACCGATGGCCGACACGGACTCACATGGTGAGCCAACTAGGCCTAGTAATTTGTCTGCTGCAGGACCTTCGGACGTCGCTCCTTCAGATGGGTTCGGAACCGCTGTGCAGGTACCGGCTTCTGAGGGGGTCTTCAGGCCTTCACACATTACTATTTCCACAAAGACAAAAGCTAAGTCAAAGACTCCTGTTAAACCCAGACTTTCTGCTCAAGCTTCTTCGGATTCAGCTCCTAAGACTCAGAAGCAATTACTTCGGATGGCTGAGGATTTATTAACTATGATTAGGGGCTCTCACCCTCCTCCTGAGAAAAGGCCTAGACAGGATATCCCTTATGATTCCTCTGATCAGGCTTCTGTATCCTCTGTTTCTTCCTCTGATCCAGGATTACTCTTTTCCTCCTTATGAGGATTCGGATGCAGAGGATTCTGTTCCCTCTGCCTCCCCACCTGAAGATTTCTCTTTTGGGGAAACCTTGCATGAAATGAGGGAGCATTTTCATTGGGAAGGTCAGGATTATTCTGCTTCCAAAAAGAGACTTAGGGAATTTCTTCTTCTCCCTCAGCACAGACCTTTGGCTATTCCTCCTGTACTTGACATTGTGGATGATGCCTTCTCTGAAGCTAACTTGAATCCGGATTCCATGCCGCCTGCTCCTTCTAAGCCTGATAGATTTTACAGGGTCCCTGATTCCCATCAATTCTTATTTAAGAACCCTTCTGCTGATCCTGAAACTATTTTGCAGGGTTCCAAGGCTGCTAAGGCCGCCTCCTCTAAGAATCCTATCCCCTCTGAAAAGGATTCTCGTGCCTTGGACAGGTGGGGCAAAAAGGTTTATACTTCAGCTACCCTTTCTATTACGGCTTTAAATTGCCAGTTTCACATGTTTAAGTATCAACAGTTTCTTTTATCTGTTTTAAAACAGGGGCTTTCTACCTTTCCTGTATGTGCTGAGGACAAGGAATTACAGGATGTGTTGCATGCAACTGAGCAAGTTAGCAAACATAGTTTACATTGTGGTTTTGATGCCTTAGAGGCTTCTTGCAGGGCGGCTGCCTCTGGTACTGTTATCAGGAGACATGCTTGGCTTCGTGAGCAGAATTTACCTGAACAAGTTAAGGCTAAATTGCTAGATGCTCCTGTTCAGCATGATGTCTTATTTGGATCTAAGGCTGAGGAGGTTATTAAAAAGATGGAAGAAAAAGCTAAGTCTATGCAGACTGTAAAAGATTTTTTTGCAAGTGCAGCCTCCTAGATTTTCCAGAAATTGGCCCTCCAAAAATTGGTCTTTTCCCACTTCTGACAGGCCTCAAAGGGGAAGATATAGACGCTCCAGAGGTCGGGCGCAGGCTCAGGCCTCTTACAGGTCTAGACAGTGGACTGCTTCTTCACCTAGAAGGGGAGAAGACAGATCTCAAACCCAAAGAAAGCAGACCCAATGACTCCCTCTGTTGGGCTTCAGGTCGTCCTTTCCTGGATGCCCCTCTCGGAGGAAAACTTTCTCTTTTTTACCAAAGTTGGACTCACATTACCCAGGACAAATGGGTGTTGGACGTGATTTTGAAAGGCTACAAATTCCACTTTCACACTCTGCTAAGGCCTTCCGGCTGGCCAGATCTGCCAAAACATCAATGGACGGAGGCCTTAAATCAAGTGGACGCTTTATTAGCCTTAAGAGCCATAGAACCTGTTCCACCTCTAGAGGTGGGGAAAGGTTTTTACTCAAGACTTTTTCTGGTCCCAAGAAAACAAAACTCCTGGAGACCTATTCTGGACCTCTCAATATTAAACACCTTTTTGGAAATTCCAAAATTCAAGATGCTTACACTTCAACAACTTCTTCCAGTGCTCTCACAGGATGCTTGGATGGTAACATTGGACTTAAAAGAGGCTTACTTACACGTCCCCATAAGGCAACAATGCAGAAAGTACCTCAGATTCAAGGCAGGCTCGAGACACTTCCAATTCTCTGTAATGCCATTTGGCTTATCTACTGCGCCCAGAGTTTTTACCAAATGCCTGGCTCCAGTAGTAGCTTACTGCAGACTTCAGGGGATTCAGATTTACCCCTATCTGGACGACTGTCTAATTCAGGCAGACAGCAAAGACCTTCTACTTCAACACCTGCATTTTGTTCAACGTCTTCTCCTACTACTGGGATTCTCAGTGAACACAAAAAAGTCACATTTGATTCCTTCTCAACGAATGACCTTCTTGGGAGCTCTTTTAGACACAAGTTTACAGATGGCCTTCCTTACTCCAGGAAAACAGTTACAGCTGGCTTCAATCTTCAAGACCTTGGCAACATTGACTCAGCTCACTGCAAGGAAATTACTGCAGGCTTTGGGCTACATGGCCTCTTGCATCCTGTTGATTCCAAATGCGAGGCTTCACATGAGGAAACTTCAATGGTACCTAAAGAGTGTATGGTCCCAGCATTGCCACAGTCTGGATACAATGATTCCACTGATTCCCTGCCTCCAGAAGGAATTCCTTTGGTGGTCCAGGGCCTGTGTTTTGAACGAAGGGAACCCTTTCGTCTCCCTCAACCTACTCAGATCATAACCACGGACGCCTCGGATTATGCATGGGGAGCTCATTTTCTAGACAAATGCCAACAGGGTTCTTGGACAAACAAACACCTTCTATGGCACATCAACTTGAAAGAAATGTTAGCAGTCCAAAATGCTCTTCTAGCCTTCCAGACTCTTTTGAAGCCAGGACCTCTGCTAATTCAAACAGACAATACCACAGTCATGTGGTACATAAACAAGCAAGGGGGCTCTCACTCTTGCCCCCTTTGCAGGCTTGTCATGACCTTATGGGACACAGCCCTAAATTTGAATCTGGATCTTCAGGCACAGTTTATTCCAGAAAATAAAAATCTCTTAGCAGACAGCCTAAGCAGAAACATTTTGCATCCTCACGAATGGATGTTGGACCCCAACTTATTCAGCAAGATAACTGCAGTTTGGGGCTGTCCTCAGATAGATCTGTTTGCATCCCATCTCAACCATCAGTTGCCTCTCTCTTGCACCAGGTCCTTCCACAAGACAGCTTGGAAAGTGGATGCCCTGTCCTTCAGCTGGAGGAATCTTTCGGGATATGCCTTCCCTCCTCTTCCTCTTCTGCCTCGGGTATTGCTAAAGATAAAGCTGGACAAACCCAGACTGATCATTTTGATAGCTCCAAATTGGCCTTGTCAGTTTTGGTACCCTACTCTACTGCCCCTTTGCTTGGAACCTCCTTGGAGTCTTCCTCTGTCCCATTCTCTACTGTCCCAGCATCAGGGTCAGGTATTTCACTCTCAAATCAAGACTCTCTGCCTGGCAGCTTGGCTCATCAAAGGCAATTGATTCTTTCTTCTCTTCCTAAACAAGTTTTGGATGTTCTTTTGGAAGCTAGGCGTCCTAGTACAAGGAAATCTTATGCTTCTAAATGGAAAAGATTTTGTATTTGGATGCAGGATCGTGGCTCTGATCCTTTAATACCTGATATTTCATCTATTTTACTTTATCTCTCAGACCTTTTGATTAAAGGTGTTTCATTTTCTTCCATTAAAATTCATGCTTCTGCTATTTTGGCACATTTCAATTGTGATCCTCCCATTTTTTCCCACCAGTTGGTTAGACAATTTCTGAGAGGAGCTAAGAATTTAAAACCTCCTAAAACTCCTCCTGTCCCTCCTTGGGATCTCAACTATGTCTTGGAAAAGCTTACTTTGCCTCCTTTTGAGCCTGCTGCCTCTGCGGACATCAAGTTCTTATCCTGGAAGACAGCTATCTTGTTGGCCTTGACTTCTGCCAGAAGGGTGTCTGAGTTGCAAGCCCTCATGGCCGTGGAACCATACCTCATCTTCCATCAGGACAGAGTTTCCTTGAGGACCAATCCTACTTTTATGCCTAAGGTAGTCTCTAGAGTGGCTCTAAATCAGACTATTCACCTTCCTACCTTTTTTCCAAAACCCCAGAATAAGGGGGAAAGGATTTTGCATTCATTGGACGTACACAGGCAACTACGTTTTTACCTGGACAAAACTAAAAGTTTCAGAAAATCAGATCAATTGCTTGTCTCATTTGCTTCCAGTTCTGTAGGTAAAGCTATTTCTAAGCAAACTATTTCCAAATGGATTGCTCATGGAATAAGATATTGTTACTCTCTTTATGGAAAACAGATTCCAGGTACCGTCAGGACTCATTCTACTAGAGCAGCTGCCACTTCAGCAGCCTTTCTCAGAGGAGTTCCTACCAAGGACATTCTGGAGGCTGCCACTTGGAGCTCTGTGCATACTTTTTCCAAGCACTATAACCTCCCTTTGTACTCTAAGTCTAGGGCAGGCTTTGCCTCTGCTGTTTTGCAGGGTGTTCTAGCTGCTCCTTCTTCTTCATAACCTCCTCCCGTGTTCTCAGCTTTGGGATTCTACCCTACAGTTATGACTGCAACAGTGAAACACGAAAAACATAGTACAGTTGTGTATACCTAACATAAATGTAGATGTTCGAGTGTCTTCACTGTTGCAGTCGGTGTTTCCCTCCCTCCAGACCCCTCTTGTTTCTATTTGCTTACTGTGTTTCCTTTTCCACTACCTTTCTGGTGTATTTGTGATGTTCTTAATCTCACATTGCTGCAGTCCTTACTAATAGGTAGTCCGCTGTCCTCGGTCGGCCCGAATACCAAAGTATTAGGCTGACGTCGGTCATGGGCGCACAGCCCTGACATCAGAGCGTCAGGGTATAAAAGCGCATGACCGACGTCATATCCTCAGTCTTTTTTGCCGCATGGTCCGATGCAGAAGCAGCGTTGCAAGTGCCGTTCGGCTTTCTGAAATTTTTCGTTTTCGGAGTTTCAGACATACCAAGTTGGGCTAAGTACCCCGTTGGCGAGCATTTTTGTTTTTTCTTGCCTCAGTTATTTACCGGATGTCAGAAAAAGTGAATAATTGTATTTCTTGAGGGAAGCAGGTACCGCATAGGGATTACCACTCGCTTTGTATCCCTTGCTTGGGACCGGAGCACGACGTAGTTGGGTGTCGGTTTTGTGCTAGGTTTAATAAGCGCACTATTAAGAGAAGGCTAGATTGCGCTAGGTTAGTCTTTGGCAAGCGGTGTAATTATGTTATGCCGTCTGATCCTCCGACGTCCGCTTCCACGAAGAAGCGTAAAGACAAATCTGTAAAGCCTAGGCAGGATGATTCGTCCATTTCGGACTCCGGTCCTTTAGAGACCGCAGTGGAACAGGTGGATCCGGCTGAAGTTTCTGTTGTGTCTCAGGGGGAAACCTTGATTTTACAGGATGTGGCCTCACAGGAGTCAGGTCAGGCTGAAGGGGCCTCTCAGGTTACTATTCTCCCTTCTTTGCCTAAGGGGGTCAGGCCTTCGGCTACTGTTTCTAGGGCTCCTTCTAAGGGCAGGTCTGTTTTGCCTTCTTCTGGTGTTAGTTCTGGTTCTTCAGGGTCTGTACCTAAGAAGCATATGCTTAAAATGGCAGAAGATTTGATTACTTTAATTAGAGGTTCCATGCCCCCTCCTGATAAGAGGCCCAGGGTAGAGCCAGAGTTGGAAATTTTGGAGCAGGCCTCAGATGATTCTGAGTCTTCTGCTGAAGATATGCAAGATTTTCCTCCTTATTCGGATTCCGATGCAGAGGATTCTACTCCTTCTGCTTCCCCTCCAGAGGATTTTTCATTTTCAGAAACCTTACATTCTATGAGGGAACATTTTAGGTGGGAAGGACAGGATTACTCAGATTCCAGAAAGAGGCTTAGAGAGTTCTTTTTACCACAGCATAGACCCTTGGCTATTCCTCCTGTTTTGGATGTTGTTCAGGATGTTTTTTCGGAGGCCTCATTTAATCCAGATTCTATGCCTCCTGCACCAGTTAAACCGGACAGGTATTATAGGGTACCTGAGGTTCATAAATACCTATATAAGAGTCCTAGGGCGGACCCAGAAACTATTAGTCAGGGGCCTAAGGGTGTTAGGGCTTCTGTTGTAAAGAATCCGGTTCCTCTAGATAAGGAAGCTAGAGCTTTGGACAGATGGGGTAAGAAGGTGTGCACCTCTTCTACTTTGGCAATGAGGGCCTTAAATTGCCAGTTTCATATGTTGAAATATCAGAATTTCCTCCTTTCTCAGCTAAAATCTAAAGTGGATGCTTTGGCAGAGGGCATAGAGTGTAAAGAATTGCAAGATTTGGTGCATGTTTCTGAACAGGTGGGGAAGCATTCTTTGCAGTGTGGCTTTGATGCTTTGCAGGCTTCTTCTAGAGTGGCTGCCACTGGTTCAGTTCGTAGGCATGCCTGGCTTAAGGATCAGAATTTATCTGAACATGTTAAGTCTAGAATTCTGGATGCCCCTTTACAGTCCGAAGTTTTGTTTGGTCCTCCTGTGGAGTCTGTTTTGAAGAAAATGGAGGACAAGGCTAAGTCTATGCAGACTGTTAAAGATTTTTTGCAGGTTCAACCTCCTAAGTTTAGTAGAAATTGGCCTGCTAAGGGGTGGACGTACCCTTCTTCTGATTTCCAGTCTAGGGGTAGATCTAGGCGTGGTAGGGGCAGAGTTCAGAGTACCTTTAGGCCTAGAACATGGAGTTCGCCTGCTCAATCTGCTGGTGAGGGTAGGGGCCAGTCCTTTCGTAAACAGGCCCAATGACCTGCATTTTCAGCTGCCAGATTCTTCTTGCCTGGCAGCTCCTTTGGGAGGAAAGCTAGCTCTCTCCAAGCAAAATTGTTTTTTAATCACCCAAGACAAATGGGTGCTGGACATTATAAACAAAGGTTACAAGTTTTATTTCCATACATTGCCTCCTTTCAAAGGTATGCCAGACATTCCTCCTCGGCAAAGGATGGAGGCTCACAAACAGATTTCATTACTTCTTCACATGGGAGCTATACAGCCAGTTCCTCCTTCAGAAGTGGGTCTAGGGTTTTATTCCCGCCTGTTTCTAGTACCAAAGAAAGGGAACACGTGGAGACCGATTTTGGAATTATCTCGCCTCAACACTTATTTGGACATTCCAAAGTTCAAAATGTTGACATTACAACAGCTTTTACCTCTGCTGGGAAAAGAACACTGGATGGTAACTCTGGATCTAAAAGAGGCTTATCTTCATGTTCCTATCAGGTCCAGTTGCAGGAAGTACCTGCGTTTTTGAGCTGGAAATTTACATTATCAGTTCTCTGCATTGCCCTTTGGCTTATCTACTGCGCCCAGAGTGTTCACAAAGGTTCTGGCTCCAGTGATAGCCTTTTTCAGGATGGAAGGAATACAAATTTATCCTTACTCGGACAATTGCCTGATTATTGCACAAGACAAGGACGAGCTTCTTCAGCATCTACAGTATGTGATGGTAGTGTTAAGATGCCTAGGGTATTCTGTGAACGAAACAAAGTCCAGTCTAGTACCCTCTCAGGACATGTGCTTTCTGGGTGTGAGACTGAATACAGCTTCCCAGATGGCCTTTTTGACCCCGGACAAACAGAAAAGTCTTTCACTTTATTTCCATCAAATGTCTCTACAGTCCAGGCTGACTGCAAGGACGGTCCTTCAAGCCTTGGGGTTCATGGCATCTTGTATTCTGGTGCTTCCCAATGCCAAATTGCATATGAGGAAGCTTCAATGGTATCTCAAAAATCTATGGACACAACACTGCCAGGATCTAGACACTGCCATTCAGATAATACCTTGCATTCAGAAGGAATTTTTGTGGTGGGCTCAGGAATGTCACCTAAACAAGGGACTCTCTGTGACCCGACCAGAGGCGAGTCAGATTCTAACGACGGATGCCTCGGACAAGGCTTGGGGAGCACACCTCAATGGAAAATGGGTGCAAGACACGTGGCCTGCCAGACTTCAACATTTGCATATCAACTTGAAGGAGATGTTAGCAGTACAATTTGCATTGATGGCTTTCAAGGATTTACTTCACCCAGGGCAGGTGTTGATTCTAACAGACAACACAACTGTCATGTGGTACATCAACAAGCAAGGGGGAACTCATTCGTACCCTCTTTGCAGACAAGCGATGATTTTGTGGGAGACAGCTCTCAGTTACAACCTCAATCTTCAGGCAAGATTTGTACCAGGAGCACAGAACTCCTTAGCAGATGTATTGAGCAGACAAATGGTGGATCCCCACGAGTGGAAATTGGATCCTCAGGTATTTCAAAAGCTGACAGTGTCATGGGGAACTCCAGACATAGATCTGTTCGCTTCTCCACTAAATTACCAGTTGCCAAAGTTTTGCACAAAAAGGTTTCATCCCACAGCTTGGAAGGTGGACGCTCTGTCATTCAGTTGGAACAATCTTCATGTATATGCCTTTCCACCTCTACCTCTTCTGCCCAAGGTTCTCTTGAAGGCCAGACAAGACAAGCCATCCATGATCCTGATAGCACCGGATTGGCCTCGACAACACTGGTACCCATTACTGAGGAGTTTGGTCCGAGAGCCTCCATGGCCTCTGCCTTTGATTCCACACCTTTTGTCTCAGGAGGGCAATCACTTTCTCAATGTCAGAATTCAGTCTCTGCATCTAACAGCCTGGCATATTCTGTTTTAAATTCTGGAGGTTCTCAGCTTCCGCAACAAGTTTTGAATGTTATTTTGGAGGCCAGGAGGCCTAGTACAAGGAAAGTTTATGCTGACAAATGGAGGAGATTTTTTATTTGGAGCAAAGGGAAGGATTTTGATGTTTCCAAGCCTAATTTGAGTGCTTCCTTACAATATCTTACTGAGTTATTAGACAAAGGTTTGTCCTTCTCCTCCATAAAGGTTCATGCTGCAGCCATTTCGGCTAATTATGACTGTGACCCTCCTTTATTCTCTCATCCTTTGTTTAAGCAGTTTCTCAGAGGGCAAAGAACATAAGACCCCACATAGAGCTCCTACTCCTGCTTGGGATCTCAATTTTGTGTTGGAAAAGCTTACTCTACAACCTTTTGAGCCTGCAGCTACTGCTGAGTTAAAGTATTTGTCATGGAAAACTGCTTTTTTGTTGGCCATTACTTCTGCAAGAAGGGTTTCTGAATTACAGGCCCTTATGGCAGTGGAGCCTTTCTTGATTTTTCATAAGGATAGGGTATCTTTGCGTACTAATCCTTCCTTTATGCCTAAAGTGGTTTCTAGTGTGGCCTTAAACCAAACTATTCATTTGCCTACTTTTTATGCAAATCCTCAAAATAAAGGGGAGAAGATTTTGCATACTTTGGATATTCACAGGCAGTTGCGTTATTATTTGAGCAGAACCAAGGAGTTCAGACAGTCTCAGCAGTTGTTTGTTTCTTTTGCTTTGGGTTCACAAGGTAGACCTGTTTCGAAACAAACTATTTCTAAATGGATTGGGTTTTGTATTTCTTTTTGTTATTCCCATCATGGTAAGGAGATTCCGGCTGGAATCAGACCTCATTCCACTAGAGCTACTGCAACTTCTACTGCCTTTCTAAGGGGGGTAGCTACAAAGGATATTTTGGAAGCAGCCACTTGGAGTTCAGTACATACTTTTTCTAAACATTACCACCTTCCTCTTTATTCTAAGTCTAGGGCTGGATTTGCCACTGCAATACTACAGGGCATTTTAGCAGCCCCTAATGCTTTATGATTTTGCCATCCTCCCTTTCCCGTTGCTTTGGGATTCTACCCATTAGTAAGGACTGCAGCAATGTGAGATGAAGAACATAGTACAGTTTTGTACCTACCATAAATGTAGATGTTCGAAGATCCACATTGCTGCAGTCCACTTTTCCCTCCCTCCTTCCCCTCTATAGCTTAGCATGGTTATATGGTTTGGGTGATGGCTGTAGTTGGGCATATCTTTTGGGAGGGTACTCTGTTTTTTGGCTGTGGCCTTTCTTTTAGGGCCTTCTGACATCTGGGGCAAGAAAAGACTGAGGATATGACGTCGGTCATGCGCTTTTATACCCTGACGCTCTGATGTCAGGGCTGTGCGCCCATGACCGACGTCAGCCTAATACTTTGGTATTCGGGCCGACCGAGGACAGCGGACTACCCATTAGTAAGGACTGCAGCAATGTGGATCTTCCAACATCTACATTTATGGTAGGTACAAAACTGTACTTTTCCCTTGGGACACCTTTTGGTTTTATGGGGGCTTCTGACATCAGGGGCAAGAAAGGCTGGAGAAGATGGTGTCGGCTGTCAGCTTTATACCCATACGCTCTGACTTCAGGGTACTGGCTGATACAGCCGACACCGGACCCAGATTTTGATATTCTGGCCGAACTCGGGCCGCCTGCCGGCAGGAGTACCCCACAGTTATGACTGCAACAGTGAAGACACTCAAACATCTACATTTATGGTAGGTATACACAACTGTACTTTTCCTCACTTGCTTCCTCAGGCCTTTCTGGTGTTTTTGAATCTCGAGGATGCTTATTTCCATATTCTGAGCCATCCTTTTTCAGGATGTTTTTGCATTTTTCTGTTCCCTGACATTTTCAGTTCTGTGCTTTGCCCTTTAGCCTTTCTACTGCCCCAAGGGTGTTCACCAAATGCCTTGCTCCTGCGATTGTTTGTTTTTTGCAGGTTTCAAGGGATCTAAATATTTCCTTACTTGGATGTCCTGCTGATTCAGGCAACCTCTCCAGAGGTCCATTTGCAAAATCTTCATTTTACTGTTGCTCTTCATCAGAGCCTGGGGTTCACAATAAACTTAAAAAAGTCTTCTCTGACTCCTTATCATGATCATGTCTTTCTGGGCTTCAGGATTCAGACTGTGCCAATCCTAATGTATCTGCCTCCTCCAGAGGCCTTAACTTTCAATGTTATTTAGTCCAATGTCGCCATCATTCTTACCCGTGGGTTCGGAACCACTCGGCCATACATTAGCTCAAAGTCTTCAATTGGCTCGTGGCTAAGAGGTATCCCATTATGCAACAGTTCTATTCCCCAGATCTCGTTCGCCACTTGTTACGCTCAGACGTGGTCTCACTTTTGGCCGTGGCCAAGTATACTGTTTATAAACTTTTTATAAACTTTTGACTTGTTACTCAAAAAAGCTATTTTCATAGCTCTGTGTGTGTGGTAGTGGTGTTATACTGCCTTTGTTTTGCTTCTGTTGCTGTTTTTGTGGCCTTTTCGTTGGCCATTTTGGTATCCTGTTCATTTTCTTTCATTCCACGGGCTAGGCCCGTTTCAGTTAGAGGACCTAGTCGTCCCCATTGTTTCTGTGTGGTCTTGGGTTTGGTGCTCCATTCTGTTAGCTTATTAGTGTTGTGTCTGGCTAGTGGTGCTATCCTGCTTTTGTTTCCCCGGGCTAGGCTCATTTAAGTTAGAGGACCTAGTCCTATCTGTAGTCTTTTTCCCTCCGGTTACTAGGCCGTTTTTAGTTAGAGGCTCTAGTTTCCTATGCGGGGTTTAGTTGGGTCCAGTGAGTGTACGTATAGCTTTGTACCTGTGTGTGTTCTCTTTTATTCAGCATGTCCAAGGATTCTAAGGAACACAGGACTTCGGGCTTTAAAAAGTGTGTTGAATGCAACAATAAAATGTCTTTGACTGATGGGCACTCGTGTGCGTGTACTGCTTGGGGGCTATCCACCTCCAAGAGTCCTGCTTGTTTTGTCATTCCTTCAGTCCCCGTGTACTACAAGAGAGGAAGAACAAGCTCATTTTGAAAGGACTGCTTTAACACTTCTTCGAGGAAGACTTGGCTAAGCCTTCCAGTACCTTATCCTCTCCAGCTAAAAAGGACAAAAAGACTTCTAAGAAGCACTCTCCAGTTCCGTCTCTTTCTTCGGAGCCGCCAAAGAAAGTTGCTAGAACAGCTTCTCCTTCTTCGGTTCCATTGCCTTTGGTGCCAACAGAAGGTAGTGTTTTGACTAAGTCTGTATTGGCTCCCAGTCTTTCGGAGCCGGTCATGGATATTTTGGTTTGGAGCTGGTCTCCAGTTATTCGACCGATTTCTCCTTCACGCAAGTCCCCTTCTGTAGGGAGATCCAGATCTCCAACTATATCCTCCAGGTCCTCGAGGACCCTTTCCAATGAGGACATTGATAGTGTTAAAGAAACTGCTTCAGTCATCGGTGTTGGCCAAATTGATTTCGGCTCCGACCCATTTGGCTCCGGAGCCTATGGCCTCTTCATCCTTTGTTATTCCTCCTTCGAGCTTTTCTCGGCCTTCGGAGCCAGAGTTGTCTGTTCCGTCGGGTGCTGTTAGGTCGGTTCCAGTAGCCTCGCCTGGCCTCTCTGTTCCAATTTCGGCTCCGAACCCGTCGGGTCTGTCCACGGTTCTACAGACGGACACGAGGGGGAGGGTTCTGATCGATCTTCATCGGTTCCGAGCCTTCCTCTCGATGCTTCGGCTCGAGTGAGCTTGCACCCGACATCTGCTTCGGACCTCATCTTCTCGGCGCCGAGGGCTACTACTGTATCCTCTACAGATAGTATGCCTTCGGAGCTGGGGGGGATCAACCTTCACGGTTATGAGGAGCGTACTGGCCAGATCATCAGCTGCATCCTACCTGTGTCCATTTCGGATCACCCTCTATCCCTGGACAGTGGAGACCCAAAGCTTCAGGATACCTCCACGAGTGGCCCCCAACTTTCTGACGTCTCCCCAGAGTTTTTGCCTGAGGAGCCTGCCGGAAAGAGATTGTGTAAGAGGAAACACCTCGACTCCCTGGATGAGTCTCTCACATCGGACACCGACCTCGAGGAGTCATAGGTGTCCCCCAAGTCGTCTTCTGAAGATGTATTTTTTTCAAATATCCTTGAGATCTTGAAGCAGAGAGGTGGCTGGCCCTCCAAATCCCCTTCTGATGAGGAGTCTGTGTTCCTGAAGGCTTTTGGGTCTCAATCCTCCGCCTCTTGGGTTTCTCCCTCTTTCGATGAGCTACTAGATCTTGTCTGTCGAAAGGTGTGGGAAACTCCTGACACTGTGGAACCGGTCACTAGGAGACCCAATAAGTTTTTGTCTGCCCCCACTGACAAGGAATATCTAACAGAAGGCATTCCAGTAGATGCCATGGTGGTGGCAGCAGCCACCAAGAAGGAACTTGCTGAAACTTCGTCTACCGCCCATCTGCCTAACAAGGAGTCCCGGGCTGTGGACAGGTATGGGAAGCGTGTGTTTACCTCAGCGGTCTTTACACTGCGGTCGCTGAACTACTTGACACATTTTACAAGGCTCCATGAAGATCTCCTAAAAGAGCTAGGAGATTCTCTACAGGGTAACATTTCTGATGCCGTGGCACAGAAGATCACTGCACAGATGTCTACCCTAAATTCCCTTATCAACTCCTCTACCTACGGGTTCTGGAGTCTCTCTTCGGAGACTCTCATGGATGCGCCTGTGCAATTTCGCGGAGGCCTTTCTCTACGTTCACCAACGACTCCTTTGAGTGTTCATCGTTGTTCGGAACCAAGGTGAAGGACACTCTCAGTAGGTGCGAGCAAGAAGGAAAAACCCTGTTTGCCGTGGGAGTCAGTTTTTCCATGCCTTCTAGACCTTACCCCAAGGGTTAGAAGGGTGGGAGAATGTGGTTCAGGAAGTCAGAGTTTTTTTCAGAATGGACAAAGTGATTTTCCCTCCAGAGGCAGGGGAGGGGGTGGACATTCAGGTAGATGCCACCCTAGAGGCAGAGGAGGCCTGCATAACCAGAGGGACTGTGATTCCTTTTGTGATTCTCCCTACCAACGCTCCTGAAGGGAGGCCCGACTGTGCGTCCCTGGAGCCGGTCGGGGGTCACGTTTCTTTATTCCCAGAAGCCTGGCAAGACATCACCCAAGACGAGTGGGTATTAAAGATAATTTTCAGAGGATATCATATTCCCTTCTCCTCCCCCGCCAACCCAGAGAATCCCAGACGTTCCACCCAGTCAGAGGGATTCCGCAACTTTAGAAATAAAAAAGTTGCTTTCAAAGAGAGCCATCCAGCCTGTCCCCGCAGACCAAGTAGGATTAGGGACTTTCTCCAGATTCATTTTGGTGCCGAAAAGAACAGGAACCCGAGACCCATCTTGGATCTCAGCCGATTGAACTTTCATGTACAAAAGTCCAAGTTCCGCATGGTCACCTTACAGTCAATACTCCCTCTGTTAGGGAAAGATGTGTGGATGTGCTCCATCAATCTCCAAGATGCTTACTACCATATCAAGATGGACAAGGCATCGAGAAGTCATCTATTCTTCCAGCTGGGAGCCAGTCATTTTCAGTTTCGCCCACTGCCCTTTGGTCTCACCACAGCCCCCAGGGTGTTCACCAAATGCATGGCAGTGGTAACTGTTCACTTGAGACATCAGGGATTCCAAGTGTTTCCGTACCTGGATGACTGGTTCCTTTCTGCCACCACCAGGCATCTACTGTTACAGACCAGGGACGCTACCATTACACTGCGCCAAAGGTTAGGAATTACTCTAAATTGGAAAAAATCTGCCTTGTTGCCCTCGCAGCATGTCATTTTTATCGGCACCGAACTAGATACTGTGCTCATGAGGGCCTTCTTACCAGAAGAGAGAATTCAGGCTCTACAGCAGCAGGTCTATGCCTTACTACCATTGAGGAAGGTCAAGGCAATAGTGGTCCTCAAGTTATTAGGGACCATGGCTGCCACAATCATGCTAGTTCCCCTTGTCAAACTACACATGAGGGTTCTTCACTGGCTGCTTTTCACCCAGTGGTCACTACAGCATCTTCCACTCTCCCATTCTATTCTGATTACAGACACGTGCAAGCAGGATCTACGCTGGTGGCTTCAGGCCAGCAATCTCAACGTGGGCAAGCCTTTTGTTCTGTCTTCTCCGGTTGCCACGGTGTCCACGGATGCCTCCCAGATTGGGGGGGGGCATTATCTTGGCAGGACAGTCCAAGGCTTGTGGCAGGATCATGAGACCCATTTGCATATCAATGTCTTGGAGATGAGAGCAGTGCAATTAGTGGTGCAAGCACTTCAGAGCTTTCTCCCTGTAGGGACAGTTGCAATCCACTCAGACAACATGTCATTGGTATGGTATCTGAACAAACAGGGAGGAACCAAATCATACCCTCTTTGCAAAGAGGCACTTCGAGTTTGGCAGTGGACGGTGTCTTCCCAACGCTTTCAGGTTGCAACGCATATACCGGGAAGTCCACCGTGATTGCTGACAGGCTGAGCAGAGCTATCCTAATGCCTCACGAGTGGTCCCTGAACAATTATGTTGCGGAGAAGATATTCCACAGATAGGGTCAGCCTTGCTGCTATCTATTTGCCAGCCCCCTCAATGCCAAATGCAGCAGCTACTTCCCCCCTTATCCCCCTGGAGGGGGAGACACCCAGGGATGCCCTGGTTCACAATTGGCCCTCCAGTCTTCTCTATGCCTCTCCACCGTTACCTCTGATGTCAAAGGTCATTCAGAAAGCACAGTTTTTGGGAAGCAAAGTGATCCTCATTGCCCCACACTGGCCTCGTCAGATTTGTTTTCCCTTCCTTCAACCCTATCTAATGGACAAGCCCTGGATTCTGGACCCAGCTCCAGATCTGCTGAGTCGTATGTCAGGACAGTTCCATCCCTCCATCCAGACCCTCAAGTTGACAGCTTGGCTGCTCCAGTTACATCCTTAGTCAGGCTTCATGATTTTTCCCTGGAAGTGGTCCATATTCTATCATCTTCCCACAAACCTTCTACCAGGACGATTTATTCCAGTAAGTGGAAGAAATTTTCTATTTGGGCCCGTGAGAGGCATATTGATCCTTATACAGCTCCTGTTTCGGCAATATTAGAATTTCTTTCTCATCTCTTCAGTCAGGGGTCAGCTGCAAGCAACCATTAAAGTGCAACTGGCAGCTATTTCTATCTTTCACGTTGCTAATGAGCCCAACCTTATGGCTCATAGGCTTTGTAGGGCTTTTCTGAAAGGGTCAATGTTACTCCGACCTCCAGTCTTTGATCCAGTAATGCCATGGGACCTCAATTTTGTATTACAGGAGCTCACCTCAACTCCCTTTGAGCCCACAGCTATGTGTAACATTAAATTCTTGTCATGGCAGACAGTATTCTTGGTAGCCATAACTTCAGCTAGGCAGGTCTCTGAACTCTAAGCATCATCGATTAAGCCACTTTATTTGGTGTTTCACAAAGATAGGGTCTCCTTAAGAACCAATCCTTCCTTTGTTCCAAAGGTTGCCTCTGTTGTCAATATCAACCAATCCATTGAGTTCCCTATGTTTATTCCTGAATTCTCCAACAGGGCAGAATTTAAGTTTCATCAGCTAGGACAAAAGATTTCAGGAAATCAGATCAAATGTTTGTCTCGTTTTCAGACACTAGACTTTGGGTTCCTGTTTCTAAGGTAACCTTGTCTTGCTGGATCTCCGATTTGCTTCTCATTTATTTATGCTACCAATGGCAAAGATTTAGCCTTTAAAGTGAAGGCTCATTCTACACAATCTGTGGCTACCTCAACTGCGTTTCAGTCTAGGATGTCTATGGATGATATTTGTGCTGCAGCAACTTGGGCTTCGCCTCATACCTTTATTAGTCACTACAAATTAGATCTGGTCTCTAGAGGCAGATCTTCCTTTGGTTCTACAGTGCTCAAGAGTATTTTTCACTGAGCCACTCAAGATCAAGGTGCTAGGGACGCTGTCCCATGGGTAAGAATGAAGATTGGACTACATAACATCAAGAAGTTATGTACTCACCATAACTTTCGATGTATGTAGTCCATCTCGCCTTACATTCTTACTAACCCTCCCTCCTACCCCCTCCTGGAGGACCTGGAGGTATAGTCTCTAGGTGTCTGTAGTCCTTTCTGTTGGGGGGGTTGTTGTTCTCTGTGTGTGTGTGTGCACTTGCGGCAAACAAGATCTGAGGAATAGACCTGTTGCATGATGGGATACCTTTTGGCCACGAGCCAGTTGAAGACTTCGAGCTAGAGTATGGCCGAGTTGGAGCCGAGGTTCGGCTCCGAACCCACGGGTAAGCATGTAAGGCGAGATGGACTACATACATTGAACGTTATGGTGAGTACATAACTTCTTGTTTCTTACTTTCAGACTCTTCTTCCCCTGGCCTCCATTACAGCCAGGGAGTTTTTGAGAGCTCTGGGTTTCATGGCTTTCACCATTTCAATGCTCCCTCTGGCCAAACTCCACATGAGGAAGTTCGTTATTTCTGAAGTCATTGTGGCTTCAACATTAACATCCTCTAGACTGTACAGTTCCTCTTCTGTCTTGTCTGAAGAAGGAATTTCTATGGTGGATTCAGCAGTTGTGTCTGAATCCAGGTTTCTCTTTTCATCCTCTTCTTCCCTCTCAGGATTTGTTCACAGATGCTTCAGATGTGGGATGGGGATCAATGTTTGTGTCCCTGAAGGCTCAGGGAGTGTGTTCCCCTCATCAGCAGAAGGAGCACATTAGCGTCCAATAGATGAGAGCTCTTATGCTGGCTCTTCAGGCCTTTCATCTCTCTCCAGGGCCTCCCAAGGTATTCACAGACAATACCACAGATATGTTGTATGTCAGAAAATGGGGGAACAAGATCTTACTTCTTTGCCAACTAGCACTTCTGGTATGGGACCTGGCCGTCAATTATCAAGTGATTCTTCAGGCAGTTTATATTTCTTCAGATCAAAACATTGCAGTAGACAGTCTGAGCAGGTCCTTCACTCAATCTCACAAAGGGATGCTTCACAAGGATGTGTTTCTGGACATTGTTCACCAGTGGAGTACTTCTTAAGTAGATATTTTTGCCTGCCCTCTGAAAGACAACTTCCTCTGTTTTGTGCCAGAGTCCCAGGTCCCCTGGTGTGGAAGGTGGACGCCCTCTCATTTTCTTGAAGGAGTTGTTTCTGTATGCATCCCCCCCCCCCCCCGTTCCTCTCATTCCGAGAGTCCTGTTCAAGATTCAACAGGGCACTCCCAAAATCTTGTTGATGACTTCCTTTTGGTCGTCACAGCACTGAATGTTCATCGTGTTTCACTGTTGCAGTTATTACACTTGGGTTATCCTGCTGGCAGGCTACCCGCAATCGACCTGAATTCCAAAGTCCTGGTCCGGCGTCGGTTCCTGTTGCCTCTTCCCTGACGTCAGTGCACCAAGGGTATAAAAGATGCAGCCGACGCCATTTTATTCAGTCTTTCTTGCCGCGCGGTGCCTGAAGCAAAAGCAGTTCGCAAGTGCCGGTCGGCTGACTCCTGAGATTTTCGAAATCGAATTTCAGATCCGAAGTCTTCAATAAAGTTAAGTACCCCGTTGAGGAAACTTTTTTCTTGCTCTAGACCGATGTCAGAAAAAGTTAACAATTGTATTTCTTGTGGGAAGCAAATACCTCGTAAGGATTTTCATTCTTACTGTATTCCTTGCCTAGGCCCTGACCACGACATTGCTAGTTGTCAGTTTTGTGCTAGATTTAACCAACGCACTATTAAGCGTCGGTACGATTTTGCTTTTCATTATTTTGGCAGAAGGCTTAACTATATAATGCCATCGGAATAACCGGCGACCGGAATTCATAAAAAACGCAAGGATAAAGACAAGGACAAGCATCCGAGGTGCAAAACCGACAACGAAGCCTCTTCTAGGCCAGTCGCCGGTGCTCAGTTAGGCACTTTTGCAGCCCCTGACTCCCGCTACCTCAGAGCCCCAGGCCGCCTCCGACTCCCACATGGAGGCAGCTAGGCCTCTGGATACTCAAGGTATTGGCCCTTCGGAAATTAATCCCTCAGATGGGTCCGGAGCCGCTGCGCAGGCATCTGCTTCTGAGGTTGTCTTCAGATCTACACAACTTTATATAAAGCCTACTTCAGCAACCAAGACAAAGTCTAAAACAGTTTTAAAGACAAGGAAACTAGTACAGCATTCTCCAGGACAGACTTCTATGCCTAAGAAACAGATGCTCAAAATGGCCGAAGACCTAATTACTTTGATCAGGGGTTCCCATCCTCCTCCTGATAAGAGGCCTAGGCAAGACACTTAATATGATTCCTCTGATCAGGTTTCCATTTCCTCTGATTCCTCTTCTGAACGGGGATATTCTATTCCTCCCTATGAGGATTCTGATGCTGAAGATTCTATTCCTTCTGCTTCTCATCCTGAGGACTATTCATTTGGGGAAACCCTGCATACCATGAGGGAGCATTTCCACTGGGAGAGCCAAGATTATTCCGATTCTAAGAAAAGACTTAGAGACGTTCTTTTACTTCCTCAGCACAGATCTTTTGCAATTCCCCCTGTTCTAGACATAGTAGATGATGTATTTTCAGAGTCCGGCCTGTCTCCAGACTCTCCTGCTCCTGTTAAGCTGGACAAATACTACAGGGTTTCAGAGTCTCATAAATTTCTTTACAAAAACCCTGCTGCTGACCCAGAAACCATCTCACAGGGTCCCAAAGGGGTCAAGGCTGCTTCTGCTAAAAACCCTGTCCCCTCGGATAGAGATTCTAGGGCTTTGGACAGATGGGGGAAAAAGTTTACACTTCTGCTACCTTGGCTGTAAGGGCTTTAAATTGTCAATTTCATATGCTTAGATATCAGCAATACTTAATGTCTTTGTTAAAACAAAAAATGTTGACAAATTCTGAATGTTCTGAGAACAAAGATTTGCAGGATTTATTGCATGCAGCTGAACAAGTGGGAAAACATACTTTGCAATGTGGCTATGATTCACTGGAGGCCTTGTGCAAGGCCGCTGTTACAGGTTCTCTTATTAGAAGGCAGGCTTGGTTAAAGGAACAGAATCTGCCTGATCATGTTAAAGCAACATTATTGGATGCACCATTACAGCATGATACTTTGTTTGGTGTTAAGGCAGAAGAGGTGTTGAAGAAAATGGAGGATAAGGCTAAATCTCTGCAGACAGTAAAGGATACATCCACCCAGATTTAGCAGGAACTGGCCCTCTAAGAATTGGTCCTTTCCAGTGTCAGACCACAAAGAGGCAGATTCAGACGCCCTAGAGGCAGGCAACAGCCCCAGGGCTCATACAGGCCCAAACAATGGGATGCTTCTACCTCCAAAAGCGGAGAAGACAAATCACAGTCTTATAGAAAACAGTCCCAATGACTTCCCTCTGCCAATGCCAAGCACTTATTTTTTGGCAGCACCCCTAGGGGGAAAGCTAGCACTTTTTTCACAAAACTGGCACAAGATCACCCAAGACAAATGGGTCTTAAATATATTCTGTCAGGGCTACAGGTTCCACTTTCACACCCTTCCAAAGGCAAAAGGTATGCCAGACCTGCCACACAATCAATGGGCAGAGGCACAAAAACAAGTTTAATCTCTCATGGACATGGGGGCTATTCAGCCAGTGCCACGACAAGAGCAGGGACAAGGATTTTACTCAAAACTTTACTTAGTACCAGGAAAGGACAAAGCCTGGAGACCAGTTCTGGACCTGTCTATTCTAAATACTTTTCTGGACGTCCCAAAATTCAAAATGTTGACTCTACAGCAGCCTCTGCCCATGCTGGACAAGAAGGCTTGGCTTGTAACTTGGGACCTCAAAGAGGCATACCTCAGATTCATAGCTATTCTCTGCACTGCCCTTTGGCTTATCTACTGCGCCGAGGGTCTTCAGAAAATGCCTGGCACCAGTAATTGCATTTTGCAGACAAAGAGGAATTTAAATATATCCCTACTTGGACGACTGCCTTATTCAAGCAAAGACCAAAGATATTCTACTACAGCATCTGGCGTTTGTAAAAAGATTACTAATTTGCCTAGGGTACACAGTAAACGAAAATAAATGAAAACTAGTACCCTCTCAAGAGATAGTATTCCTGGATGCAAGCTTAAATACAACTGCCCAGATGGCTTATCTCACGCCAGACAAACAAAGGGAACTGACTTCTTACTTCAAAAACATGGCAACAAAGACCCAGTTATCTGCAAGAAAATTTCTGCAGGCTCTGGACTACATGTCATCTTGCATTCTACTAATTCTATATGCAAGACTACATATGAGGAAACTACAATGGTACCTAAAAAGTGTTTGGACTCAACATTGCTACAGCCTGGAAACAGTAATTACTCTCATTCCCTGCCTGCAACATGAATTTCAATGGTGGGCACAGGCCTGTCACCACAACAAGGGACAGCCATTCACCTTACCCACTGCCAGGCAGACACTAACAACAGATGCATCAGATTATGCCTGGGGGGGGGGGGGGGGCGCACATGGCAGGAAAATGTATTCAAGGCACATGGCCCACAAACCAAATGCATCTTCATATCAATCAAAAAGAGATGCTAGCTGTACAAAATGCCCTGACAGCCTTCAAGGACCTACTTCATCCAGGACAGCTGCTGATAAAGACGGACAATACTACAGTCATGTGGTACATAAGCAAGGGGGCACACATTCCTACCCCCTCTGCAGACAAGCCATTACTTTGTGGAACACAGCATTGACTTATCAAGTACATCTGCAAGCACCATTCCTGCCAGGAAAGACAAATACTTTGGCAGACGAACTAAGCAGAAACCTCATGGATCCTCAGGAGTGGAAACTAGATCCACAAATCTTCAACATGATAACAGGGAAATGGGGATGCCCAGACATAGATTTATTTGCCTCCACTCACAATTGCCAGCTACAGAGATTCTGCACTCGGACTTATCACAAGCAAGCATGGAAAGTGGACGCCCTTTCATTCAGCTGGAAAGCCCTTACAGTATATGCCTTCCCTCCTCTGCCTCTCCTCTCCAAGGTACTCCTAAAGGTCAGACAAGAGAAGCCAAAAATTATACTGATTGCCCCAGACTGGCCATGCCAGCACTGGTACCCAATCCTAAAGAGCTTGTCTCAAGGCCCAGCCTGGACATTGCCTCTAATCCCTCATTTGCTGACCCAACCAATCAATCAGATCCTGCACAGCCAACTCAGAACCCTAAATTTGGCTGCATGGCGGATAATGTAATCATTCAGAACACATCTCTCTCTAAAGCAGGTATGGATGTTATTTTGGAGGCCAGGAGGCCCAACACCAGAAAATCTTATGCAGAAAAATGGAAGAGATTCTGTGCTTGGAATCAAGTGCAGGGAATTGACATGCTTGTACCAAATATTCCTCAGATTTTGCAATACCTAGCTGAGATGCTGGACAAAGGCCTATCCTTCTCATCAATTAAGATCCATGCCTCTGCCATTTCAGCTCATTACAATACGGATCCACCTATTTTTTCCCATCCACTGCTAAGGCAGTTTCTCAGAGGGGCCAAAAACATAAGACCTCCAAGGAGAGCTCCAATACCTGCATGGGACCTCAATTGTGTCTTGGAAAAACTGACACTGTCTCCTTTTGAGCCAGCCAATACAGCAGAGATAAAATACTTATCATGGAAAACAGCTCTTCTCCTAGCAATAACTTCAGCAAGAAGAGTCTCAGAGTTACAGGCACTAATGGCTGTGGAACCTTTTAATGTGATAGTGTTCAATCTCGCCGTTTGTTCTTACACATGGGTTCGGAGCCGATCCTCGGCTCCGTGCCGGCCTCTTGCAAGCTCTGCATCGAGAAGAAGCTCGAGACAATCTAATACCCACAATCCCCCTCTGCCTTTACCTCAGATCTAGTTTGCCGCTGCTGCATTCGCATCGTTGGGAGCTAGCTCGAGGGTTTTCTAAGCTAAGATATAACTTTTTGTTGTATTTTACTGAGAATTTTGATTTAACTTAATATTGTTGGTATACCTGGTGTGATTGTGTTCTGGTTCCGTAGTTCTTTGGTACCGTTAACCTTTTATCGGTATTTTTGTACCGGGGCCTACACCCTTACCATATACTGATATATTTTGAGTCAATTTACCTGATTGTGACTAACCGGATTTGACATTTACCTGATTGTGACATCTACCTGTTTGTGACTTTTTACTCGGATTTGACTGTGTTTTTGCTTCTTATATTACTACAATGTCTGAGAAGGCAAAGTCTGGTTTCAAGCGTTGTCAGTGTGGCCAAAAAATGTCGGTCACTGACAACCATAGTTCCTGTGTCTACTGCCTTGGCCCTCTCCACTTACAAGAGGATTGCTCCATTTGTCACTCTTTCAGTGGCAGGGTCATGACAGATAGGCGCAGGAAACTAATGGACAGGGGTCTGTTGAAACCAGCTTTCCAAGAGGCTTTGGATGCTTCTGACCAGGCATCGAAGTCCTCTAAGGAATCGAAGACATCGGAGCCCAAGTCATCGGCTCCGAGCTCTTCTTCAAAAGTTAGATCACCGGTTCCACAGACTTCGGGGCCGAGTGTTCAACTGGTGTCGGTTCCTGAGCCTCGAGTCTTGGAACCGGTGATGGAGCTCCCTCCTTCGCCATATTGAGGTCGGCTCCGTCTTGGTTCCTTCGACCCGTTCCTCCTCTAAACTTTCGGATGTCGATGTGGATCGTGTGGTGCAGAAGCTGCTGGAGCATTCGCCCTCTCTAAACTTATTTCGGTTTCAACCCAGCTGGTGTCGAAACTTGAAGGCCTTCCTGTATCTCCATCCATTCCTCCTCCGAGACCGATTCAGTCTTTGGAGCCGGAAGAGGCTGATCTGCTGATTGTGGAGCCCTCTGGTCCAGAACCGTCCTTTCTCGGTCTGTTCCCCTCACCTCGACTCCGGACCGTACCGGAGTCTCGGAGCCGACGGTCTGTTCTTGGTTCGGGGCGAGAGTCGAACCGACGTGTCGGTTCCGACTCTCCCTCGGGCCTCGCACGGATCGATTCGGCTCCGTCCTCGGGTCGATGCCTTGTGCCCGTGTCGGTGATTCTTCCCATTTCTTGAGCCGGAGATTCTTCGATGCGGGACCCGGGAGCGTTCGACCTGATGAGGAAGGTGTTGTCTACCCAGACAACCACATCAGTGGAAGCAGTTTCTCCTCCCCATAAAGGGCCTTTGTCTTCATCTGCACCCACGGCCACATCCAAGCGTCGGGCACCAGTGTCTCAGCCACCCCTGGAGGGTGCCCCCTCTTCCTCCGAGGCTTCTTCGGATGCTCCCCACGAAGAAGTCCCTAGGAAGAGACTGTGTAAGAGGAGACACTTGGATTCTCCACAAGAATCCATAACCTCTGATACTGACTTAGATGAGTCAGAAGGGTCCCCTAAGTCACCTTCAGAAGATGTCTCTTTTTCAGACATTTTGGAGATCCTGAAGCAGAGAGGTGACTGGCAGTCCCTTCCCCCTTCTGAGGATGAGTCAGTTCTGCTGAAGGCATTTGGTGCTCGCCCTTCCTCCTCCTGGGTCACTCCGCCTTCGGCGAACTAATGGAACTTATTGCTCAAGGCGTGGGAGGCTCCTGACACAGTGGAACCTGTTCCTAGGAAACCGAACAAGTACATCACGGCACCCCAGGATAAGTCCTACCTTACTAAAGGAGTTCCAGTAGGCGCTATGGTGGTGGCTGCAGCCACGAAAAGGAGATGTCGGAGTCTTCTTCATCTGTCCATCCGCCTAATAAAGATTCTAGGACGATGGATAGATATGGGAAGCGCATTTTTAGTTCAGCGGCTTTTTCCATGCGGTCCCTGAACTATTTGACCCATTTTACACGTCTGCAGAGGGATCTAGTCAAAGAGTTGGGAGATACCCTCCAGGGTTCTACAGATGCAGCTGTCTCAGAGAAAGTGACAGCGCAACTTAATACCCTAACGTCGATTGTTAACTCGTCCATGAGGCTGATTTCCTACGCGAAGGTTCGAGTAGGGCAGCAGCTTCAGCGATTGCTCTTCGTAGACAATCCTGGATGCGCCTATGCTCCTTGCGGAAGCCTTCAAGTCTTCCTTTACAACGCCCCATTTGACGGTGCCACTCTTTTGGCCCCAAGGTAAAGGAGACCCTTACCCGGTGTGAACAAGAGGGAAAGACTCTGTCTGCTGTCGGAGTCCGTTTTCCACCCCAACCAGACCGTACCCCAAAGGGCAACGCGGTGGGAAAATGTGGTTTCGAAACAAAATCAAGGGTCTTTCCGGGCACACAGGGTGATGCCCCTCTAGAGGCAGAGGAGGGGCAGAGGTGGAAGACGCCGCCCTGGCGGCAGAGGGGTCCGCAACATCAAGGTGACAGGGATACACTCCCTGGTAAACCTTTCCAGCACTCCTGAGAGGAGGCCCGACTGTCCTGCTCTGGAGGCAGTCGGGGTCGCTAGCCTTTTACCCTCAGGCCTGGCAAGATATAACTACAGACAATTGGGTAAAAGCGTGGTTACCAGAGGTTACACCATACCCTTTCTATCTTATCCATTCCAAAGAAAAGACTCCCAGATGTACCCCATCTGCGAGAGCCAGCAGCTTTAGAAATTTCAAAGTTGTTAGACAAAGAGTCATCCAGCCAGTCCCAGCGGACCAGCAAGGATTCGGGACTTACTCAAGGTTCTTTTAGTTCCAAAGAAAACAGGGGACTGGAGGCCCATTCTAGACCTGAGTTACCTCAATACTTTCGTCAAGAAAGAAAAGTTCGAATGGTCACGCTTCAGTCGATCCTTCCATTTCTACAGAAGGGCGAATGGATGTGCTCAATAGATCTAGAGGATGCATACTACCACATCAAAATGGCCAGGGCATCCAGAGATCATTTGCGCTTCCGGCTGGGAGCCAGTCACTTTCAATTTCGAGCCCTGCCCTTTGGTCTGACCTCAGCCCCCAGGGTCTTCACCAAATGCATGGCAGTGGTAGCGTCTCACTTGAGACGCCAGGGATTCCAGGTGTTTCCGTATCTGGACGACTGGCTCCTTTCAGCCACTACCGGCGTCAACTACTGCAGGCCAGAGACTATGTTCTTCAACTGTGTGTTCACCTAGGGATCTCCGTAAATTTCGGAAAATCCTTACTTCAGCCATCACAAAATATCTTGTTCATAGGAGCAGAGTTAAACACACGGCAATTAATTCTGAGGCTTCCCACAGAAAGGATAGTATCGCTGCAGACTCACATACGTCTTCTGCTCTTGTCAAGGAAATCTCCTGCAAAACTAGTTCTGAAGGTGTTGGGCCTCATGTCAGCCTCCCTTATTGCAATTCCCCTGGGAAGGCTGCACATGAGAGTTCTACAATGGCTACTGTTTGCTCAATGGTCATTTCAACAGCTACCTCTAACACACGAGATTCTCATAACAAAGACTTGCAAAACAGACCTAAACTGGTGGCTCCAAACGTGCAACCTTTCCCAGGGGAGGCCGTTTGTGCTACCCACGCCTACAGTTACGGTGACCACGGACGCTTCCCTGATAGGGTGGGGGGGCATCTTTCAGGGACAGACAGTCCAAGGCGAATGGACCAATTTGGAGTACAATCTGCACATCAATGTACTAGAGTTGAGGGCAGTGTTTCTAGCGTTGCAACACTTTGCTCCCCTTCTTCCTCTAGGGACTATTGCAGTTCAGACGGACAACATGTCGGTAGTCTGGTACATAAACAAACAAGGGGGAACCAGGTCCTATCAACTATGCAGAGAGGCCATGAGAATTTGGCAGTGGGCAGAGTCCACGGGTCGCTTTCTAATAGCAACGCACATCCCGGGTCATCCAACGTCATAGCCGACAAGCTGAGCAGAGCAATTCTGCTACCACACGAGTGGTCTCTGAAACAGTCAGTGGCGAAAAGGATTTTTCGCACATGGGGCCAGCCTTCCTGCGACCTGTTTGCGTCTCCAATGAACGCCAAATGCAGGAGCTACTTTGCCCTATTACCCCTCCAGGGAAGTCCCCAGGGACGCACTGGTTTCTGATTGGCCCCCGGGACTCCTGTACGCTTTTCCTCCATTTCCTCTGATACCGAAATTTCTCCAGAAAGCCAGGAACCTTCACAGGACGATAATTCTCATTGCTCCATTCTGGCCTCGTCAAATTTGGTTTCCCTCCCTGAAAACTCATTGCATTCGGGGACCCTGGATTCTGGACCCAGAGCCGGATCTGTTGACTCACTCGTCAGGGGTTCCCCATCCCGCGCTCCTGTCACTCCATCTAGCAGCTTGGCTGCTCCAATTCCCAACTTAGCCAGGTCTGATCTCTTGTCACCAGCAGTTCAGGATATATTAGTGGCTTCGCATAAGGCTTCCACTACTAAAACATATACTAGCAAATGGAAACGGTTTGTATTCTGGGCGAATAAACACCACGTTGATCCCTTTACAGCTCCTTTGAATAAGATTTTAGAGTTCTTGACAGACTTATTTCATCAGGGTGCTTCTCCTGCTACTCTAAGAGTTCAATTGGCTGCCATTTCGAATTTCCATGTGGAAGAGTGTGGAGCTCCTATCATGGCTCACAGACTTTGTAAAGCCTTCTTAAAAGGAGTTTTTCATATTAGACCTCCGGTCAGATCTCCTACGTCACCTTGGAGTCTAAACTTGTTACTATCTAAATTAATGTTGCCCCCCTTTGAACCTGCCTCTTCTTGCCCATTAAAATTTTTGTCCTGGAAAACTCTCTTTCTGGTAGCCATTACTTCTGCTAGACGAGTGTCTGAACTTCAGGCTCTCTCCATCAAGCACCCTTATCTAATCTTTCACTCTGACAGAGTTTCTCTTCACCAATTCATCCTTCCTCCCTAAAGTGTGTTCTATTAACAACATTAATCAGTCCATTGAATTGCCCACTTTCTTCAAAACCACTCCAACAAAATGGAGTATATGTTGCACAAATTGGATGTTCACAGACAGCTAAGGTTTTATTTGGATAGAACAAAAGATCACAGGAAAACAGATCAACTCTTTGTGGCTTTTGCTGATAGCAGGAAAGGACTTGCAGTTACCCAAAGAACTCTTTCAAAGTGGTTATCTGATTGTATAATCTATGTATACGATTCTGCAAATCAACCCCTTCTAAACAAACCCAAGGGACATTCCACAAGATCAATATCTACGTCTTTGGCTCATGCAGCTCGCCTACCTCTGGATGCTATTTGTGCGGCTGCTACCTGGTCTAAGCCACATACATTTATTTCTCATTATAAAGTAGATAAGGTTTCTAGGGACAGAGCTACCTTTGGTTCCACTGTGCTCAAGAACGTCCTCCCGTGAGTTCCTCAGGATTTAGGAGCTAGGGACGCTACCCATGTGTAAGAACAAACGGCGAGATTGAACACTATCACATATAGAAGTTATGTACTTACCATAACGTTCCATGTGGAGTGTTCATCTCGCCTTTGTTCTTACAGTCCCACCCTCCCACCCTTAGGAGGAACGTTCTTTGATGCCTGGCCAGAAGCATTTTTACTACTGTCTTTATTCTCTGTACATAGTTGGTATACACATATACTTATATGTGTCTGTTATGTATGTATAGATGTATGGCATGAATGTATTGTTATGTAGATTGGTTTGCTTGCAAACTAGATCTGAGGTAAAGGCAGAGGGGGATTGTGGGTATTAGATTGTCTCGAGCTTCTTCTCGATGCAGAGCTTGCAAGAGGCCGGCACGGAGCCGAGGATCGGCTCCGAACCCATGTGTAAGAACAAAGGCGAGATGAACACTCCACATGGAACGTTATGGTAAGTACATAACTTCTATTTATTTTCCATCAGGACAGGGTTGCTCTTAGGACAAACCCAACATTTATTCCTAAGGTAATGTCCAGTGTGGCTCCTAACCAAACCATACATTTACCTACCTTTTATCCAAAGAATAAAGGGGAGAGACTTCAGCATTCTTTGGACATACACAGACAGCTACGTTTTTACTTGGACAAAACTAAAGCCTTCAGAAAGACTGAGCAACTCTTAGTGGCATAGGTTGCAGGATCGCAAGGAAAAGCCATTTCATAGCAGACTATTTCAAAATGGATAGGCCACTGCATTCGTTTCTGCTATTCACAACATGGCAAATCTGTGCCCAAGGGCATTAGGCCACATTCTTCAAGAGCAGCAGCCACTTCAGCAGCCTTCCTCAGAGGAGTACCAACCAAGGACATTTTGGAGGCTGCAACCTGGACTTCAGTGCACACTTTTACAAAGCACTACCATTTACCTCTCTACTCTAAATCCAGAGCAGGCTTTGCCACTGAAGTTCTGCAGGGCCTCATAGCCACTCCAAACTCTATTTAGGCCCAGCCACCCAACCTCAGCTTTGGGATTCAACCCAAGTGTAATGACTGCAACAGTGAAACACGAACTTAGTACAGTTGTGTACCTACCATAAATGTAGATGTTCGAGTGTATTCACTGTTGCAGTCCAGGTCTCCCACTATCCCCCTTTTTTCTTTGCTGGGACTTAACTGTACCTCTCTATTCTATACAACCTATGGGGTGTATTTGCTTGTAGGTGAAGGTTATGTGCATGCTTTTTTATGATCATAATATTTACAGCCTAACCTTTTGGGGGCACCTGACATCTGGGGCAAGAAAAACTGAAGAAAATGGTGTCTGCTGCATCTTTTATACCCCTGGCACACTGACGTCAGGGAAGAGGCGACAGCAACCGACGCCGGACCAGGACTTCGGAATTCAGGCCGACTGCGGGTAGCCTGCCAGCAGGAATAACCCAAGTGTAATGACTGCAACAGTGAATACACTCAAACGTCTACATTTATGGTAGGTACACAACTGTACTTTCCCTTTACTTCTGCATCTAGCCAAGGGCAGTCATCGCAGCTTACCTCACAGGGTGGATTTACTTACACAGGTGTCTCTAATCCATCCCACCTGTGAGAGTTTTGATTCCTTCGACACCTTTTTTGTAAGGACGTGCTGCAGGACCTACAGGAGGCCAGGCAACCTACTACTAGGAAATTCTACATATCTAAATGTAAGAGGTTTTCTATTTGATGTCGCTGTCGTAGTCCGGATGCACTTTATGGATGTCCCTTTCGTTCTGTCTCGTTTGCGTGAGTTGTTGAATGCTGGTTTGGCCTACTCTTCAATTAAGGCCCACTTATTGGCTCTTTCTACTTGTCTGCCCTGTTAGCTTCTAGATTTGAGGTGATGCAGTTTCTTAAAGGCGTCCTTAGTATTAGACCTCCCAGGAAGCCTGTTCCTCCTCCCTGGGATCTTAATTTAATTCTGGAGAAATTGACTCCGTCTCCTTTTGTGCCTGCTGTTTCGGCTTCCGTGCACCTTTGCTCTTGGAAGAGTTCTTTTGTTAGCTCTTACTTTTGCCGGGCAGGTGTCTGAGTTGCAAGCCGTTATGGCTTGTTTGCCTTTTTTGATACTCCATGAGGACAGGGTGTCCTTGCGTACTAGTCCTTTTATGCCCAAGGTGATTCATGAGTTGTCACTTAATCATTTAATTTGCCTACTTTTTACCTTTCCCCAGTCTGACTGAGTGGATGCTCCATACCTTAGACTGCATAGACAGCTCAGATTTTATTTGGTTAAGACTAAAGCTGTCAGAAAATCTGTTCAGTTGTTTGTTTCCTTTCATCCTTAGTCTTTAGGATTGGCTGTTTCCAAGCAAACTATTTCTGCTTAGATTGCAAAGGCTGTTTCTTTTTGTTACACTTTTCATGGTGAGAGCCTTCCTTCTTCTGTAAAGACTCATTCTTCTAGAGGTGTGGCTTCTTCTTGTGCTTTTTTTCAAGGGCTCAGACACCAATTCTTTTCTTGAAGCAGCTACCTGGACTTCTGTGCATACTTTTACCAAATACTACAAGTTGGATGATATCTCCAGAACTAGAGCTGTTTTGGCTCATGGCTTCTTAGATGGATGTACTGCTGCTTTCTTCTCCCAAGTTTCTTGAACTTTGGCATTCTCCTGTAAGTTATGAATACTGCAGCGGTGAATGTAAGGACAGAGCACAGTTGTGTAAAATCTTACCATAATGGTAGATGTCCTTGCCTTCACCCCTTCAGTATTGACGTCCTCCCTCCCCGTAGTCTTTTTTTCTCCTTCCTGATTGTGCAGGTTCTCTTTGGACTGCTGTTCCTATTGGGGCAATCAGTTCTGAGGATGGTACACCTGAATGTCACCTTTATGCCCTACGCTGTGCAAGGAGTGTGTAGGATATGTTCAGTGTACCTTAAAGCAATGGTAGGCTTTGGTGGACTGTCATAAAACGGGCTTCATGGCAGGGAATCCCATAAGTTATGAGTACTGCAGTGATGAAGGCAAGGACATCTCCTGTTATGATAAGATTTTACACAACTGTACTTTCTATCTGTCATGGCTTTAACCCCAGGGCCTTAGTTGAGAGGAAGAACAAACTTGTATCGAAAGGTTTGCTCCCTTCTGCTTTTGGAGAGGCAATATGTGGGGGTCAGTCACTCAAAAGTAAAGATTCAAAGTCGTCATCTTCTCTGAGACTGTCCACATCATCCACCAGGTCTTGGAGCAGTCTAGGAACAGATCCAATCTGGATCTGAAGAAAAAGAAAAAAATTGATGGACCCAAGTTCTTTGGATCCAACAAAAAAATTATCGGATCTGACTACCTCTAGCCCTACCGCCTCAAGTATTATTTATTTACCCAGGACAAGATACTTGCCATCCGGGGATCTAGTGCCTTCAAGGGTGCCCTCACCTTTTTTGTAGCATTGCCAGCACAGGTCCCCTCTGTTATTTTCACTTGGTCTTCCAGAAGTTTGAAGGAGGAAGATGTGGAAAGAGTGGTGTGGAAGATCCTCTCAGTGCAGAGTCAGATGGGTGTCTTACTGGCTCTTATCCCTTTTGGTCAGGAGGTCCGTTCTTCGACCACACCCCCACTACAAGTTCCTTCATCTGTTTCAGAGTCACTGAATCTGAGCCTTCTGACTCAGTTTGTCTCATACAAGGATAACAGTATTTTTGGATCTTAAGCTTGCCACGAGTGCTCTGGCTCAGTCCGATCAAGAGGGCTGTCAGAGCCGCAGCTTCCATATCAGATCAGAGGTGTTGGAATTGACTCCAAAGTTGTCAGAGCTGTCTCAGCACCTCAGCATTGGATAGATAGACTCTGGTTTCCACCTCTGAGAGATTGTTTTTGGAACTAGGGAGGACAGAGGTCCAAAAGCTTGTCTTTTCAGAGCTGAGGTCTTCTCTTTCTGTGCAGCGGTCTGCCTTTGAGGCTGTGAAGAGGATTTTTTTCTGCCCTGGCAAAACAGAGGGATCCAACCCTCTCGGTTCTTCAGGTTTCTACCATAATGTTTCTGCGCTTGGAGTCTCGTCACTCTTTACCACAGGATAAGCCAGTTTGAGACCCCCAGGCTACCCAGCAGGGTATTTCACTTTCTTCCGATACCTCCCTGGAGCATCCCACTGAGGAGGTCCCTAGGAAGAAGTGGCGTAAGAGAATGCACTTGGACACCTAAGAAGAGTCAGGCACAGAAAATACAGACTTTGAAGAAGGTGATAGGTCCCTATGATCACCTCCTGAAGATGTCTCACTTAGGGACGTCTTTGACATCCTGAAGCAGAGATGTGGTTGGATGCCCTGCAACCCTTCATCCAAGGAGTTGGCCTGGAGGCTTTCATTGCTGGCCCATCTACCTCCTGGGTTACTCCGACCTCTGACATATATTGACTTTGGCTCTTGGCGGGCTTGGAAGGAACCTGGCACAGTTGAACCCATACCCAGAAGACCAAACAAGATTATGGCACCACCTTTGAGGAAAGCATTTTTGGCTAAAGGAGTCCCTGTTAATGCCATGGTCGTGATGGCAAGTCATCAAAAAGGAACTTGCCAAAGAGAGTTCCATTGTTCATCACCCTAACAGAGAGTCTAGGTTGATGGGCAGGTTTGGGAAGCATGTCTACACTTCAGCGACCTTTGCTTTAAGGGTGATGAATTATTTGGCACATTTTACTAGGCTGCAGAAGGATTTGATTTACAAACTGTTAAATACCCTCTCAGGATCTGTCTGCAGAGGTCCAATCATTCGTGATTTCTCAGTTGGTTACCCTGTAGTCTATTTCAAATTCATCCATGAGGCTCATTTTGAATGTAGCAGAAGGAACCTCAAGGGCACGGATTCAGGTATTTTCATCACAAGACATGCCTGAATGTGCTTGTTTGTTTTTGTGGAGCCCCTTAAGCCTTCATTATTAGTGCTCCTTTTGATGGTACATATTTGTTTAGCCCCAAAGTAAAGACACATTATCCAGGTGTGAGAAGAATAGAAAGATCTTGTAAGCCGTGGGTGTATTTTTTTTTCAAACCCTCAAATATCCTTTTCTAGGATTCAATGATGTGGTCGAAAGATGTGCTTTAAGAAATCCCAGGGTCCTTTCCAGGACACTCGGAGGAAGTTCCCCCATGGACAAAGGGGTGAACTCAAATGGTAGGCCACTTTTGCGGCAGAGAGCGCACAAAACCAGGGGTCCAGAGATTACTTCTTTGACGGACCTTATCAGCACTCCTGATAGGAAACCTGATTGCCCACCTTTGGAGGCAATCATGGGTAGTTATCCCTGCACCAGATAGCCTGGCTAGACGTAACAAAAGATAATTTGGTGCAGAGGATTATTTCCAGAGGCTGTGTAATATCCTTTTCTCTTCCACCTCCAATATCAAGAAAAATATCCAGTGTTCCACTCAGTCAAAGGGAAGAAGCATCAATTCAAATAAAAAAGCTGCTAGATAAGAGAGTCATCCAAGAGGTCTCACCAGACCATGTAGAATCGGAAGTTCACTCAGAGTTCTTTTTAGTGCCATACAAAACAGGAGATTGGAGACCAATTTTGGATCTCAGCAACTTGAACAAGTAATTTAGACGTACCATGTTTTGGATGGTCACGGTTCAGTCATTCTCCCTTTACTGGGCAAGGACGACTGGATGTACTCAATAGGCCTTCAGAATTTGTACTAGCATGTTAAGATGAACAGATGATCCAGAAAGTACTTATGCTTCCAGCTGGGAGCCAGTCATTACCAATTCAAAGTTCTGCTCTTTGATCTCACCACAGCCCCCAGGGGTGTTCACCAAATGTATGGCAGTCCTAGCAGCTCACTTGAGGCTGCAAAGATTCCAGGTGTTTCCATATATTTGGGCAACTGGCTTATTACCTCCTCGACTAGGCATCAGTTGATAAGCGCAAGAGATTAGGTTCACCAGACGTGTTATCTGGAGATGACTATATAAACTACAAGTCTCAACTGGAACCAACTAGGATTTGGAATTCATAGGAGTCTTGTTCAACACAAAGTCGCCGGCTTCCCTATCTTCCTCAGGGTTTCAAACTATAAGATCACGGGTCAGAAAAATAATATGCAGTACCAAGTGTTTCAGACAGCTTGGTCCTTCAAGCTCTAGTTTCAGTGTCAGCAGCAGTATTACTATTATTACCTTTAGCCAGATTTACATTGGCAATCTACACTGGATCCTAGCAACACAGTGGTCAGTACTTTACCAACCCATGTCAACTCGGATATGAATCACTTAGATTTGCAAGACAGATCTCAGGTGGTGGGTTCAATCATTTCAGGTTCTACAAGGTCGTCCATTCATTCCCCCTGAGCCTAAGGCCATAATGATCACAGAAAATTTCCAGTTGGAGTGGGGGCATTTTCTGGTGAAAAGTTCAAGGCACTTGGCCCCTGGAAGAGGTCAACTTGCATATCAGCGTCCCAGAGATGAGATAACTGCTTTTAGCATTGCAGACCTTCCAAGACCCTCTCCCTTTGGGGACAGTTGCAGTTCATATGGACAATATGTCAGTAGTTTGGTACATCAACAAACAAGGAGGGACCAGATCATACCCCTTGTGTCGAGAAGCATTTAGAGTGTGGCATTGTGCGATCTCATCCAACCACTTTATCATAGCAAAGCACATTCTGGAGAAGTCCAGTGTGCTAGCAGACAAAGTGAGCAGGTGCATTCTTCTGCCTCACGAGTAGTCTCTCAGAAGGTCATGACGGAAAATGGATAACACTGATGGAATATAATGGTAAGTTCATAACTTCTTTTTTTAGTTAGGCAATGTCTGTGGTTGCATTTGTCAGTTTAATGCAGTTGCTCCGTCTACAGGATTAAACTTAATTTTTTTTTAAGATGTACATAGTTTTATGTTCCGTTTGCTCTAATTTAATAGAGGATGGGGGTGTTCTGAAAATTACTTTTTGTTCTAAAGAAAACCAAAAAAAAAAATTTAAAAATGTGACATAGGTTCAAATGGAGATTAGAAGAAACTGTATAAAAAAACAACCTGCAGGACAGTGTATACATGTAAGACAAAAGTCGGAAATAGCTATTCAAAAAAAAAATTATTGTATATAATAGGTGGGAATAATTGCTTTTCATCATCATGGCTACGCTTTCCATATTATCTTGAAATGTAAATGGCTTTAGAAGTATAGACAAAAAGGAGAGATTAATGAATTATATTAAAGTAAAATAAAAAAGTAAAGTTGTTTTTCTCCTTGTGGATTATTAAATATTTTGGTGATTCTAAGAGCTGAGCCTGATTTCCTTCAAGTGTGTGGTTTATACGTAAAACTCCACCTTCTCCTATAGTTTAACTCCACTCCTGCGTTGCTTTTCTCCCTACCGTACGATTCCAGTACTGTGTAGGTACTTGAAACCTGCTTGTACTTTATAAAACTTTAATTTCTTCACTTTATCAAAGGAAGGGAAAGACCCACCCACTTTTTTATTTTATTTACTTATTTATTTTAAAGTTTAACATCTCATATAAGTCAGAGGAATTTGTGTGCAGATGCGTAACATAGCACAGACACAGAGAAATGTGTTGTCAGGAGGTCAGACTGCTGTAAATAAGACAGAGAGGTTTGAAACTGTTTTCCATTGTCTATTACAGAGAGGACAAGAACTTACACTGGTTCACAGCTGCTTGCAATGTAGTCATGCCTTCATTGCAAAACAGCAGTTAGATCTTTCAGTGGTTCAAAGGCAGTTGTCACCTATTCTAACAAATTTGCATAAGCAGCATGACAGTGCTGAAATGCTAAGCTTTAAATGTTTGTTGTTTATACTATTTTACATCCACTCGTGCATGAATCGTGTCATCCCAAATAGAACCAAGATGCTCTCCTCCAAAAAAAGGAAGCCAGTCTGGTGGTCCCCTGCCATAAACAAACTATAGAACAGAAGAAAGAAACAATTGCAGAAAAGAGAAAAATCCCAGGATGCATAAAACTCCCTTACCAGCCTCAGTACAAAGCTGAGATCCCTCATAAAATCCTCCAAAGCTAGTTACGAAAATAAAATTGCCAAAGTTTCCAAAGACAACCACAAGGCATTCTATAGTTATGTCAATAATCTAAATGGCAATGCTCAGATATGCTCTGATCTACAACAGAATGGCATTAAATATACTGATCCCAAGGATATTGCCAATATCCTGGCAGATCAATTTAGTGCCAACTTCACCCCCTAAAAGGGCCCATTTCATTACCAAAAGATTGCCAAATTCTGGTAATCACGGCCACACAGGTAGAAACTGCACTCTCCAAAGCTAAGAATACAGCATCCATGGGACCAGATGATATCTCGGGCTGTGTACTACATGAACTACAAAATGAACTGGCACTTCACCTAAGTGTCATGTTTAATCATAGCCTCACCTCAGGCTTCATGCCCACCGAGTGGCGTACAGCTACAGTTATCTCACTCCTCAAGGGGGGATCCGCCTTGGATCCCGGGAACTAACGTCCCATCAGTCTGATGAGTATGATCTCCAAGGACATGGAATGCATTATCATAGAACTTATAAACAAAGACATTGGCAACCTTCAAATACTGGACCCCACCCAGTGTGGGTTCGTGAAGGGCCAATCTTGTCTCTTGAACCCGATTGACTTCTTCGAATCAGTCTCCAGAGCCGTGGACGAGGATAAGACGGTCCACGCAGCCTATCTGGACCTCGCCAAGGTGTTCAATACTATCCCCCACTCTGGAATCATGGATAAACTTACCAAGCTGGGCATAAATCTCTACATCACTCGTTGGGTTACCATCTGGCTTACTGACAGAACACAGACTGTAAAAGTAGCCGACTCCAAATCCAGCTCCAGACAAGTGGAGTACCTCAGGATTCAGTCCTGGGACCGCTCTTGTTTGGCATCTCCTTCTCTGAAGTACAGGCCAACACTAAGGGACTCTGGCTGACGAAGTTTGCAGATGACTGCAAACTGAGAGCCATTATTGAATCCCCAAATGATGTGGATATTCTACAAAAGTGCCTTACAGAAACAGATGCTTGGTGCCAGAGCCATGGATTTAAGTGTAATGCCAAGAAATGTATAGTTATCCCTTTTGGGAAAAAACATGTACCCATGAATTACCGCATAGGTGGCAGTACACTAAATACCGATATTGTGATGAGAGACTTAGGGACACAGGTGGACAGTGGTCCCACCTTTGATAACCACATCGCCACAACAGTCAAGAAATCCTTCTGTGTGGCACACCTCATCACTAAGGGCTTTACATTCAGAAAAAATTAGGTCATTGTCCCACTGTACTCCTCCCTCATTAGACTCATTATAGAGTACAACACCCCATTTGGTGTGTACCTCACAAGACATCTGCAACAGCTGGAAAGGGTGCAGAAATACTTCATTAAAAGAATCACAGGCCTAAAGCAAATGACCTGTACTGACCATCTTAAAAAACTCCAGCTATACTCTGTGGCATATCGTCTACTCATAGGCGATCTCTGCGTAACATACAAAGCCGCGTCAAACCCTGAGCTGTTGGACATGCTCCACTTAAAGAAATCCCAATCCATCAGAGCCACACGCTCCAGGGATCTAAACCTTGTCATCACAATGAACAAAACATGCTGGAGGGATAGTTACTTGACCCAGAGACTCCCCATACTCTGGAATAGACTGCCCATACATGTCAAGCAGAGCAGCACCTCCTTGACCCTCTTCAAAAGGAACCTTGACGATTGGATGGGAAATAGGAAATTCACCTCAGGGATCACGTCAGTCGCCCTGCTAGACAGGGGTCCAGGGAAGTAAATATTGTGGGAAGAAATATCCCGGGAATTGTTATGGCTATGCTTGTATAGGCCCTAGGGCCGATAGCCTAGTACCAACCTATGAAGATGATTTGAATGTAGTATCAAAGATGTTTGTGACATTTAGAGTAAAGTCAGAAAATTATTTTTGCATGTAATTGTTGTTGGGTATCAACACATTTACCAAAGTGTAGGGGGAGGGGCTGTCAATTCATCTTTGACTACAAAAACATACTTTGAACAAAGGCCTGCAGTTTAGCAACTGTTTTGTTTGCAGCTGTATAATTCCTTAGTATACTATAAAACAAGCCCTGAGACACACACAAATGCGAGACATTCAAGAAAAAAAGCAGTCCTGTTACAGACAGTATATAAGATGACTGTGACTGACACTAATCCCATTGGCTTAAACTCTGGTGTCATTCAAAGGGGATCCAATGTCTGTCTGCTTGGGATGACATGCTGGACAAGCCACGCTGCTTCGCAAGGGACGGCTTGCACCTGTCACCCCTGGGATTCCGGATATTGGCAAAGGCTCTTGCCACCCCCATAGTGCCTTTTTTAGGCAAGGCTCAAATTCTAAACCTACCACCCTAGAACACAAAAAAGGAAAAAAACTAAGGGTAATGCTGCTCAATGCCAGAAGTCTAAATCTCAAAATGCACGCACTCGAGGCCCTTCTCAGTATGGAGAACATCGATGTCTGTGCAGTGACAGAAACCTGGTTCAAGGCTCCTGAGAGCACCCCAGCACTATCAGGTTTTACCTCTTATCATGCGTTCCGGCCCCAAAATCCGGACAATACCAAGAAAGGAGGGGGGGTATCCATATTCATCAGACACCCACACCTCAAGACTGGTGGCAACGCACGATGCATCGGAGACCATCCAGGTGCAATTAACCATAGGCAAGACTGCTCTGCAAATTGTAGCATGTTACAGGCCACCCTCACAAACTCAGGAACCTCACATGGCCTTCCTGAAAACACTAGAGGGGATAAATGTATCACCAAACACCATCATACTAGGTGACTTCAATTACCCTAATATAGACTGGGAACACTACTCAAGCCCAAACACCCTAGCCCAAAAGTTCCTGGAATTCATAAACTCAAATGCCATGGAACAACTAGTCACCATCCCCACAAGAGGAGAAAACATACTTGATCTCATCATCACGAACATGGGAGCACAATGTTCAACACCGAAGTATACCCCTCACTGGTGAGATCAGATCACAAACTAATCTCGCTGGAGGTCCTCATCCCACCCCACCTGAAATAAAAAAGACCACAGTAAAGAACTTCTCGAAAGCCGACTTCACACTTCTAAAGACTAGTGTGGTCTCCTTTAAGGCCCCGAGCCGACGGAAAACAGTACTCAAGCCGCTGAATCACTTACAAATGCCTTCTACCAGCACCTGCAGGACTGCATGGATAAGGCAATCCCAAGCAAAACAAAGACTCTTTGTACCAAAGGCAAGCGTCCACTCTGGTGGACCCCAGCCATAAACAAACTCTACAACAAAAGGAGGAAGCTACTACAAGATAGAGCAAAATCCTTAAAAGGTAAGACACCCTTGATCACTATAAGTAAAAAACTAAGAGCTCTCATAAAATCATCCAAAGCAAATTTTGAGAGAAAAATAGCTAAAGACTCAAAAGACAATCATAAGGCCTTCTTTAGCTATGTTAGAAACCTGGGAGGAAACTCCCAGATATGCTCAGAACTAGTTCAAAATGATGTGAAGATTACTGATCCTACAGACATTGCCAACATACTGGCTGACAGGTTCAGTGCAAACTTCTCCCCTCCCCAAAAGGAGAGATATCTATACCAAGCGATTGCAGCCCCCAAACATCTCCAACGCCCAAGTGAGAACTGCTCTCTCCAAAGCAAAAACACAGCATCCATGGGACCTGATGGTGTCCCCGGCTGTGTGCTCCACGAACTCAACGAGGAATTAAACCCACAGCTAGGACAGCTGTTTAATCATAGTCTTACCTCTGGATACGCACTCCAGGAGTGGCGCACTGCAACTGTGGTCCCACTTCACAAAGGCGGTGCCTCCACCGACCCTGGAAATTACCGCCCATTAGCTTGACAAGCCTTATCTGCAAAGCCATGGAGAGGATCATAATGGACCTCATAAATAAAGACATAGGGAATTTGCAGACTTTGGATCCATCCCAGTTTGGCTTTGTCAAAGGCAGATCATGCCTTCTAAACTTGGTTGACTTTTTCGAAACAGTCACCAAAGCCATTGATGAGGGAAAGGCAGTCCATACAGCCTACCTCGATCTGGCAAAGGCCTTTGATACAATACCCCACTCTGGTATCATTGAAAAACTCATCAGCTTAAATGTTAACCCATACATCACAAGATGGGTTGCAAACTGGCTGAGTGACAGAACCCACAGGGTCAGAGTTGCTGGCGCCATGTCAGACTCAAAGCCTGTCACAAGTGGTGTACCACAGGGCTCAGTCCTGGGCCCACTCTTGTTTGGCATCTACTTTTCCAAGTACAAGCAAACACAGGAGGGTTATGGCTGACAAAGTTTGCAGATGACTGCAAACTGGGCGCCATAGTAGAAAACACATCTGACACAGATATCCTTCAGAAGGGTCTCACAGAAACGGATAACTGGTGCCAGAGCCATGGCCTAAAGTTAAATGCCAAAAATGCATAGTCATACCCTTCGGGAAAAACAAGGTTACCCCTAGCTACCAAATAGGTGGCAATCCACTGAGTACAGAAGAAGTTATCAGGGACCTGGGGACCCAGGTTGATAGTAGTCTGTCATTCGACACCCATGTAGCTAAAGTAGTTAGGAAGACCTTCTACATTGCCCACCTTATCATGAAGGGATTCTCATCTAGATCAAGGGAGGTCATAGTCTCCCTATACTCATCACTCATCAGACCAATGATTGAGTACAATGCCCCATTCGGAATGTATCTGACCCGACACTTGCAGCAGCTGGAGAGGCCACAAAAGTTCCTCACCAAAAGGATAAAGGGTCTCAAACATCTGTCCTATGCTGCCCGACTGAAAGAACTCCAGCTCTATTCAGTCGCACCGCTTGCTCAGAGGTGACCTTTGCCTAACATACAAGGCCATGTCAAACCCAGATTTGATGAATATGCTTCACCTCAAAAATCTAGATCCGTCAGAGCCACAAGGGCGGAGACTTAAACCTCGACACGCCTATTAATAGGACGTGCTGGAGGGATAGATTCATCACCCAAAGACTCCCTATGCTGTGGAATAAAATCCCGGTATATGTGAGGCAGAGCACCTCGCTGGCCTTGTTCAAGAGAAATCTTGACCAATGGATGGGAGATCGCAGATATATCCCAGGGATTACCTCAGTGTCACTGCTCAACAGAGGCACAGCAAAATAATGGGTATAGTTCCCCATACTAAAGGGGTGGCGTAAGCCACAAAACTATGGGCTAGGCTTGTAAATGCCCTCGGGCAGATAGCCTAGTATGAACCTATGAACCTATGTATCAATGGAATGAGAATACAGCACTACTTCCTTATGTCTAGCATGACTCCTATAAAGCTGGCTTGAAATAGATTGAGAGAGAGAGGCTTGAAAAAAAAAATAAGATCACTTTGATATGTCAATCCTCCGTTGACAGCCATTTTGCAGAAAACATATTAAAATTGTATAAGAAGCAATCAGAGTGATTTTGAGATGTTAAAATAACTCGGAAAACAGAGGTAGAGTAAAAAATAGATTTTTTTTTTAAATTCTAAGATGGAGTTTCTTTTAAAAAATACCAGTACTGTACGAGACTCATTTGGAAAGAAATGAGCACGTGAATTTGACAAAGAAAGGATCTCAGGATGGATATTCAGCAGACAATCAGGGGCAAAGGAAAAGGGAGTTAGTAATACTGATAAGTAGAGGGGGCTCCAATAGTAATAGAAGGGGTAAAAAAAAAAGTAATGGTAGATTTGTGGTAGTAAGGGGCTGTTGGCAAAGAAGGAAGATTATGCCGGTGTGTATTTGTATTTCTTCAAAGACTGCTATTGCAGAGCTGAAGAAAAATTTGGAAGAAATAATTAGCTTTCACCCTGGAATATCACTTGTAGGTGGGGACAGGAACTTTATTTGGAATAGGGAGGGTGTGACAGGGGACCTAGAAGAGAAAAATATAGCAAAAGAGGGAAGATATCTGAAGAAATTTATGAAAATATTTGTTTTGAAAGAAGTGAATTCAGTACTAGAAATGCTGACAGAATTTATATATTATTCCCCAAGGTACAATAACTGGGCTAGACTGTATAGAAATTATATTTCACAAAAATGTGCACTATTAATTGAAAACTTCAACGCACATCCATTAACTATGTCAGATTATGTACAGGGCAAGTAGAGCAACTTCATTCTGGTAGAGAAAATAAGGAATTATTTAGGTAATAGGCGTGAGTTTAGAAAGATTGCTCTTGAACAACTATTTTTGGTAACAGAAACGCAACAACTTAAGCAACAGAAAGTAAAAAGGGTTGTCAACAAACTTAAAGCCTATGACAGTAAAACCTAACCAGAAATGCTATGGAGGTATTAGTTCAGAAATGTTATGAAAATTTGCATAAAGCAGAGAAATATCAAAATCAAGAAAGAGCGCAAATGAAAATATTTATGGAATAGAGGAGGATTACACTGACGTGTATTTGTATTCTGTCAGAGAAGTCTTAATTAGGTTCATAGCTGGTTATTGATCAGAAGATCTTTTTAAGCCTAGCTGTGTGTACCCAGTATAATACTAGAGAAACCCAATGTAAAGGATCTTGCCTAAATGCGACAGCCAAGATCTAGGAGGGTCCCAGCAGGAATTTAGTTGCCCATCCAGGATACACTTAAACAGGGTCATAGAGGGGCTTTGTTTGATGTAAACTGATAGCATATTACAGAGGAGTGGTAACCTCTGAGACATATCTGCGTCTCCAGCAGGTCCTGTTTATGTCACTGGCCAGGTTAAGTTCCCTGGAGTGGGTAACCCTTGTCCCATTTGACTTGTGAATGTGCAGCATTTCCATTAGGTTTGGATCCAAAATTGTTGTGTAGGCCAGGAACAAGCCTCTTATAAATAGTCTGTATGCTACTGAGTACAGTGACTGTGACTTCAGTCTGTCAATGTATGACATGCAGAAAACTGAATTTCTTTGGTTAGAAATCTCTGAGGTCTCTCAGGTTGCTGCAGGTGCCTGGTAAGGTACATACCAAAGGGAGCATTGTACTCCGTTATTGGCTTGATGAAGATAGAGTACAGGGGTGTTATGACCTCTTTCGCTCTTGAAGCAATGCCTTTGCTAATGAGGTGCGCGATGTAGAATGTCTTCCTTATCACAGTTGACACACTGTGATCAAAGTTTAGGCTACAGTCAACTTGCATTCCCAAGTCTCTCACTACTGAGTTGTTACTTAGGCTGTTATTACTCTGCATGGATATCGATACTGAAGGGGATGATGATGCATTTTTTAGCATTGAGTTTGAGTCCATGGCTTTGGCACCAGTCAATAGTTTTTGTAAGTCCCTCTTGAAGTACATTGACCACATTTGGGGATTCTGTGATTGCACTTAATTTGCAGTCATCAGCAAACTTAGTCATTCACAGCCCCTCTGTTTTGGCCTGAACTTCTGAGAAGTATATTTCAAACAATAGGGGGCCTAACACTGATCCATGTGGGGAGCCCCACTTGTGTCAGATCTGACAGTTGAGGTGAAGTCCCCAATTTTGTGTGAGATCTGTCAGTGAGCCAGTTAGCAACCCACCCGATGACATAAGGGTTGATATTCAACTGGGTGAGTTTGTCAGTGATGGCCAAATGTAGGATTGTATTGAAGGTCTTTGCTAAGTCAGGGTTGGCTGTATCCACAGATTTGCCTTTGTCTGTGGCTCTGTTGATGTTTTCAAACAAGCCCACCAGGTTTAACAGGCATGACCTGCCTTTGACAAAACCAAACTGTGTCGGATCAAGGGTTTGAAGATCACGTATATCCTTATTAATAAGTTCCATGGCGTTACAGATAAGGCTGGTTAAGCTTATGGGTCTGTATTTCCTAGGGTCTGTAGCTGTACCCCCTTTATGGATGGGGATGATAGTTGCCGGTTTCCATTCAGCAGGGACAAAGCCAGTACTCGGGTTGTGGTTGAAGAGAGTACCTAATGGACTTGCTAACTCATGATGTCCTTCAAGGATGCATCTGCAGTTATCACATATGGGTTGTCCTGCCTCAGGCAGCCCTTCGGTCGGCCGGATTCCAAAGTCTGGGTCTGGCGTCGGCTGATGTCGCCCTTTCCCCGACGTCAGAGCGCCTGGGGTATAAAAGCGTCAGCCGACGCCAACTTCCTCAGTCTTTCTTGCCGCGTGGTGCCCGAAGCAGAAGCAGTTCGCAAGTGCCGGTCGGCCAGCTCCTGTAATTCAGCTACCGAAGACTTCAAAAGCTAAGTACCCTGTTGGGGGACTCTTTCTTGCCTCAGCCGATGTCAGATAAAGTTAATAATTGCTTAACTTGTGGGAAACAAATACCTAATAAGGATTTCCACTCTTACTGCCTCCCCTGCCTAGGCCCAGACCACGATGTCTCGGCCTGTTCAGCCTGTGCTTCCTTCAACCGACGCACTCTTAGATGTCGGGCGAAGTTTGCAGAGGAATTTTTTGGGGCTAGTTTTTCGTACAATATGCCGTCGGAGACTCCGACTTCACATTTAACAAAGAAACGGAAGGACAAGGACCGACACACGCGGGCCGCGGTTTTGGCTGAAACCACGGCCAGGCCTACCGCGAGTGTCTCGGTCTCGGCTGAAACCGAGTCCTTGGTGCTTCCGACCCCCGAAACCGCTCAACCGACAACCTCGGCCCCGGAGGCCCCTGCAGAGTCAGTTATTGAATTTCCTTCAGAAACTGGTGTCTTGAAAACTTCTGCCACCATACCTCTTGACAAAACTACACCAGCACGTGGTGCAGCCAGGCCTCCTGCATCCATATCCATAAAGGCATTCACCAGGGCTAAAGTTGCTAAACACACTAAAGCTATGCCTCCCAGGGTTATTCCTCAGGGACCCACTACAAGTTCACAGATTCTAACCTTAGCAGAGGACCTTATTTCCTTAATTAGGGGCTCCCAACCCCATCCGGACAGGGGCTCTCAACCTCCTCTAGACAAAAGGCCCAGGGTTGAGCCCTCTGATCCCCACTCCTCAGAGGAGGCCTCTGATGGCTCTGCTCTCTCGGACTACCAGGAGGAGGCTTTTTCGGCCTACGAGGACTCTGATGCAGAGGAATCTATCCCCTCGGCCTCCCCTCCTGAAGAACTATCCTTCGGGGAGACCCTTCACACTATGAGAGAGCATTTCAAATGGCAGGGCCAGGAATTCTCTGATTCCAGGAAAAGATTAAGAACCTTTCTGCATTTACCTCAGCATAGACCTTTGGCTATTCCTCCTGTTTTGAATGTCATTGATGATGTGTACTCTGAGTCTAGCATAACCCCTGACACTCTTCCTCCGGCCCCTGTCAAACCCGATAGGTACTACAGGGTCCCGGACTCGCATCATTTTCTTTTCAAGGCCCACTCTGCTGATCCAGAAACTATTTCCCAGGGCCCTAAAGGGGTTGCAGCTGCCACAACTAAAAATCCACTCCCCTCTGAAAGGGAGTCCAGGGCTTTAGAGAGATGGGGTAAAAAAGTGTATACTTCTGCTACTCTTTCTATGAGGACATTAAATTGTCAATTTCATATGATACAGTACCAAGAGTATTTGTTAGATGAATTGCATAAGAAACTGTCTTCACCTGAACCCCTAGATCGCAAATCACTTCAGGATCTGGTACATAACTCCCAGCAGGTTAGCAACCATTTCTTGCAGTGTGGTTATGATGCATTGGAAGCTTCATGTAGGTCAGCTATGACAGGTGCAGTCATACGTAGGCATGCTTGGCTGAAGGAACAATCTCTGCCAGACCATGTTAAAGCTAAGCTTCTGGATGCTCCACTGGAAAAGCAAAAGTTATTTGGCTCCACTGCTCAGGAGGTCTTAAAGAAATTTGAGGAAAAGGCAAAATCTGTACAAACAGTCAAAGATTTTCTACTAGTCCAACCACCAAGATTCAGCAGAAATTGGCCTACCAAGAATTGGCCCTTTCTGGACACAGAAAGATTTCAGAGAGGCAAGAACAGGCGTGCCAGAGGTAGAGGGCAAGCTAGAGGCTCCTACAGAGGACGTCAATGGCAGCCTCCCAACCAGAGAGGTAGTGCAGGACCTACAACAGCTGCACAAGGACAGACTCAATGACTTTGCTTTGACTCCGCCAACCAGGGCTCAATTAAAAGCACCTTTGGGCGGAAAGCTTTCTTTATTCTCAGAAAATTGGCACAGTATTACAAGAGACAAATGGACACTGCAAATAATAGACAAAGGATACAGGTTCCATTTTCACACATTGCCAAAAAGAAAAGGCATGCCAAACCTGCCACCAAATCAAAGGGCAGAGGCTTTGAAACAAATATCCTACTTAATGCAGATGAAAGCTATAGAAAAGGTTCCTCTTTCAGAACAAGGCCAAGGATTTTATTCCAGACTATTCCTTGTTCCAAGAAAAGAAAATCAATGGAGGCCTATTCTCGACTTGTCCGCACTGAATACTTATCTCATTGTGCCAAAATTCAAAATGCTGACTCTACAGCAACTCCTTCCCATGCTGGGCAAGGGGTCATGGCTGGTGACTCTAGACCTCAAGGAGGCATACCTGCATGTCCCTATCAGACAAAGCTGCAGAAGACACCTCAGATTTCTTGCAGGATCAGAGCATTATCAATTCTCAGCATTGCCCATTGGCTTATCTACTGCGCCCAGAGTTTTCACGAAATTCCTGGCATCAGTAATTGCACACTGCAGACTTCAGGGGATTCAAATATACCCATATCTGGACGACTGCCTTATACAAGCGACTTTGGTAAAGGACTTGAATTATGCCATCCACCTACTGCAGGCCTTGGGATATACAGTCAACATTCACAAGTCAAGACTTGTTCCATCCCAAAGAATAACTTTTCTGGGTGCGGATCTAGACACAACCACCCAAATGGCTTTTCTCACAGAAGAAAAACAAAGACAACTACCGGATTACTTCAAGAATCTGACAAGACAAACTCAGCTGACTGCAAGGAAAATCCTGCAGGCCCTGGGTTACATGGCATCTTGCATTCTTCTGATTCCACAAGCAAGGCTGCATATGAGGAAACTACAATGGTACCTAAGGAGTTAATGGACTCAGCACAGTCACAGCTTAGAAACTTTGATCCCACTCATTCCATGCCTCCAAAAGGAATTTCTGTGGTGGGCTCAAGCAAGCCAGTCAAACAGGGGTCTGCCCTTCAGCAAACCAATAGCCACCCAAACCATTACAACCGACGCTTCAGACCACGGTTGGGGAGCACACATGGAGGGCAGATGTATTCAAGGACTATGGTCACAAAAGGAGCTACGCATGCACATAAACCAAAAGGAAATGCTGGCAGTGATACATGCAATCGAGGCCTTCAAACTCTTTCTGCATCAAGGCCACCTGCTAATAAGGACAGACAACACCACAGTTATGTGGTACATAAACAAGCAAGGAGGCACCCATTCCTACCCTCTTTGCAGACTGGAAATGGATCTATGGGAACTTTCCTTGAAACTCAATATACAGCTGCAATCCCAGTTTGTGCCAGGAAAAGACAATATATTGGCGGACAGCTTAAGCAGAAATATCATGGATGCACACGAATGGATGCTGCACCCAGACATCTTCCTACAGATAACACAATCATGGGGAAGGCCGGACATAGATCTTTTTGCCTCCCCCCCACAACCATCAGCTAAAGAAATTCTGCTCAAGGACATACCACCCACAAGCGTGGAAAGTGGACGCTCTCTCTTTCAGCTGGAGAACTCTAACAGTGTATGCATTTCCACCTCTTCCATTAATGACCAAGTTCCTACTGAAGATCAGGACAGAGCAGCCAAAAGTGATTCTGATAGCTCCGGACTGGCCAAGACAGCACTGGTACCCACTGTTAAAGAGCATGTCACGTACAAAACCATGGCCTCTTCCTCAATGGCCACTTCTCCTGACACAGCACAATTACAAAACTCTGCATTCCAACCTGAAAACCTTGCAACTAACATCCCGGAAAATACCTTGACTCCTCCTCAGGATAAGCTATCCAAGAGAGTGAAGGATATCATCATGGAAGCTCGCCGGCCTTCCACAAGAAAGGCATATTCAGCAAAATGGAAAAGATTTTACACTTGGAGCACCACAAAGGGCCTAGATGCGACAGTGATGAACATGGCACATATCCTGGAATACTTGGCAGAAATGCTCCACAATGGCCTGTCATACTCTTCCATTAAAATTCATGCTTCAGCAATTTCAGCAGAGTACAATACTGATCCACCTGTCTTTTCTCATCCTCTCCTAAGACAGTTTCTAAGAGGAATTAAAAACATCAATCCTCCAAGGAAACCTCCAGTGCCTACTTGGGACCTTAACTTCGTGTTGGAAAAACTAACTCTGCCTCCCTTTGAGCCAGCAGCATCTGCAGAACTACAGTTCCTGTCTTGGAAGACTGCCTTCCTTCTGGCCATAACCTCAGCAAGAAGAGTATCTGAGTTACAGGCCCTCATGGCAGTACAGCCATTTCTTATTTTTCATCAAGACAGAGTCTCATTGAGAACCAATCCTTCATTTATGCCAAAGGTGGTATCCAGGGTCTCATTAAACCAAGCTATTCACCTGCCTGCCTTCTTTCCTAATCCACAAAACAAAGGGGAGAAACTTCTGCACACCCTGGACATACACAGACAGTTGCGCTACTATTTGGACAGAACTAAAAGCTACAGAAAAACTGACCAGTTGTTGGTAGCATATGCTGCTGGTGCACAAGGAAAAGCAATTTCCAAACAGACAATTTCAAAATGGATAGGGAATTGCATTCGTTTTTGTTATTCCTTTCATGGAAAAACTGTGCCAGCTAACATTAGACCTCATTCCACCAGAGCCACAGCCACCTCCACAGCTTTCTTAAGAGGGCTGGCTACCAAGGACATTTTAGAAGCTGCTACATGGAGCTCCGTGCCTACATTTTCCAAGCATTACAATTTACCTTTATATTCCAGATCCAGAGCAGGCTTTGCTACGGCAGTCCTGCAGGGCATTTTAGCTACACTATCCTTTACATAGATCCTCCACCCCCAGATTGGCTATGGTATTCTACCCATATGTGATGACTGCAGATGCATCCTTGAAGGACATAGTACAGTTTTGTACCTACCATAAATGTAGATGTCCGATAGGTATGCATCTGCAGTCAGGTTTACCCTCCCTCCTTCCCCTCTTTGGTAGTTATTGGGTACTTTTCCCCCTCATAGCTAGCTGGGGTTATCTATTATGGTGTATTTGTTTTATATATATATATATATATATATATATATATATATATGTGTACATATATATTTCTGTGCATGTTTGGAATTTATTGCATTTCTCCAAATTTAGCCTTCCTTTGAGGGCACCTGGCATCTGGGGCAAGAAACACTGAGGAAGATGGCGTCGGCTGATGCTTTTATACCCCAGGCGCTCTGACGTCGGGGAAAGGGTGACATCAGCCGATGCCGGACCCAGACTTTGGAATCCGGCCGACCGAAGGGCTGCCTGAGGCAGGACAACCCATATGTGATGACTGCAGATGCATACCTATCGGACATCTACATTTATGGTAGGTACAAAACTGTACTTTTTAGACTATTTAAAAGGCAGCCTGGGATGCCATCCTGTCCCATAGAGGCTGTTTGTTTGGCCTAGGAGAGAACATTAATGACTTGCTCTTTGGAGATGCAAGGTGGGGGGATATAGAGGGAATGCCTTGGGGAATGTTTGGAGGGGATAGTTGGGTGAAATTTTTACCAAACCTGGCTGCTAATAGGTTAGCTATTTTTTCAGGATCAGTGTGTGTGAAGCCATGTACAGCTAGTTCACATGTCTGGGTCCTACCTTTTATGTTACAAATATAGCTGAAGAATGCTTTATGGTTATCCTTAGCTATGGTTGCTAAATTTTTTTCGAAGTTGCCCTTAGAGGATTTTACACGTCGTTTTGTTTTGTTTATTCAAGCAGAGGAGGGTGTTCTTTCCAGTGCTGGGACATCTCTTTTTAATTCATTTACTTAATATATAGCTTTACCTAGATGTTCTTTGTGTTTCACTGTTGCAGTCATTAAATTTAGATAATCTGCTGGCAGGTTGCCCTCAGTCGGCCTGAATTCCAAAGTCTTGGGTCCTGTGTCGGTTGCTGTCTCCTTTTCCATGACGTCAGGTCGTCAGAGGTATAAAACATGCAACCGATGACATTTTCTTTGCTGAAACAGAAAATGATGATTTCAGAATGTGCAGAAAATAAAGAATTGCAGGAATTAGTGCATACAGCTGAACAAGTTGGAAAGCATACTTTGCAATGTGGTTTTGATTCCTTAGAGGCCTCCTGCAGGGCTGCAGTTACTGGATCTGTGATTAGGAGGCATGCCTGGTTAAAGGAACAAAATTTAACTGATCACGTTAAAGCTAAATTGTTAGATGCACCTTTACAGCATGATTCTCTGTTTGGTATTAAGGCAGAAGAGGTTTTAAAGAAAATGGAAGATAAAGCTAAGTCTTTGCAAACTGTTAAAGACTTCTTACAAGTGCAACCACCAAGATTCAGTAGACACTGGCCTACAAAAAACTGGTCCTTTCCTGTGTCAGACAGAGCTCAAAGGGGCAAATCCAGACGCCCTAAGGGTTCCAGATACCAGGCGCAAGACTCCTACAGGTCAAAGCAATGGGGCGCTTCCACCTCCAAGTCTGGAGGAGATAAAGCGCAAACCTACAGAAAGCAATCCCAATGACTTACCTCTGCCTACACCAAGCACTTATCTTTTGGCAGCACCCATAGGGGGAAAACTAGCACTTTTTGCTCAGAATTGGCAGTTAATAACCCAGGACAAGTGGGTGCTAAACATCGTATCACAGGGATACAGATTTCATTTCCACACTCTGCCAATGGCAAATGGTTGGCCAGATCTGCCAAAAAATCAGTGGGCAGAGGCACAGAAACAGGTTATGTCCCTCATGGATATGGGCGCCATTCAGACAGTACCAGAACAGGAAAAAGGACAAGGTTTTTACTAGACTGTTCTTGGTACCCAGAAAGGACAAGGCCTGGCAGCCAATAATGGATTTATCGATTTTGAACACATACCTGGACATTCCAAAATTCAAAATGCTGACTTTGCAGCAGCTTCTGCCCATGCTGGGCAAGAATGCTTGGCTGGTGACTTTAGACCTAAAAGAGACATACCTGCATGTCCCAGTAAGACAATCATGCAAAAGATACCTCAGATTCAAGGCTGGCTTAATGCATTACCAGTTCTCTGCACTGCTCTTTGGCTTATCTACTGCGCACAGGGTCTTTACAAAGTGCTTGGCACCAGTAATTGCATTTTGCAGAAAAGAAGTATACAAATATATCCTTACTTGGAAGACTGTGTCATTCAAGCAGAGAACAAGGACATTCTTCTTTGACATCTGGCATTTGTGAAAAGGCTTCTAACATGCCTAGGGTACACAATAAACGAAAATAAATCACAACTGGTACCCTCTCAAAAGATAACATTCTTGGGTGCAAGCTTGAATACAACTGCCCAGATGGCTTACCTCATGCCAGACAAACAAAGGCAACTGACTACTTACTTCAAACTGATGGCAATAAAAACCCATTCTTCTGCAAGACAAATTCTGCAGGCTCTGGGCTTCATGGCATCCTGCATACTACTGATTCCATTTGCAAGACTGCATACGAGGAAACTTCAATGGTACCTAAAAAGATTATGGAGTCAACATTCTCACAGTCTGGAAACAATGATTCTTCTCATTCCCTGCCTGCAACAGGAGTTTCTGTGGTGGGCAAGGGCATGGCACCAAAACATGGGACGGCCATTCACTGTATCCCCTCCCAGCCGTACCATCACAACAGACGCATCCGATTATACCTGGGAGACCACATGGCAGGAAGATGCATTCAGGGCATATGGTCACCAAAACAAATGCATCTGCATATCAACCAGAAAGAGATGCTAGCTGTTCAAAATGCCCTAACAGCCTTCAGGGACTTACTTCATCCAGGACAACTACTGATAAAGACTGACAACACCACAGTCATGTGGTATATAAACAAGCAAGGGGGCACGCACTCATACCCCCTCTGTAAATTAGCCATGTCACTGTGGAACACAGCTTTGACCTACCAAACACATCTTCAAGCACAATTCCTACCAGGAAAACAAAACACTCTGGCAGCCGATTTAAGCAGAAACCTTATGGACCCTCATGAGTGGAAACTAAATCCACAAGTCTTCAGCATGATAACCGAGAAATGGGGGAGCCCAGACATAGATCTATTTGCCTGTCCTCAGAATTATCAATTGAAAAGATTCTGCACAAGGACTTATCACAGACAAGCATGGAAAGTGGACACCCTATCCTTCAGTTGAAGAAACCTCTCAGTTTACGCCTTAACTTCTCTGCCTCTTCTCCCCGAGGTCCTCCTAAAAGTCAGACAAGAGAAACCAAAGATGATACTAATTGCCCTGGACTGGCCTCGCCAATACTGGTACCCAATCCTAAGGAACTTGTCTCAATACCCAGCTTGGACCTTGCCTCGAAGACCACAACTACTGTCCCAGCAAAACATTCAGATCCTGCACAATCAACTACAGACTCTGAACCTGGCAGCATGGCTGATCATGTAGTCATACAAACAACACCTCTTAGTAAAGCTGTGATGGATGTCATTTTGGAAGCCAGAAGGCCTAGTACTAGAAAATCTTATGCTGACAAATGGAAGAGATTCTGCGCTTGGAATCAAGCACAAGGAACTGATACAGCAGACCCAAATATTCCTCAGATATTGCAGTACTTAACTGAGATGCTTGACAAAGACCTATCTTTTTCATCAATTAAAATCCATGCCTCTGCCATTTCGGCTCAATAAAATACAGAGCCACCAATCTTTTCTCATCCTTTCCTAAAGCAGTGTCTTAAAGGAGCCAAAAATCTAAGGCCTCCTAGATCACCATTGCCTGCATGGGATCTCAATTATATGTTGGAAAAGCTCACCCCGCCTCCATTTGAAAAAGCTGCTACCGCTGAGTTCTTATCATGGAAAACAGCTCTGCTTTTAGCAATTACTTCAACAAGAAGAGTTTCAGAGCTACAGGCCCTCATGGCTATAGAGCCTTTTATCATATTTTACCCAGACAGGGTATCTCTGAGGACAAATCCTACTTTTATGCCTAAGGTGGTTTCCAGTGTGGTTCTTAACCAAACAGTTCATCTGCCAACCTTTTACCCAAATCCGTAGAACAAAGGGGAGAAAATTCTGCATTCCCTGGACGTACACAGGCAACTAAGTTTCTTCTTAAGCAGGACTAAAGCTGTAAGAAAGTCTGAGCAATTACTAGTGACCTATGCCGCAGGATCAGAGGGCAAGGCTATTTCAAAAGCAGATAATTTCAAAGTAGATAAGCCACTGCATCAGTTTCTGCTACTTACACCTGGTAAACCTGTGCCCAATGGCATTAGGTCTCATTCCACCAGAGCTGCAGCTACTTCAGCAGCCTTTCTAAGGGGAGTACCAACCAAAGACATTTTAGAGGCTGCTACTTGGAGTTCTGTTCACACCTTTACTAAGCATTATCATTTGCCTCTTTACTCTAAATCCAGAGCAGGCTTTGCCACTGCAGTTCTGCAGGGCATTATAGCCGCTCCTAATGCTGTTTAGCTCCAGCCTCCAAACCATAGCTTTGGGATTCTACCCAAATGTAATGACTGCAACAGTGAAACACTAAGAACATAGTACAGTTGTGTACACTTACCATAAATGTAGATGTTAGAGTGTATTCACTGTTGCAGTCAAGGTTACCCTCCCGCCATCCCCCTGTCATTCTGGAGTTTATCTTTCCTTCTCTGTCTTCTACAACCTATGTGGTGTATTTGCTTGTAGATGAAGGTAGTTTATATTGATGCATGTGTGTATGTATATATATATATATATATATATATATATATATATATATATATATATATATATATATATGTATATGTGTGTGTGTATGTGTGTGTGTGTGTGTGTGTGTGTATATATATATATATATATATATATATATATTTATAATATATATGTATAAATATATATATAGTTTATGTATATATTTTTTTGCTACCTTTTTGGGGGCAAGAAAAACTAAAGAAAATGGCGTTGGCTGCATGTTTTATACCCCTGATGACCTGACGTCATGGAACAGGAGACAGCAACCGACGCAGGACCCAAGACTTTGGAATTCAGGCCGACTGAGGGCAACCTGCCAGCAGATTACCCAAATGTAATGACTGCAACAGTGAATAGACTCTAACATCTACATTTATGGTAAGTGTACACAACTGTACTTTTCAAATAGTTTACATAGGGTCTGATGGTTCACAGATTAGTACTAGGCTAACTACTATTGTGGGCCATTTTAAGCCTAGCCAGTTATTCCATGTGAGAATAAAACCCTGCACCTTGTTTATAAGGCAAACACCTTAACCATTAATGCCAACCTCCCACAGCAACCTTTTCCTCTTGTTGTATAACTTGTTAGTACTAGGTGTCCACCAGGGAGGCCTGTTTTTTCTTGACCATCTTGTTCTGATCCTAGCAGGTGCAACTGTTAGTGTATTTGTGTACGTTTTTGTACAGGGCATTTGTATATACATTTAGTGTAGCTGTCTGTGCCAACTGTGGGAACAGGAGAATGGAAATTATTTATGCCATCCCTTAGGAGGGAATAATTTAGCTTTGGAGAAAATTTTTAGCCTGATTTCACCTAAGTGAGGTTCATGCGTTACAGCTGTTTTAAATGTGACTGATTTGTGATCAGATTTTATCAGTGTGGGTCCTGTAACTTGTGGTGGTGCAGTGCTCACCCGTGTTGTTGAGGACAAGGTCGAGAATGTTTGAGCCCCTTGTGAGGTTGCATACTATTTGATGTTAATTTGTCTATCTCACCTTTGTTTCTTGCTTGTTGGGATGCTCCGACTCTGCCATCTTCTGTAGCTCGAGAGCTGTTTATTGGCACGAGGCTACCCCTTATCCCATGATGCCTAGCGCTAGCTACTCTGATCTCGTTTGCCGCTTCAGCTGCGAGGTTCGTTATTACTGGCTCAAGCTGTAGTTTTTAGTGTTTATAGATTAGTCTTTATAGTTTTTGTTGTTTGGGCCTTTGGGCCAAAGTTTTTTTCTGTAGAGATGTCTAAAGAATCCAAAGTATCTGGATTCAAGAAGTGTGACTCATGCTGTCAGAAAATGTCTCTGACAGATGGGCACACTTCTTGCGTCTATTGCTTAGGCGCAGTGCACCTGCAGGACTCTTGTTCTGTATGCCACGCATTCAGCCCAAGGGTTCTGCAGGAGCGCAAAAATAAGTTGATTTTAAGGGGTCTCCTTAAGCCCCAAGATTCACCAGCCAAGGCCCAGCTGGTGAAATCTTCCAAACCAACCAAATCGTCTGCTCCCAGCTCTGAGCCATCATTGGTCCAAGCATTACCAACTGCCTCGGCTCCGGCCGGAACCGAGGAGGCTGCTTCCCATTCGGCTCCACCAGTATCGTCGGAGCTGTCTCGGATCCACAAGAGACTGAGGTCCCTGTCTTTAGAGTCGATACATTCGGCCCCTCAATCTCCTGTATTGCAAAGTGACCGCAGTCATAAATCCTCCCACTCCTCTCAGTCTTCTAGACTCTCAGACCACAACGTGGAGAGAGTGGTCAGTAGGTTGTTGAAATCGCAGGCACTAGCCAAGATGCTATCCAGCCCTCCTCAACAGGTGTCTGTTCCATCCGCTTTAATCGATGTTCCTCCTCCGACTTCTCTGAGCATGGAGCCAGAGTTTGTTGGGGTTCGAATCGTGGAACCGTCGGCACCGATAACAATTTCCCCTTCGGTTCCGTCATCGGCTCCGATCCCCTCGTTGCTATCTTCCGTTGAGGGATCTAGGTGCCGAAACTTCCTCGTCTGCACTGAGGGGGCGAGTGGCATCGGACCCTTGTCCGACCCCGTTCTCCCTCTCGGAGCTTTGGCGCAGGTGAGCTTGGCTCCTACATTGGCCTCAGTGCATCATGGCAGGGATGCCTTCGATGTCATGAAGAGTGTACTGGCCCATGAGTCAGCACCACGTTCAACCCCACTGGCTCCATCCCCTGTAGTACCTGCATCAACCTCTGTCCCTCGTCCAGACCCCAAGCGTGGGGAGCCAGTGCTCCAGAGCACCCCACTGGGTGTTTCCTCCTCTTCCGAAGCCTCCCCTGATCATTCAGAGGAGGCCCCTCGGAAGAGGAAGTGCAAGAGGAAGCACATTGACTCCCCTGAGTCTGTCACTTCGGATACGGATTTGGATGAATCAGAAGGGTCCCAGAGATCCCCCTCTGAAGATTTTTCCTTTTTGGACTTCCTAGAAATGCTTAGGCAGAGGGGGAACTGGACTGCCCTAGCCCCTACTGAGGACGAATCCGTATTCCTGGATGCGTTTGGTTCTTGCCCTTCCACTTCCTGGGTGTCTCCCCCCTTTGATCCACTAATGTTGGTGGTGGCTCGAAGGGCTTGGTCAGCCCCGGACACAGTGAAACCAACCTCAAGGAGGCCTGGCAAATTTATTACTGCACCCCCTGACAAACAGTTCCTTACAAAGGGTGTTCCTGTGGATGCCATGGTGGTAGCAGCAGCCACTAAAAAGGAATTAGCGGAGACTTCTTCTTCTGTCTATCCTCCTAACAACAAGTCTAGGACTATGGACAGATATGGGAAGTGAATGTTTGCTTCGGCGACCTTCTCCATGAGGTCACTGAATTACTTATGCCATTTTACCAGGCTTCAGAGGGATCTCTTAAAAGAGCTTGGAGATACCCTCCAGGATCCATCAGCTGAAGGAGTTCAAGTAGCTTCTCAGCTGACGACCCTTAATTCAGTGGTTAACTCCTCCATGAGGCTCATTTCTTATGTAGCCGATGGTGCGAGTAGAGCCGCAGGCACAGGCGTGGCCCTTCGGAGATGCGCATGGATGTGGTTGTATAATTTTGCGGAGCCCTTTAGAGCTTCATTCACTAACACTCCCTTTGACGGTTCATTTCTCTTTGGACCACAGGTGAAGGACACTCTCACTAGGTGTGAACAGGAAGGCAAGACTCTCTCTGCCGTGGGAGTCTGTTTTTCCACTCCTTCCAGACCATATTTCAAAGGTCAGAAGAGTGGAAAAATGTGGTTTCGGAAATCCCAGGGAGCCTCGCCTGATACACGTAGTGATTTTTCCTCCAGGGGCAGAGGAGGGAATAACAACAGCAGGCACTGCCCTTGAGGCAGAGAGGGTCCGCAGAACCACGGCAGCAGAGAATCGTTCTCTGACGAGCCCTTCCAGCACCCCTGAAGGGTTGCCCAGCTGCCCGCCTCTGGAGGCAGTCTGGGGAAGACTTTCACTGTACCCAAAAGCCTGGCAAGACATTACGTGAGACAAATGGGTACAATCAAGTCATGTCCGGAGGCTATGTAATTCCCTTCTTCCAATCTCCCCTATCGTCAAACAGATCTCCCCAGATGTTCCACCCAATGTGAGGGCCCAAGCAGTCACATAAATTTCAAGACTGCTAGAAAAAGAGAGTAATCCAGGAAGTCCCAGCAGACCAACTAGGATCTAGAACTTACTCAAGGTTCTTTTTGGTACTAAACAAGACAGGGGACTGGAGACCAATTTTGGATCTCAGCAGACTAAACAAGTCTGTTCAAAGAACAAATTTTTGGATGGTCACTCTTCAGTCCATTCTACCCTTTTTGGGTCAGGACAATTGGATGTGCTCAATAGATCTCCAGGATGCGTACTACCACATCAAGATGGACAGGCGCTCCAGGAGATTCCTTCGCATCCGGCTGGGAGCCAGTCATTATCAGTTCAGAGCTCTGCCCTTTGGTCTCACCACAGCCCCCAGGGTGTTTACCAAATGTGTGGCAGTGGTCATGGCTCACCTGAGACGTCAAGGAATTCCAGGTGTTTTCTTATCTAGATGACTGGCTCCTCACTGCTACTACCAGGTATCAACTTCTTCAAGCCAGGGACTATACAATCGCAGTCTGTGCCCAATTAGGTATTACCATAAATTTCGAAAAATCTGCCTTGTTGCCCTGTCAATCTATTACCTATATAGGAGCAAATCTAGATACAAGAAGTATGTCCGCAAGACTACCGCCGGACAGGGTGGCCACAATTCGGCAGCAAGTTCATATCCTCATGCAATGCAAAAAGGTACAAGCCCGGTTGGTCCTTCAAACTCTGGGTTTTATGGCCGCAGCAATTATTCTGATACCTCTAGCCCGCTTTCACATGAGAATCCTGCAGTGGCTTCTATTCACACAGTGGTCCTTTCAACAGCTTCCCATGTCCCACATGATTATAATTACAGAAACTTGCAAAACACACCTTTCCTGGTGGATGGTCTCCCAGCTAGTGTCTCTGGGCAGACCATTCATCCAACCCTTCCAGTTGCCACAGTGACCAAGGATGCCCCACTGATGGGGGGGGGCATTATCTGGGCCGGACAGTCCAAGGCACATGGCAACCTCACGAGTACCATCTGCACATAAACGTCTTAGAGATGAGAGCCGTGCTTCTAGCTTTGCAAGCACTTCAGAGCTCACTCCCTCCTGGGACAATTGCAATTCAAACAGACAACATGTCAGTAGTGTGGTACATAAACAAGCAGGGCGGAACCAGGTCCTACCCCCTATGTCAAGAAGCACTCAGACTTTGGCAGTGGACGATTTCCTCCCAACGATTTCTGATTGCAACACACATCCCTGGGAAATCCAACGTCATAGCGGACAGGCTCAGCAGCGCTATTCTCATGCCTCACGAGTGGTCTCTGAATCGGGTAGTTGCGGATCTCATCTTCCGCAAGTGGGGACAGCCTTGCTGCGATCTGTTTGCAACCCCCTTCAACACCAAGTGCAGCAACTACTTCTCCCTTCTACCACTTCCCGGTCATCCTCCCAGAGATGCTCTAGTCCACGATTGGCCTCAGGGACTTCTTTATGCCTTCCCACCCTTTCCTCTTATACCCAAACTCATACAGAAAGCGACTTTGTTGGGTTGCAAAATGATCCTCATTGCTCCTTACTGGCCTCGACAGATTTGGTTTCCGTTCCTGCACCATTATCTCCTCGAGCAGCCCTGGATCCTGGATCCTATTCCAGACCTGCTGATTCATCAATCAGGAGAGCTGCATCGATCCCTCCAGACCCTCCAGCTCACAGCTTGGTTGATCCAATTCCAACTTTAGCCAGGCTCCCCAGCATTTCCCCAGCTGTGCGTGATGATATTATATCCGCTCACAAATCAGCTACTAGGAAAACGTATGCTAGTAAATGGAAACGTTTCTCTTATTGGGCAGAGGCTAGGAACATAGATCCCTTTTCAGCCCCAGTTCACGAGATCTTAGAATTCCTAACTGAGCTTTTTCATATTGGCTTTGCTAATCTAAATATCATGTCTCATAAGCTGTGTAAATCCTTTCTTAGAGGGACTAATCTCCTTAGACCCCCAGTGAGAGATCCCCCTCCTCCTTGGGACCTTAATTTAGTATTCACTTTCTTGATTATGCCCCCCTTTGAACCTGTGGCCTAATGCTCCCTTAAGTTTCTATCTTGGAAAACTCTTTTTCTGGTAGCTATTACTTCAGCAAAATGTGCGTCAGAACTTCAAGCACTAAGCGTTCGTTCTCCATACATCGTTTTTCACAAGAATAGGGAAGCACTGAGAACTAATCCATCCTTCCTTCCTATGGTGTGTTCAGAAAATAATCTAAACCAATCCATAGACCTTCCAGTGTTCTTCCCTAACTACACCAACAAGGCAGAATACAAATTACACCTTTTGGATGTGCATAGACAATTGCGTTTTTATCTGCACAGAACTAAGGATGTAAGGAAGTCGGACCAACTCTTCCTTTCCTAAGCTAAGGGTAAACAAGGTCTTCCAGTTTCCAAAGTGACCCTGTGTAGGTGGTTGTCTCACATTATCACCTTCATTTATCAACTAAGGAATAAAGAATTGACTGCCAAACCGAAAGGGCATTCTACTAGGGCTTTAGCTACTTCTGTAGCCTTCCAGTCTAGACTAACCATGGACTCTATTTGTGCCGCAGCCACATGGGCAAATCCTCATACCTTTATTTCTCATTACAAGTTAGATATGATCTCCAGGAATAGAGCTAACTTTGGTTCCACTGTTCTGAAGAGTCTGTTTCAATGAGCCACCCAGGATTATAGATGCCAGGGATGCCGTCCCAACAAGCAAGAAACGAAGGCGAGATAGACAAATTAACATAAAGAAGTTATGTACCTACCATAACGTTCCATGTTAGTTGTCTTCATCTCGCCTTCTTTCTTGCGTCCCCTCCTCCATCCCCCTGTTGTCCTATTGGACCGAGAGAAATTTAGATTTCATCAGCTGAGTTTTTCTGGTTTACTTCCTCTACTGATTTAAAGAGTATAACAGATATGCCCAGCTTGTTAGTGTGGCCACATTATTCCTGATATGTCTGGGGTTAGCTATTACAAATGAGATCTTGGTAGCTAACACTAGGCATCATGGGATAAGGGGTAGCCTTGAGCCAGTAAACAGCTCTCGAGCTATAGAAGATGGCCGAGTCAGAGCCGAGGGTCGGCTCCGATCCCAACAAGCAAGAAAGAAGGCGAGATGAAGACAACTAACATGGAACATTATGGTAGGTACATAACTTCTTTTTCCAGGGCATTAGTGTTAACAAAGTCCTAGAACCTTGGGGTTAGCATGTTGGTACTCATGTAAGATGTTCTTCATTCCACATTGCTGCAGTCCTAACTATTGGGTAGTCCGCTGTCCAGTCGGCCCGAATACCAAAGTATATGGCTGACGTCGGTCACGGCGCATTAGACTGACGTCAGTACGTCAGGGTACTAATGCATGACCGACGTCATATCCTCAGTCTTTTTTGCCGCATGGTCCGATGCAGAAGCAATTTTGCGAGTGCAGGTTGGCGTTCTGAAAGTTTCTGAAGTCAGAGTTTCAGACCGAATCAAAGTTGGCTAAGTACCCCGTTGGGGAATATTTTGGTTTTTTCTTGCCTCAGTATTTAACCAGATGTCAGAAAAAGTGAATAACTGTATTTCTTGTGGGAAACAGATACCTCATAGGGATTACCATACTTTGTGTATACCTTGTTTAGGGCCTGAGCACGACGTTGTTGGATGCCGCTCTTGTGCAAGATTTAACAAACGCACTATTAAGAGAAGGTTAGACTGTGCCAGGTTAGTGTTTGGGAAGCGTTGTAATTATAACATGCCGTCGGATGTTCCGACGCCCGCTTCGGGCAAAAAGCGCAAGGATAAAGCAGCAAAGCCTAGAGTGGAAGAACCGACAGTCCCTGACCGGTTCTTTAGAAGGCTCAGTGGAGCCGGAGGTTCTGCCAGGTGTTTCTTTGGAGTCTCAGGGAGAGACTTTATTGTTACAGGATGTATCCTCTCAGGAAGTAGGCCAGGCTGAGGGGGCTTCTCAGGTGGCTGTTCTTCCCTCTCTTCCTAAGGTGGTTAGAGCCTCCCCCTCTGTTTCCAAGGCTTCTTTGAGAGGCAGGCCTAGTGTAGCTTCAGTGGGGGTTTCTCCTAGTGCTTCAGGGTCTTTGCCTAAGAAACATATGCTTAAAATGGCAGAGGATTTGATTACTATGATTAGAGGTTCTATGCCCCCTCCTGATAAGAGGCCTAGGGTGGAACCTGAGTTTGAGAGTTTTGAGCACTGTTCGGAGGCTTCTGAGTCTTCGGCTGAAGACTTGCAGGAGTATCCTCCTTATTCTGATTCTGATGTGGATGATTCTACTCCTTCAGCTTCTCCTCCTGAGGATTTTTCATTTTCAGAGACTCTGCATTCCATGAGGGAGCATTTTAAATGGGAAGGTCAAGATTTCTCTGATTCCAGGAAGAGGCTTAGGGAATTCTTGTTTTACCCCAGCATAGGCCTTTAGCTATACCTCCGGTTCTGAATGTGGTGGAAGATGTTTTTGCAGAGGCTTCCCTGAATCCTGATTCTTTGCCTCCTGCACCAGTTAAACCGGATAGGTACTATAGGGTGCCTGAAGCTCATAAGTATCTTTTAAGAGTCCTAGGGCAGACCCGAAACTGTCTCTCAGGGGCCTAAAGGTGTGAAGGCTTCTGTGGTTAAAAATCCTGTTCCTCCTGATAAAGAGGCAAGGGCTTTGGATAGATGGGGAAAGAAAGTGTATACTTCTTCCACTTTAGCCATGAGGGCATTGAATTGTCAGTTTCACATGTTAAAATATCAGAATTACCTCCTTTCACAATTGAAATCTAAGGTGGATGCACTGGCAGAAGGTATTGAGTGTAAAGAGTTGCAGGATTTAGTTCATGTGTCTGAACAGGTGGGTAAACATTCCTTGCAGTGTGGTTTTGAAGCTGTGCAGGCCTCCTCGAGGGTGGCTGCCACTGGTTCTGTTCTTCGTAGGCACGCCTGGTTGAGAGATCAGAACTTAGCTGAGCATGTTAAGACGAGGATTTTGGATGCTCCTTTACAGTCTGATGTGTTGTTTGGTTCGCCTGTTGAAGCAGTTTTAAAGAAAATGGAGGACAAGGCTAAGTCTATGCAAACTGTTAAAGATTTTTTGCAGGTGCAGCCTCCGAAGTTTAGTAGAAATTGGCCTACTAAGAGGTGGACTTATCCTGCTTATGATTCCCAGTCTAGGGGTAGGTCTAGACGTGGTAGGGGCAGAGCTCAAGGTTCTTTTAGGCCTAGGACAGGGAGTTCACCTGCTCAGACTTCTGGTGAGGGCAGGGGTCAGTCCTTTCGTAAACAGACCCAATGACCTGCCTTTTCAGCTGCCAGTACATTCTCGCCTGGCAGCACCTCTGGGAGGAAGGCTGTCTCTTTTCAAAGAAAATTGGGATTTAATTACCCAAGACAGATGGGTTCTGGATATCATTCACCACGGTTACAGGTTTTATTTCCATACCTTGCCTCCTTTCAAAGGCATGCCAGACATTCCTCCTCTACAAAGAACAGAGGCTCACAAGCAAATTTCTCTGTTGCTCCAAATAGGAGCCATTCAGTCAGTTCCTGTGCCAGAAAGGGGCCTAGGATTTTATTCTCGCCTGTTCCTAGTACCAAAGAAGGGGAACACGTGGAGACCAATTCTGGATTTATCTATCCTCAACACTTATCTGGACATTCCCAAGTTCAAAATGTTGACGTTACAACAGCTTTTACCTCTGCTGGGCAAAGATCACTGGATGGTAACTTTAGATCTCAAGGAAGCTTACCTTCATGTGCCTATAAGGCTAAGTTGCAGGAAGTATCTGCGTTGAGCTGGAAATTCTCATTATCAGTTCTCTGCATTGCCCTTTGGCTTATCCACTGCCCAGAGTATTCACAAAGGTTCTGGCTCCAGTGATAGCTTACTTCAGGCTAACAGGAATTCAAATCTATCCTTACTTGGACGACTGCCTGATTCTGGCTCAAGAAAAGGAAGACCTTCTACAGCATTTGGAATATGTTATAGCAGTGCTAAGATGCCTAGGGTATTCTGTGAGCGAAATAAAGTCCAGTCTAGTACCCTCTCAAGACATGTGCTTTCTGGGTGTGAGACTGAATACAGCAGCCCAGATGGCCTTTTTAACCCCGGACAAACAAAAGAATCTATCCAGTTACTTCCATCAACTATCTCTTCAGTCCGGGCTGACTGCAAGGACAGTCCTTCAAGCCTTAGGGTTCATGGCATCTTGTATTCTGGTGCTTCCCAATGCCAAACTGCATATGAGGAAGCTACAATGGTATCTAAAAATCTATGGACACAGCACTGCCAGGATTTGGACACTGTCATTCAAATAATACCTTGCATTCAAAAGGAATTTTTGTGGTGGGCTCAGGAATGTCACCTAAACAAGGGACTCTCTGTGACCCGGCCAGAGGCGAGTCAGATTCTAACGACAGATGCCTCAGACATTGCTTGGGAGCTCATCTAGATGGAAAATGGATACAAGACAAGTGGCCTGCCAGACTACAGCATCTACATATCAACATGAAAGAGATGTTAGCAGTCCAGTTTGCATTAATGGCTTTCAAGGAGTTACTTCTTCCAGGGCAGGTGTTGATTCTAACAGACAACACAACTGTCATGTGGTACATCAACAAACAAGGGGGAACACATTCTTACCCATTGTGCAGGCAAGCAATGATTTTATGGGAGACTGCGCTCAGCTTGCAACTAACTCTTCAGGCAAGGTTTCTGCCGGGAGCACAGAACTCCTTAGCAGATGTGTTAAGCAGGCAAATCATGGATCCCCACGAGTGGAAACTGGATCTTCATGTATTTCAAAATTGACAGTGTCATGGGGACTCCAGACATAGATCTGTTCGCTTCCCCACTAAACCACCAGCTGCCAAAGTTTTGCAGAAGGATTTCATCACACAGCTTGGAAAGTGGATGCTCTTTCTTTCAGTTGGAAAAATCTTCATGTGTATGCTTTTCCACCTCTGCCTCTTCTCCCAAAGGTGCTTCTAAAGGTCAGACAAGACAAGCCAAGGATGATTTTAATAGCTCCAGATTGGCCTCGGCAGCACTGGTACCCATTACTGAGGAGTCTGGTAAGGAAGCCTCCATGGCCTTTACCCTTGATTCCACACCTGTTGTCTCAGAGGGACGGTCGTCTGCTTAATGTCAAGCTTCACTCTCTTCATCTAACAGCCTGGCATATTCTGTTTTGAAAGACAGCAGGTCTCAACTTCCTCAACAAGTTTTAAATGTGATTATGGAAGCCAGAAGACCTAGTACAAGGAAAGTGTACGCAGAAAAATGGAAGAGATTTTTATTTTGGACTGCAGCAAAGAATTTGGAGATTTCGGAGCCTAATTTGAGTGTGGCTCTTCAATATCTTACTGAGTTATTGGACAAAGGTTTGTCTTTCTCTTCCATTAAGATTCATGCTGCAGCAATTTCAGCTCACTATGATTGTGACCCACCATTGTTTTCACATCCTTTGTTCAAGCAATTTCTTAGAGGGGCAAAGAATATAAGACCCCCACGTAGAGCTCCTACTCCTGCTTGGGATCTCAATTTTGTGTTGGAGAAACGTACTCTACAACCTTTTGAGCCTGCGGCTATTGCTGAACTGAAATACTTGTCATGGAAGACTGCTTTTTTGTTGGCCATTACTTCTGCAAGAAGGGTTTCTGAGTTACAGGCCCTTATGGCGGTTGAGCCTTTTTTGATTTTTCATAAGGATAGGGTATCATTACGTACTAATCCTTCCTTTATGCCTAAGGTGGTTTCTAGTGTGGCTTTAAACCAAACTATTCATTTGCCTACTTTCTATGCAGATCCCCAAAATAAAGGGGAAAAGATTTTGCACACTTTAGATGTACACAGGCAATTGCGTTATTATTTAAGCAGGACTAAGGATTTTAGGCAGTCTCAGCAGTTGTTTGTTTCTTTTGCTTTGAGTTCACAGGGCAAGCCTGTATCAAAACAAACTATTTCTAGGTGGATTGGGTTCTGCATTGCATTTTGTTATTCCCATCATGGCAAGGAGATTCCAGCTGGGATTAGGCCTCATTCCACTAGGGCTACTGCCACTTCAACAGCATTTCTAAGGGGGGTGGCAACTAAGGATATTTTGGAGGCAGCTACTTGGAGTTCAGTGCATACTTTCTCTAAGCATTACCACCTTCCTCTCTACTCTAAGTCTAGGGCTGGTTTTGCCACAGCTATTTTGCAAGGCATGTTATCAGCTCCTGCTTCCTTATGATTTGCCAGCCTCCCTTACCTCTGCTTTGGGATTCTACCCAATAGTTAGGACTGCAGCAATGTGGAATGAAGAACATAGTACAGTTTTGTACCTACCATAAATGTAGATGTTCGAGGATCCACATTGCTGCAGTCCAATTTACCCTCCCTCCTTCCCCTCTGTGTTTAGGGGTGGTTGTGTAGGTGAGATTATATTTTCTGGTACCTTTGTATATATTGTATATATTTTTGGTGCAGGTATGTTTGGTGTGTTTTGGTTTTGGCCTTGTCTTTTTAGGGTCTTCTGACATCTGGGGCAAGAAAAGACTGAGGATATGACGTCGGTCATGCGCATTAGTACCCTGACGTACTGACGTCAGTCTAATGCGCCGTGACCGACGTCAGCCATATACTTTGGTATTCGGGCCGACTGGACAGCGGACTACCCAATAGTTAGGACTGCAGCAATGTGGATCCTCGAACATCTACATTTATGGTAGGTACAAAACTGTACTTTTCCCAGCGAGTAGAGTTGTAATTTGATTGACTCAAGTAGGTCCAAATAAACATCGTGGGTATCTTGGTTCAACGATGACTTGAAGGGGGGGGGGGTCTTACCTACAGTTAGTTGAAATATGAGTAACTCCATGGAGTTTTCCTGTCTAACCAGTCTAGAGGTGTATTTATATTAAATGAAAATAAATACTCCTCCTGCTTTGGTTCTCTCATGTTCATTTTGTGGTCTGAAAGTGTGGAAGGCATTGTAGCCTTGCAAGGCCAGGGTACTCTCTCTGGCCCTGAGCCAAGATGTTCATTGTGCATACAGCTGCAGTAATAACATTTGGGTTCTCTGCCGTCAGGCGGTCCCTCGGTCGGCCGAATTCCAAAGTCTAGGTCCGGCGTCGGTTGTTGTCGCTTCCTTTCCTGACGTCAGCGAGGCAGGAGTATACAAGACACAGCCGACGCCATTTTCTTCAGTCTTGTTTGCCACACGGTGCCCGAAGCAGAAGCAGTTCGCAAGTGCCGGTCGGTCAGCTCCTGAATTTAAGAAAAATTTGGAAACCGAAGTCTTCATTAAAGCTAAGTACCCCGTTGGGGAAACTTTTCTTGCCTCAGACCGATGTCAGAAAAAGTTAACAATTGTATTTCTTGTGGGAAGCAAATACCGCATAAGGATTTCCATTCCCTTTGCATACCTTGTTTAGGCCCAGACCACGACGTCTCGGGCTGTCGCTTTTGTGCTACTTTCAATAAACGCACTATCAAGCGTCGGGCGGAGTTCGCCCAACATTTATTTGGTAAAGCATTTGATTATAAAATGTCGTCGGAGACTCCGACTACAGTTTTGTCCACAAAACGCAAGGACAAGGACCGACACGCGAGGTCCGCGGTCTCCACCGACACCACGCCAAAACCAGCTACACGTGGTCCGGTTCTCAGCGAGATGCCTATGCAGTCCCTGACTACCGACGACACTTCTTTGGCGGGGTCTTCTGTACCCGAGACCGCAGGTACCTCGGCCCAGACTACAACCACCGAAGCCACTGTGAGTGTTGAGTCTCCTAATGTGAACAGGTCCACTTCCACCCATGGTGTCTTTAGACCCTCATCTTCATTTTCCATTAAGGCCTTTACTAAACCCAAATCAGCCAGGGATCCCAAGAGGCCTGTTGCACAGGGCCCATCCACAGGCCCCATGCCTAAAACACAGATGCTTAAAATGGCTGAGGATTTAATTACTCTTATCAGGGGTTCCCAGCCCCCTCCTGACAAGAGGCCCAGATTGGAGGAAGATTCTCCCTCTTCTGATCAGGGCTCCTTTATTTCAGAACACTCTGATGTAGAGGAACACTCTTTCTCCCCTTTTGAAGATTCTGATGCAGAGCAATCCATTCCTTCTGTATCTCCTCCTGAGGATTATTCTTTTGGGGAAACCTTGCACACTTTGAGGGAACACTTCCATTGGGAAGGCCAAGACTTTTCTGATTCCAAGAAAAGACTGAGGGAATTTCTTTTGTTACCTCAACACAGACCTCTGGCGATACCTCCTATCTTGGATGTACTTGATGATGTTTATTCGGAGGCTTGCCTTAATCCGGATTCTCTGCCTCCTGCCCCAGTCGAGCCTGATAGGTACTACAGAGTTCCTAACTCTCACCAATTTCTTTTCAAAAGCCATAATGCTGACCCTGAAACCATTTCTCAAGGTCCCAAGGGAATGAAGGCCTCTACTGCTAAGAATCCACTACCTTCCGAAAGAGAGTCAAGATCCTTGGAAAGGTGGGGAAAAAAGGTATATACCTCGGCCACCCTAGCCATGAGGGAATTAAGTTGTCAGTTTCATATGCTTAAATATCAGCAGTTTCTGTTATCACAATTAAGAAATAAAATGTCTCAACCTGAACTACCAGATTTGAAGGAGTTGCAGGATATGATGCATAGTGCAGAACAAGTGGGTAAACACACTTTACATTGTGGTTATGATGCCCTAGAGGCCTCAAGTAGAGCTGCTGTTACAGGATCAGTCATTTGTAGGCATGCATGGCTTAGGGAACAAATCTTGCCTGATCATGTGAAAGCTAAATTACTAGATGCTCCTTTACAAAAGGATGTGCTATTTGGTACTAATGCTGAGGAGATACTACGGAAAATGGAAGAAAAAGCCAAATCTATGCAAACTGTCAAAGCTTTTCTACAGGTTCAACCACCACGTTTTAGCAGAAGTTGGCCTTCTAAAAACTGGTCCTTTCCAGCCACGGACAGGCCCCAAAGAGGTAGATGTAGGCACACAAGGGGCAGAGGGCAATCACAAGGATCATATAGAGGCAGGCAGTGGCAAACTCCAGCACCAAGAGGTGGCAAAAACAATGCACAACAATACAGGAAAGAAACCCAATGACTTCCTCCTTTCCATGCCAAGCAAGTCTCAGCTGGCAGCACCCTTGGGAGGAAAGCTGGCATTATTTACAAGAAATTGGCATATGGTCACAACAGACAAATGGATCCTGGACGTTATAAACAGAGGCTACAGATTTCATTTTCACACTCTCCCAAAAATGAGAGGCATGCCAAACCTGCCACACAATCAAAGGGCAGAGGCACTACTACAAATTTCAAAGCTCATAGACATGAAAGCTATTCAAGAGGTACCTACTCACGAACAAGGTCAAGGTTTTTATTCCAGGCTATTTCTGGTACCAAGGAAAGGAACCGACTGGAGACCCATTTTGGACTTATCCATCCTAAACACATTCTTATTCGTACCAAAATTCAAGATGCTCACATTACAGCAGCTTCTTCCCATGCTGGGCAAGGGGTTTTGGCTGGTAACATTGGACCTCAAGGAGGCATACCTGCATGTCCCTATCAGACAAAGCTGCAGAAGATGCCTCATATTTCTTGCAGGTTCAATCCACCATCAATTCTCTGCATTGCCCTTTGGCTTATCTACTGCGCCCAGAGTATTCACGAAATGCCTGGCATCAGTAATTGCCTACTGCAGACTTCAATGGATACAAATTTACCCTTATTTAGACTGTCTGATCCAAGCGGACAGCAAGCGCATACTTCTGGAATATCTGGCTTATGCAACACGGTTACTGAATGCTCTGGGATACACAATCAGCAAAGAGAAATCCAGGCTAACACCATTTCAGAAAATCACTTTCCTGGGTGTCAACTTGGACACAAACACCCAGATGGCCTATCTTACGCCAGAAAAGCAGAGGCAACTAACTCAGTACTTCAAAATGCTAGCAAATTGTACCAGGCTTACTGCAAGAAAAATCCTGCAGGCTCTGGGTTTCATGGCATCTTTCATTCATTTAATCCCAAGTTGCACATGAGGAAACTTCAATGGTACCTAAAAATTCTATGGTCTCAACACAGCCACAGTTTGGAAACAATAATACCAATAATTCCATGTTTGCAAAGGGAATTTCTATGGTGGGCTCAAGCATGTCAAACAAACACAGGTCTCCCATTCTGCAAGCCTCAAGCAAATCAAGTCATCACAACAGACGCCTCAGATTACGCCTGGGGGGCGCACATGACAGACAGGTGCATTCAGGGCAAACGGTCCCAAAAGGAAAAGCACCTTCACATCAATCAAAAAGAAATGCTAGCAGTGATAAATGCAGTTACAGCTTTCAAGGACCTCCTGCATCCAGGACAATTATTGATAAGAACAGACAACACCACAGTAATGTGGTACATAACCAAACAAGGAGGAACACATTCATACCCTCTGTGCATACTAGCCATGACACTTTGGAACTTGGCTCTGGAATGGCAAATCGAACTTCAAGCACAGTACTTGCCAGGTTTGGAAAACACGCTGGCAGACAATCTAAGCAGAAATATGACAGATCCACACGAATGGAAGTTGCATCCTCAAGTGTTTACAAAGATAATCCAAGCATGGGCGAGGCCAGACATAGATCTCTTAGCCTCCCACAGGAATCACCAATACGAAAAGTTTTGTTCAAGGACCTTTCATCCAAAGGCCTGGAGAGTGGACGCCGTTTCATTCAGTTGGACAACATGGACAGTTTACGCTTTCCCACCTCTGCCTCTTCTACCCAAGGTGCTCTTGAAAGCAAGAGCAGACAGACCAAAGATGATACTGATTGCTCCAGACTGGCCAAGACAACACTGGTACCCACTCCTGAGGAGCCTAACACATACTCCTCCCTGGTCCCTACCTCTAATGCCTCTTCTGCTGACTCAGCACAACTACAAAACTCTTCACAGTCAGCTGAAAACACTCAATCTCGCTGCATGGAAAATTCCTTTACACCTCAACAGACCTTACTCTCCAAAGAGGTACAGGATGTCATTTTGGAGGCCAGAAGGCCATCTACTACAAAGGCTTACTCAGCAAAATGGAAACGGTTTTGCTCTTGGAATGAGAAAAAAAGGCCAGGACCCTACAAAACTAAATTTGCCTCGAGTATTACAGTATCTAGCTGAGCTGCTGAACAGTGGACTCTCGTTTTCCTCCATAAAAATCCATGCCTCAGCCATTTCTGCAGAATTCAACACGGATCCACCCTTATTCTCTCACCCACTCTTAAGACAGTTCCTCAGAGGGGCTAAGAATATAAGACCACCAAGGAAACAACCAGTGCCAGCCTGGGATCTTAATTATATTCTAGAAAAATTAACATTGCCTCCCTTTGAACCAGCTGCCTCAACAGATTTGCAACATTTGTCCTGGAAAACAGCCTTCCTTCTGGCCATTACCTCAGCTCGTAGGGTTTCTGAACTACAAGCCCTCATGGCTGGGCAGCCCTTTCTCATTTTCCATCAGGACAGGGTTTCCCTTCGAACCAACCCATCATTTATGCCTAAAGTGGTATCCAGGGTAGCTTTAAATCAAGACATACACTTGCCTACCTTTTACCCCAATCCTCAAAACAAAGGGGAAAGGCTGCTGCACTCTTTAGACATCCATAGACAGCTACGTTATTACTTTAACAGAACAAAGCCTTTTAGGAAATCACAACAACTTTTTGTGTCCTGCGCTGTAGGAGCTCAAGGGAAGCCAGTTACCAAACAGACAATTTCAAAATGGATAGGCCACTGCATACGGTTTTGTTACTCCTATCATGGAAAATCTGTCCCTACAGGCATCAGATCCCACTCCACCAGGGCCACAGCTACCTCTACAGCCTTCCTCAGAGGAGTTCCTACCAAAGATATTTTGGAGGCAGCCACTTGGAGTTCTGTGCATACCTTCACAAGACACTACCACCTGCCTTTATATTCCATAACTAGAGCAGGCTTTGCTACTGCTGTGTTGCAGGGCATTCTGGCTCATCCCAGTTCTACCTAGTGCCTACCACCCTGTGCATAGCTTAGGGATTCTACCCATATGTTATTACTGCAGCTGTATGCACGATGAACATAGTACAGTTTTGTACCTACCATAAATGTAGATGTTCGTGTGCTAATACAGCTGCAGTACAGATTTCCCTCCCTCCTTCCCCTCTTGGTAAAGGTTTAGGACCTAACCTCTCTTCATACTACCTGTTTGGGTTATCCTTCTATGGTACATTTGCTTGCAACTACTGTTTTTTGATTACATTGCATTGCATGTATATAAATATAATTTATGATGTCCTTCAAGGATGCATTTGCAGTCATAACATATGGGTTGTCCTGCCTCAGGCAGCCCTTCGGTCGGCCGGATTCCAAAGTCTGGGTCTGGCCTCGGCTGATGTCGCACTTTCCCCGACGTCAGAGCTTCTGGGGTATAAAGGCATCAGCCGACGCCATTTTCCTCAGTCTTTCTTGCCGCGGTGCCCAAGCAGAAGCTGTTCGCAAGTGCCGGTCGGTCAGATCCAGAGATTTCAGCTACGAAGACTTGAAAAGCTAAGTACCCCGTTGGGGACTCTTTCTTGCCTCAGCCGATGTCAGACAAAGTAAATAATTGTTTAACTTGTGGAAACCAATACCTCATAAGGATTTCCATTCTTACTGCCTTCCTTGCTTAGGCCCAGACCACGACGTATCAGCTTGTTTAGCCTGTGCCTCCTTCAACCGACGGACTCTTAGACGTCGGTCGGAGTTTGCAGAAGAATTTTTTGGAACTGATTTTGCATATAAAATGCCGTCGGAGACTCCGACTACGCATATGGCCAAAAAACACAAGGAAAAGGACCGACACTCGCGGTTTCGGCTGAAACCACGGCTAGGCCTACCGCGAGTGTCTCGGTTTCGGCTGAAACCGACTCCTCTGTTCTTCCTACGACCGAAACCATACCTCTGACAACCGAGGCCAGAGAGTCCCCGGCTGAGTCGGCTACAGATATCCCTACCGAAGCTAGTGCACAAGAATTGTCCGACACCATTCCTTTGGACATTTCTACTCCTGCACGTGGGGCAGCTAGGCCCCCAGCTTCTATGTCTGTTAAGGCCTTCTCCAGGGCTAAAGCTGCCAAACTTTCAAATGCTTTGCCTGCCAAATCTACTTCTCAGAGGCCTTCCTCTAGTTCTCAGATTCTCAGTCTTGCTGAGGACCTTATATCTTTAATTAGGGGTTCCCAACCTCACCCAGACAGGGCCTCCCAACCTCCACCAGACAAAAGGCCCAGGACTGATCCCTCTGAACCTCTCCTCTGATTACTCCACGGATGGATCTGATTTGTCAGACCAACAGGAAGGGGCCTACTCGCCTTATGAGGATTCAGATGCAGAAGATTCTATTCCTTCGGCCACCCCACCTGAAGAATTTTCCTTTGGGGAAACTTTGCACTCCATGAGGGAGCACTTTCAATGGCAGGGTCAGGATTTTTCTAAATCTAGAAAAAGATTAAGGACTTTTCTGCATTTGCCCCAGCATAGGCCCTTAGCCATTCCACCAGTTCTAACTGTAATTGATGATGTGTATAATGATGTCAGTTCTGCTCCTGATTCTCTTCCCCCGGCCCCTGCAAAACCTGACAGATATTACAGGGTCCCGGATTCTCACTTTCACCTCTATAAAGCCCATGCTGCAGACCCAGAAACTATTTCTCAGGGCCCAAAAGGGGTTGCAGCTGCTACTGCCAAAAATCCCCTTCCCTCTGAAAGAGAGTCTAGAGCATTAGAGAGATGGGGTAAAAAGATTTATACATCTGCTACTCTTTCTGCCAGGGATTAAACTGTCAATTTCATATGATACACTACCAAGAATTTTTGTTAGATCAGCTGTATAAGAAGCTTTCTTCTCCTGAACCTTTAGACCGTAAATCCCTTCAGGATTTGGTACACAACTCTCAGCAGGTCAGTAATCATTTCTTAAAATGTGGCTATGATGCACTGGAGGCTTCATTTAGATCAGCTATGAGTGGGGCAGTAATTCGTAGGCATGCCTGGCTAAAAGAGCAATCCTTGCCAGACCATGTCAAGGCTAAACTCCTTGATGCTCCAATGGAGAAACAAAACTTATTTGGCTCCCCTGCACAGGAGATTCTAAAGAAAGTGGAAGAAAAAGCAAAATCTGTGCAAACAGTAAAGGAATTTCTGCAGGTCCAATCTCCGAGGTTCAGCAGGAACTGGCCTACAAAGAATTGGTCCTTTCCCGACACCTCCAGAGCACAGAGGGGCAGGAATAGACGCCCTAGAGGCAGAGGTCAATCAAAGGGTGCCTACAGGGGCCGTCGGTGGCAGCCTGCCAGCCAGAGGGTAGTGCCCCAGCTGCAACTACAACCACTACCACAGGACAGACACAATGACTTGACTCTGATTCCGCCTACCAGGGATCAACTGGAAGCTCCCTTGGGCGGAAAGCTGGCTTTGTTCTCGAACAACTGGCATTGCATTACAAAGGACACATGGACATTGCAAATAATAGACAAAGGATACAGGTTTCACTTCCACACTTTACCAAAAAGAAGAGGAATGCCAAACCTTCCACCAAACCAGAAGGCAGAGGCTTTAAGACAAATCAACAGTTTACTTCAGATGAAAGTGATAGAAAAGGTACCATCTATGGAACAAGGCCAAGGATTTTACTCCAGACTATTCCTTGTACCAAGAAAAGAAAACCAATGGAGGCCTATTCTCGACTTGTCCGCACTGAACACATATCTCATTGTGCCAAAATTCAAAATGCTGACCCTACAGCAACTTCTTCCCATGTTGGGCAAGGAGTCTTGGCTGGTGACTCTAGATCTCAAGGAGGCATACCTGCACGTCCCTATCCGACCAGATTGCAGAAGACACCTCAGATTTCTTGCAGGATCAGAGCATTATCAATTCTCAGCATTGCCCTTTGGCTTATCTACTGCGCCCAGAGTATTCACGAAATGCCTGGCATCAGTAATTGCACATTGCAGACTTCAGGGAATTCAAATTTACCCATACCTGGACGACTGCCTAATACAAGCAGACAACAAGACAAAATTGTTAAAGGACTTGGCCTATGTCATACACCTGCTACAGGCCTTGGGATACACTGTCAACATCCAAAAGTCAAGACTAGTGCCATCCCAAAGGATAACCTTTTTGGGTGCGGATTTGGACACAGTCACTCAGATGGCTTTTCTCACAGAGGAAAAACAAAAACAACTTCCAGATTATTTCATGACTTTGACAAGACAAACTCCGCTTACTGCAAGGAAAGTCCTGCAGGCCCTGGGTTACATGGCATCCTGCATAATCTTGATCCCACATGCCAGGCTGCATATAAAAAAATTACAATGGTACCTAAGGAATGTATGGTCTCAACACAGACACAGTTTAGAAACCATGATACCAATCATTCCATGCCTTCAAAAGGAATTCCTGTGGTGGGCTCAGGCCTGCCAGTCCAACAGAGGGTTGCCTTTCAAAAAACCAAAGCCAAGGCAGACCATCACCATGGACGCCTCAGACCTAGGATGGGGAGCACACATGGAGGACAAATGTATCCAAGGCCTATGGCCTCAAGGACAGCTAAGCATGCACATAAACCAAAAGGAGATGCTGGCAGTGAAGCATGCAATCGAGGCATTCAAACCATTCCTCCAACAAGGACATCTGTTGATAAGGACAGACAACACCACGGTCATGTGGTACATAAACAAACAGGGAGGCACACATTCCTACCCTCTATGCCGGATGGCAATGAATCTGTGGAACCTATGCCTGAATCTCAATATCCAGCTGCAGGCCAAATTCGTACCAGGCAAAGAGAATTCACTAGCAGACAGCTTAAGCAGAACTACCACGGATGCTCACGAATGGATGCCGCATCCAGACATCTTCAAACTCATAACAAAGAAATGGGGAATGCCAGAGATAGATCTGTTCGCCTCCCCACTCAACCACCAAATGAAGAAATTCTGCTCAAGGACATACCACCCTCAAGCCTGGAGGGTGGACTCTCTCTCATTCAGCTGGAATGCCCTAACATATATGCCTTTCCACCTCTCCCATTGATGTACAAGGTTCTACTGAAGATCAGGGAGGAACAGCCAAAGGTGATACTAATAGCTCCGGACTGGCCAAGACAACACTGGTATCCGCTACTGAGAAGCATGTCTCAGGCGAACTCATGGCCTCTACCCCTATGGCCTCTTCTTCTAACGCAGAACAATTTCAAGACCCTTCATCCAAACTTGAAAACTTTGCAATTAACTGCCTGGAAAATTCATTAAAACCAAACTGTTTTATCTCAGAGGGTCAAGGACATTATCCTGGAGGCTTGCAGACCTTCCACAAGGAAAACATACTCAGCCAAATGGAAGAGATTCCTCATTTGGAGCACATCAAAGGGCACAGATGTCACAGTGGCAAACCTAGCACACATCCTAGAATACTTAGCAGAACTGTTCCACAATGGACTGTCTTACTCTTCCATTAAGATTCATGCTTCAGCAATTTCAGCAGAATACAATATGGATCCCCCTATCTTCTCTCACCCTCTTCTCAGACAATTTTTGAGAGGGATCAAAAATGTTAAACCTCCAAGGAGACCCCCTCTACCTGCATGGGATCTCAATTTTGTGCTGGAAAAATTGACACTACCTCCTTTTGAACCAGCAGCATCAGCAGACCTACAGCTTGTATCCTGGAAAACTGCTTTCCTTCTGGCAATCGCTTCAGCAAGAAGAGTATCCGAGTTACAAGCATTAATGTCAGTGCAGCCTTTTCTTATTTTCCCCCAGGATAGAGTGTCACTGAGAACCAATCCTACTTTCATGCCAAAGGTGGTATCCAGGGTATCCTTGAACCAAGCTATTCATTTGTCTACGTTCTTCCCTAACCCACAGAACAAAGGAGAAAAACTTTTGCACACCTTGGATATACACAGACAACTATGCTACTATCTGGACAGAACTAAAACCAAAAGTAAAACTGACCAACTTTTTGTAGCATATGCATCGGGGGTGCAAGGAAGAGCAATTTCCAAACGGACAATTTCAAAATGGATAGGAAATTGCATTCGCTTTTGCTACTCCTTTCATGGAAAGGCAGCTCCTGAAAATATCAGGTCTCATTCCACAAGGGCCACAGCCACCACTACAGCTTTCCTACGAGGGGTGGCTACCAAGGACATTTTAGAAGCTGCTACCTGGAGCTCCGTGCATACATTTGCCAAGCATTATAATCTACCTTTATACTCCAGATCCCGAGCAGGGTTTGCAACTGCAGTTCTGCAGGGGATCCTAAGTACACCATTCTTCTCTTAGTACCTCCTTCCCCAGTTTGGCTATGGTATTCTACCCATATGTTATGACTGCAGATGCATCCTTGAAGGACATAGTACAGTTTTGTACCTACCATAAATGTAGATGTCCGATAGGTATGCATCTGCAGTCAGGATTACCCACCCTCCTTCCCCTCTGTGGTATTCCTAGGGTGCTTACCCCTCTTTCAGCTAGCTGGGGGAATCTATTATGGTGTATTTGTTTGTTTGTGTATATGTATATATATTTTTTGCTACTGTTTGGAACTTTTCAGCATTTATCCAAATTTAGCCTTCCTAGAGGGCACCTGGCATCTGGGGCAAGAAACACTGAGGAAAATGGCGTTGGCTGATGCCTTTATACACCAGAAACTCTGACGTCGGGGAAAGTGCGACATCAGCCGAGGCCAGACCCAGACTTTGGAATCCGGCCGACCGAAGGGCTGCCTGAGGCAGGACAACCCATATGTTATGACTGCAGATGCATACCTATCGGACATCTACATTTATGGTAGGTACAAAACTGTACTTTTTGCCTTCCTACTGGGGGCACCTGACATCTGGGGCAAGAAAGACTGAAGAAAATGGCGTCGGCTGTATTTTATATACTCCTGCCTCGCTGACGTCAGGAAAGGAAGCGACAGCATCCGACGCCGGACCTAGACTTTGGAATTCGGCCGACAGAGGGACCGCCTGACGGCAGAGAACCCATATGTTATTACTGCAGCTGTATTAGCACTCGAACATCTACATTTATGGTAGGTACAAAACTGTACTTTTCTGTGACTACACAGAAGTCAGCATACTCCAGGGAGAGGATTGTTTCCAGAGAGTGCATTTTCTGATTTAAACTCTTATTGTTTAGCAACATAACCTTTAATTTGTTTGTGAGCAGTATTTTCATATCAGAAATGTTGTTCTTGAGACCTTGCCTAAAAAAGGCACTGTGGGGTAGGCAAGCGCCTTATTCAGTAACTGAAAGCCTAGAGGTGACAGGTGAATACAAGCTCTGTCAAAGGAGCATGGCCTGTCAATCATGTTATCCCAGGCTGACAGGAACTGAGTCCTGTTAGAATGACACCAGAAACTAAGCCAATTGTTGAAGTCCATATTTTTTTTGTTTATGTTGTGATATCATCCTAGGTGAGGGTAGAATGCTGCTCAAGGCTAGTGATGTACCTGCTTGGGACACACATGTCTCTCTTCATATAATCCATTGAGGTACTTCTCAAGTCATTCACACCAACATGGACTATGACAGATTTCATAACGGTATTTGTTGAGAGACTTGAGTGCATCTCTGACCTGACTGTTCCTGGCACCCGATAGACAGATGACTGTAACCTTCTTGTCCAACTTGGTGAGTGAGAAATGTGTGTGTCACAATGGAGTCACCTGTGACTTAAAAAATTGGTTTAGATCTGCTTTGCCTTAGGGGCTTATTTGGTGAGACACTTGTGCTTGTGTTTTTTTTTTTTTAATGTGTTTGTTTTTTTTTTTTTTTTTCAATAATCATTTTTATTGTTTTGCAAAACCATTATACATTTCACACACTATTTACATTATGTACAATATTGCTTCCAATGTTTTAGTTCCATTTTGAATTTCCCTATAATACATTAAGAATAAATATCATTTTAACCAAGTACAGGAAAATAAAATCACAAAAAATTAAACATAAAAGCATCTACACTAGACAATTATAAACCAACTCAAGCCAATAATTTGTATTATTTCTACATTTTCTATCTAATCCAAGAATGTGTTGGTACACATACAGAATGTCCTGACGGAAAGTGGATAGGAACCGCTACGCCAAAATAATATTAAAGATTTGTTCCCAAATTTTTATGCTGTTTATACTTTTCTTATTATTTCTAATTAACAATTTGTGCGCTAATATATGCTTAATCGCTAACAGCCTGAAATTTTGCCACGACACCTGTGCTGGGTTCAACCAATTTGTGGCTATATATAATTTCATTAGTAAACTAATATTCATAATTACAGTCTTTTTTGTTTTGTCCAAATTCTCCGGTGGAATATGTAGAATCAGAAATTCCCAGGAGAGTGTTGAGTTTTGGTAACCCATTTTTTGTAGTTGTAACTTTAAAGAATTCCATAATTTATAAATGCACTTGCAACTCCAGAACATGTGTAACAGGTCTGCTGTCTGATCTACACCCTGTGGGTGCTTGTGTTTTTGTGTGTATTGGGTGCAGTGGGTGCTGTATCGGGTGTAGCATGTTTGTGTTTGGAAGGTGTCTGTTGTTTAGGCAGGTTTTTGGTGAGTACCTCTGTGTATGATGGTTTATGTGTTGAGTGAATGATTTGTGTAGGAGGTGTAATATGTGAGCAATACAGCAGAGCAGTGGGTGGTTGCTTAACTCTGTGGAGCTGTGTTAAAACAAGTGTAAACCCACACTAACTCGGGGCTTGTATAGTAACAGTGAGGAGCAAACTGAGTTAAACAATTTAACCAATAAAAAGAGCTCAAACTGATCCCTATGCCAGCAACCTTCAATCAGATGAGTCCTAACTGCACTCTCCTGCTGTAAGGATACAGAGGGGCCCTCTTCAAGAAAAGATAGTCTGGTTTAGTGCTTTGTTTATCAAACAGAATCAGATTCATCAAGTCTGCATGTAATATATGCTCCAGAAGACAAAAAGTGCAATGAATCAACAACACCAGTTTAAAAAAAAAATCAGCAATATAGCAAAAAGTGCTAAAATACAGTATAAAATTGTACTTAAGGTTAGCAGAATGCAACAGATTCCTTGGATTGCACAGATAAATACAGTAGAGGTGTGAGGTAGATGAGGCTCAACAACTAAGTGCATTGTGTACAAAGTACACCATAAATATCCTGATGTTCATTGTGCATACAGCTGCAGTAATCACAGATGGGTTTTCTGCCGTCAGGCGGGTCCATGGTCGGCCGAATTCCAAAGTCTAGGTCCTGCGTCGGTTGTTGTCGCTTTCTTTCCTGACGTCAGTGAGGCAGGGGTATATAAGACACAGCCGACGCCATTTTCTTCAGTCTTTTTTGCCACGCGGTGCCCGAAGCAGAAGCAGTTCGCAAGTGCCGGTTGGCCAGCTCCTGAATTTACGAAAAATTGGAAACCGAAATCTTCTTTAAAGCTAAGTACCCCGTTGGGGAAACTTTTCTTGCCTCAGACCGATGTCAGAAAAAGTTAGTTGTATTTCTTGTGGGAAGCAAATACCGCATAAGGATTTCCATTCCCTCTGCATACCTTGTTTAGGCCCAGACCACGACGTCTCGGGCTGTCGCTTTTGCGCTACTTTCAATAAACGCACTATTAAGCGTCGGGCGGAGTTCACCCAACACCTTTTTGGTAAAGCCTTTGATTATAAAATGTCGTCGGAGACTCTGACTACCGTTTTGTCCAAAAAACGCAAGGACCGACATGCGAGGTCCGTGGTCTCCACCGACACCATGCCAAAACCGGCTACACGTGGTCCGGTTCTCAGCGAGACGCCTATGCAGTCCCTGACTACCGACGACACTTCTTTGGTGGTGTCTTCTGTAACCAAGACCGCAGGTACCTCGGCCCATACCCAGACTGCAACCACCGAAGCCACTGTGAGCGTTGAGCCTCCTAATGTGGACAGGTCCACTTCCACCCATGGGGTCTTTAGACCTTCATCTTCTTTTTCCATTAAGGCCTTTACTAAGTCCAAATCAGCCAGGCATCCCAAGAGGCCTGTTATACAGGGCCCATCTCCAGGCCCCATGCCTAAAAAGCAGATGCTTAAAATGGCTGAGGATTTAATTACTCTTATCAGGGGTTCCCAGCCCCCTCCAGACAAGAGACCCAGAGTGGAGGAAGATTCTCTCTCTTCTGATCAGGGCTCCATTTTTTCAGAACATTCTGATGTAGAGGAACACTCTTACTCCCCTTTTGAAGACTCTGATGCAGAGCAGTCCATTCCTTCTGTATCTCCTCCAGAGGATTTTTCTTTTGGGGAAACCTTGCACACCTTGAGGGAACACTTCCACTGGGAAGGCCAAGACTTTTCTGATTCCAAGAAAAGACTTGGGGATTTTCTTTTGTTACCTCAACACAGACCTCTGGCGATACCTCCTGTCTTGGACATACTTGATGATGTTTATGCGGAGGCTTGCCTTAATCCGGATTCCCTGCCTCCTGCCCCAGTCAAGCCTGATAGGTACTACAGAGTTCCTAACTCTCACCAATTTCTTTACAAAAGCCATAATGCTGACCCTGAAACCATTTCTCTAGGCCCCAAGGGAATGAAGGCCTCTACTGCTAAGAATCCACTACCTTCCGAAAGAGAGTCAAGATCCTTGGAAAGGTGGGGAAAAAAGGTATATACCTCGGCCACCCTAGCCATGAGGGCCTTAAATTGTCAGTTTCATATGCTTAAATATCAGCAGTTTCTGTTATCACAATTAAGAAATAAAATGTCTCAACCTGAACAACCAGATTTGAAGGAGTTGCAGGATATGATGCATAGTGCAGAACAAGTGGGTAAACACACCTTACAATGTGGCTATGATGCCCTAGAGACCTCAAGTAGAACAAATTTTGCCTGATCGTGTGAAAGCTAAACTACTAGATGCTCCTTTACAAAAGGATGTGCTATTTGGTACTAATGCTGAGGAGATACTACGGAAAATGGAAGAAAAAGCCAAATCTATGCAAACTGTCAAAGCTTTTCTACAGGTTCAACCACCACATTTTAGCAGAAATTGGCCTTCTAAAAACTGGTCCTTTCCAGCCACGGACAAGCCCCAAAGAGGTAGATACAGGCGCACAAGGGGCAGAGGACAATCACAAGGATCATATAGAGGCAGGCAATGGCAAACTCCAGCACCAAGAGGTGGCGAAGACAGTGCACAACAATACAGGAAACAAACCCAATGACTTCCTCCTTTCCATGCCAAGCAAGTCTCAGCTGGCAGCACCCTTGGGAGGAAAGCTGGCATTATTTACAAGAAATTGGCATATTGTCACAACAGACAAATGGATCTTGGACGTTATAAACAGAGGCTACAGATTTCATTTTCACACTCTTCCAAAAATGAGAGGCATGCCAAACCTGCCACACAATCAAAGGGCAGAGGCACAACTACAAATTTCAAAGCTCATAGACATGAAAGCTATTCAAGAGGTACCTACTCACGAACAAGGTCAAGGTTTTTATTCCAGGCTATTTCTGGTACCAAGGAAAGGAACCGACTGGAGACCCATTTTGGACTTATCCATCCTAAACACATTCTTACTCGTACCAAAATTCAAGATGCTCACATTACAGCAGCTTCTTCCCATGCTGGGCAAGGAGATGTCCTTCAAGGATGCATCTGCAGTCATAACATATGGGTTGTCCTGCCTCAGGCAGCCCTTTGGTCGGCTGGATTCCAAAGTCTGGGTCTGGCCTCGGCTGATGTCGCACTTTCCCCGACGTCAGAGCGTCTGGGGTATAAAAGCATCAGCCGACACCATTTTCCTCAGTCTTTCTTGCCGCGTGGTGCCCGAAGCAGAAGCAGTTCGCAAGTGCCGGTCGACCAGCTCCTGTGATTCAGCTACCGAAGACTTCGAAAAAGCTAAGTACCCCGTTGGGGACTCTTTCTTGCCTCAGCCGATGTCAGATAAAGTAAATAATTGTTTAACTTGTGGGAAACAAATACCTCATAAGGATTTCCACTCTTACTGCCTCCCTTGCTTAGGCCCAGACCACGACGTCTCGGCTTGCTCTGCCTGTGCTTCCTTCAACCGACGAACTCTTAGATGTCGGTCGGAGTTTGCAGAGGAATTTTTTGGGGCTAATTTTGCGTATAAGATGCCGTTGGATACTCCGACTTTGCATGTGGTTAAAAAACGGAAGGACAAGGACCGACCCTCGCAGCCCACGGTTTCGGCTGAAACCACTGTCAGGCCTACCGCGAGAGTGTCTGTTTCGGCTGAAACCGAGTCCTCGGTGCTTCCTACTACCGAATCCATTCAACCGACTAACTCGGCCATGGAGGCTCCGGCCGAGTCGGTTATTGAATTACCTACGGAAACTGGTGTCCAGGACATGTCCGACACCATTCCTTTAGACAAGTCTACTCCTGCACGTGGTGCAGCCAGACCCCCTGCATCCATGTCCATTAAGGCCTTCTCCAGGGCTAAAGCTGCCAAACTTGCCAAAGCTTTGCCTCCCAAGACTACCTCTCAGAGGCCTTCTACAGACACTCAGATTCTCAGCCTAGCAGAGGATCTTATCTCTTTAATTAGAGGTTCTCAACCTCACCTGGACAGGGGCTCTCTTCCACCACCAGACAAAAGACATAGGGTTGAGCCCTCTGACCCCCACTCTTCAGATGAGTCTACGGATGAATCCGTGTTGTCAGAGCACCAGCAGGAGGCTTATTTGGCCTATGAGGATTCTGATGCTGAACAATCTATTCCTTCGGCCTCCCCCCCGAAGAGTTTTCTTTTGGTGAGACACTGCACTCTGAGAGAACATTTTCAATGGCAGGGCCAGGAATTTTCTGATTCTAGAAAGAGATTAAGGACCTTTTTGCATTTACCTCAGCATAGGCCTTTAGCTATACCTCCTGTTTTGAATGTTATTGATGATGTGTACTCTGATGCTAGTACAGCCCCTGATTCTCTCCCTCCGGCTCCTGCCAAACCTGATAGGTACTACAGGGTCCCGGATTCTCATCTACACCTGTACAAGGCCCACTCTGCAGACCCAGAAACTATTTCCCAGGGCCCAAAATGGGTTGCAGCTGCCACTGCTAAAAATCCTCTTCCTTCTGAAAGGGAGTCTAGAGCTTTAGAGAGATGGGGAAAGAAAGTTTATACTTCTGCAACTCTTTCCATGAAGGCATTAAATTGTCAATTTCATATGATTCAGTACCAAGAGTATTTGTTAGATGAATTGTACAAGAAACTCTCCTCCTCTGAACCCCTTGACCGTAAATCACTTCAGGATCTGGTACATAACTCACAGCAGGTTAGCAACAATTTTTTGCAGTGTGGTTATGATGCACTGGAAGCTTCATATAGGTCAGCTATGACAGGGGCAGTTATTCGAAGGCATGCCTGGTTGAAGGAGCAATCTCTACCGGACCAGGTTAAAGCTCAGCTCCTGGATGCTCCAATGGAAAAACAAAAATTATTTGGTTTCACGGCTCAGGAGGTCTTAAAGAAGTTTGAAGAAAAGGCAAAATCTGTGCAAACAGTCAAGGACTTTCAGCAGGTACAACCACCGAGATTCAGCAGAAATTGGCCTACTAAGAATTGGTCCTTTCTGGACTCAGACAGATTTCAGAGAGGCAGGAACAGGCGTGCCAGAGGTAGAGGGCAAGCCAGAGGCTCCTACAGAGGCCGTCAGTGGCAGCCTCCCAACCAGAGAGGTAGTGCAGGAACAACAACAACTACTGCTGCTCCAGGACAGACTCAATGACTTAATTTTGACTCCACCGACCAGGGCTCAATTAGAAGCACCTTTGGGCAGAAAGCTTTCTTTATTTTCAAAAAATTGGCATTACATTACAAGGGACTCATGGACACTGCAAATAATAGACAAAGGATACAGGTTCCATTTCCACACATTGCCAAAAGGAAAAGGAATGCCATACCTGCCACCAAATCAGAGGGCAGAGGCTTTGAAGCAAATCACCAAATTAATACAAATGAAAGCCATAGAAAAGGTACCTCTTTCAGAACAAGGCCAAGGATTTTACTCCAGATTATTCCTTGTTCCAAGAAAAGAAAATCAATGGAGGCCTATTCTCGACCTGTCCGCACTAAATACTTACCTCATTGTGCCAAAATTCAAGATGCTGACCCTACAGCAGCTTCTTCCCATGCTGGGCAAGGAGTCTTGGCTGGTGACTCTAGATCTCAAGGAGGCATACCTGCATGTCCCTATTCGACAAAGTTGCAGAAGACACCTCAGATTTCTTGCAGGATCAGAGCATTATCAATTCTCAGCATTGCCATTTGGCTTATCTACTGCGCCCAGAGTATTCACGAAATGCCTGGCATCAGTAATTGCACACTGCAGACTTCAGGGGATTCAAATCTACCCATATCTGGACAACTGCCTGATACAAGCGGACAACAAAGAAAATTTGTTAAAGGACTTGCACTATGCCATCCAACTATTACAGGCCTTGGGATACACAGTCAACATCCAAAAATCAAGACTTGTTCCATCCCAAAGAATAACCTTTTTGGGGGCAGATCTAGACACAACCACCCAAATGGCCTTTCTCACAGAAGAAAAACAAAAACAACTTCCAGATTACTTCAAGAATCTAACAAGACAAACTCAGTTGACTGCAAGGAAAATCCTGCAGGCCCTGGGTTACATGGCATCCTGCATAATTCTAATTCCACAAGCCAGGCTGCATATGAGAAAATTGCAATGGTACCTAAGGAGTGTATGGACTCAGCACAGTCACAGCTTAGAAACTTTGATTCCACTCATCCCTTGCCTTCAAAAGGAATTTCTGTGGTGGGCTCAGGCCTGCCAGTCCAACAGAGGGTTGCCTTTAAACAAACCAAAAGCAAACCAAATCATCACCACGGACACCTCAGACCGAGGTTGGGGAGCACACATGGAGGACAAATGTATCCAAGGACTATGGTCTCAAGGACAGCTACGCATGCACATAAACCAAAAGGAGATGCTGGCAGTGATACATGCAATCGAGGCCTTCAAACCTTTCCTTCAACAGGGCCACTTGCTAATAAGGACAGACAGCACCACAGTCACGTGGTACATAAACAAGCAAGGAGGCACGCATTCCTATCTATGGAAACTTTGCTTGAAACTCAATATACAACTACAGTCCCAGTTCGTGCCATGGAAAGACAATACTCTCGCAGACAGCTTAAGCAGAACTACCATGGATGCACACGAATGGATGCTGCACCCAGACATCATCTTACTCATAACACAAACATGGGGAAGGCCGGAGATAGATCTGTTCGCCTCACCCCACAATCATCAACTGAAAATTTTTTGCTCAAGGACATACCACCCACAAGCATGGAAGGTGGACTCTCTTTCAGTTGGAAAGCTCGAAAAGTCTATGCTTTCCCACAACTCCCATTAATGTCCAAGGTTTTACTGAAGATCAGGGCAGAACAGCCAAGAGTGATTCTGATAGCTCCAGACTGGCCAAGGCAGCACTGGTACCCACTGTTGAAGAGCTTATCACAGACAAAACCGTGGCCTCTCCCCCTATGGCCACTTCTTCTGACGCAGAACAATTTCAAGATCCTGCATCCCTACCTAAAAACCTTGCAACTGACTGCCTGGAGAATACCATGACTCCTACTCAGAACAGCTTATCCCAGAGGGTAAAGGACATTATTATGGAAGCTCGCCGTCCCTCCACAAGGAAGGCATACTCGGCAAAATGGAAAGATTTCTCATTTGGAACACAACAAAAGGCCTAGATGTGTCAGTGATGAGCATGGCACACATACTGGAATACTTAGCAGAATTGTTCCACAATGGCCTGTCTCATTCTTCCATTAAGATACATGCCTCAGCAATTTCAGCAGAATACAATGTAAATCCACCTGTCTTCTCGCATCCTCTCAAGACAATTTCTCAGAGGAATCAAAAACATCAATCCTCCAAGGAGACCACCTTTACCTACTTGGGACCTTAATTTTGTGCTGGAAAAACTAACACTTCCTCCCTTTGAACCAGCAGCATCGGCGGATCCACAGTTTCTGTCTTGGAAAACTGCATTCCTTCTGGCCATAACTTCAGCAAGAAGAGTATCTGAGTTACAAGCTTTAATGGCAGTGCAGCCATTTCTTATTTTTCATCAAGACAGAGTTTCATTAAGAACCAATCCTACTTTTATGTCAAAGGTGGTATCTAGGGTATCCTTGAACCAAGCAATTCACTTGCCTACATTCTTCCCAAATCCACAAAATAAAGGGGAGAAACTTCTACACACTCTGGATATACACAGACAATTACGCTACTATTTGGACAGGACTAAAAGTTACAGAAAGACTGACCAATTGTTTGTAGCATATGCTGCTGGGGCACAAGGAAAAGCAATTTCCAAACAGACAATTTCAAAGTGGATAGGAAACTGCATTCGCTTTTGCTACTCCTTTCATGGAAAGACTGTTCCTCTGAATATTAGGCCTCATTCCACGAGAGCCACAGCCACCACTACAGCCTTCCTAAGAGGAGTTGGCTACCAAGGACATTTTAGAAGCTGCTACATGGAGCTCCGTGCATACATTTGCCAAGCATTACAATTAACCTCTATACTCCCGATCCAGAGCAGGTTTTGCTACAGCAGTCCTGCAGGGTATCTTATCTACACCATCATTTTATTAGTACCTCCACCCCCAGATTGGCTATGGTATTCTACCCATATGTTATGACTGCAGATGCATCCTTGAAGGACATAGTACAGTTTTGTACCTACCATAAATGTAGATGTCCGATAGGTATGCATCTGCAGTCAGGTTTACCCTCCCTCCTTCCCCTCAGTGGTATTCCTAGGGTGCTTACCCCTCCATTAGCTAGCTGGGGGAATCTGTTATGGTGTATTTGTTTTGTGTATGTATATATATATATATATATATATATATGTATATATTTTTGCATTATGTTTGGAATTTTTTGGCATTTTTACCCAAATTTAGCCTTCATAGAGGGCACCTGGCATCTGGGGCAAGAAAAACTGAGGAAAATGGCGTCGACTGATGCTTTTATACCCCAGACGCTCTGACGTCGGGGAAAGTGCGACATCAGCCGAGGCCAGACCCAGACATTGGAATCCGGCCGACCGAAGGGCTGCCTGAGGCAGGACAACCCCTATGTTATGACTGCAGATGCATACCTATCGGACATTTACATTTATGTTAGGTACAAAACTGTACTTTTTGGCTGGTAACATTGGACCTCAAGGAGGCATACCTGCATGTCCCAATCAGACAAAGCTGCAGAAGATACCGCAGATTTCTTGCAGGTTGAATTCACTATCAATTCTCTGCATTGCCCTTTGGCTTATCTACTGCGCCCAGAGTATTCACGAAATGCCTGGCATCAGTAATTGCCTACTGCAGACTTCAAGGGATACAAATTTACCCTTATTAGTCGACTGCCTGATCCAAGCGGACAGCAAGCACATACTTCTGGAACATCTGGCTTATGTGACACGGTTACTGAATTCCCTGGGATACACAGTCAACAAAGAGAAATCCAGGCTAACACCATTTCAGAAAATAACTTTCCTGGGTGCCAACTTGGCCACAAACACCCAGATGGCCTATCTTACGCCAGAAAAACAGGGGCAGCTAACTCAGTACTTCAAAATACTAGCAAATTGTACCAGGCTTACTGCAAGAAAAATCCTGCAGGCTCTGGGTTTCATGGCATCTTGCATTCTTTTAATCCCATGTGCAAAGTTGCATATGAGGAAACTTCAATGGTACCTAAAAAACCTATGGTCTCAACACAGCCACAGTTTGGAAACAATAATACCAATAATTCCATGTTTGCAAAAGGAATTTCTATGGTGGGCCCAAGCATGTCAAACAAACACAGGTCTCCCATTCTGCAAGCCTCAAGCAAATCAAGTCATCACAACAGACGCCTCAGATTACGCCTGGGGGGGGGGCGCACATGACAGACAGGTGCATTCAGGGCAAATGGTCCCAAAAGGAAGAGCACCTTCACATCAATCAGAAAGAAATGCTTGCAGTGATAAATGCAATTACAGCTTTCAAGGACCTCCTGCATCCAGGACAATTATTGATAAGAACAGACAACACCACAGTAATGTGGTACATAAACAAGGAGGAACACATTCATACCCCCTGTGCAGACTAGCCATGACACTTTGGAACTTGGCTCTGGAATGGCAAATCGAACTTCAGGCACAGTACTTGCCAGGTTTGGAAAACACGCTGGCAGACAATCTAAGCAGAAATATGACAGATCCACACGAATGGAAGTTGCATCCTCAAGTGTTTACAAAGATAATCCAAGCGTGGGGGAGGCCAGACATAGATCTGTTCGCCTCCCACAGGAATCATCATTTGGAAAAGTTCTGTTCAAGGACCTTTCATCCAAAGGCCTGGAGAGTGGACGCCCTTTCATTCAGTTGGACAGCATGGACAGTTTACGCTTTCCCACCTCTGCCTCTTCTGCCCAAGGTACTCTTGAAAGCAAGAGCAGACAGACCGAAGATGATACTGATTGCTCCAGACTGGCCAAGACAACACTGGTACCCACTCCTGAGGAGCCTAACACATACTCCTCCCTGGTCCCTACCTCTAATGCCTCTTCTGCTGACTCAGCACAGCTACAAAACTCTTCACAGTCAGCTGAAAACACTCAATCTCGCTGCATGGAAAATTCCTTAACACCACAACAGACCCTACTCCCCAAAGAGATGCAGGATGTCATTTTGGAGGCCAGAAGGCCATCTACTAGAAAGGCTTACTCCGCAAAATGGAAACGGATTTGCTCTTGAAATGAGAAAAAAGGCCAGGAGCCTAGAAAACTGAATTTGCCTCAGGTATTACAGTATCTAACTGAGCTGCTGAACAGTGGATTTTCATTTTCCTCCATAAAAATCCATGCCTCAGCCATTTCTGCAGAATTCAACACTGATCCACCCTTATTCTCTCACCCACTCTTAAGACAGTTCCTCAGAGGGGCTAAGAATATAAGACCTCCAAGGAAACAACCAATGCCAGCCTGGGATCTTAATTACATTTTAGAAAAATTAACATTGCCTCCCTTTGCACCAGCTGCCTCAACAGATTTGCAATATTTGTCCTGGAAAACAGCCTTCCTTCTGGCCATTACCTCAGCTCGTAGGGTTTCGGAACTACAAGCCCTCATGGCTGTGCAGCCCTTTCTCATCTTCCATCAGGACAGGGTTTCCCTTCGAACCAACCCGTCATTTATGCCTAAAGTGGTATCCAGGGTAGCTTTAAATCAAGCCATACACTTGCCTACCTTTTACCCCAATCCTCAAAACAAAGGGGAAAGGCTGCTACACTCCTTAGACATCCATAGACAGCTACGTTATTATTTGGACAGAACAAAGCCTTTCAGGAAATCAGAACAACTTTTTGTGTCCTATGCTGTAGGAGCTCAAGGGAAGCCAGTTACCAAACAGACAATTTCAAAATGGATAGGCCACTGCATACGGTTTTGTTACTCCTATCATGGAAAATCTGTCCCTACAGGCATCAGATCCCACTCCACCAGGGCCACAGCTACTTCTACAGCCTTCATCAGAGGAGTTCCTACCAAAGATATTTTGGAGGCAGCCACTTGGAGTTCTGTGCATACCTTCACAAAACACTACCACCTGCCTTTATATTCCAAAACTAGAGCAGGCTTTGCCACTGCTGTGTTGCAGGGCATTCTGGCTCATCCCAGTTCCACCTAGTGCCTACCACCTTGTGCGTAGCTTTGGGATTCTACCCATCTGTGATTACTGCAGCTGTATGCACGATGAACATAGTACAGTTTTGTACCTACCATAAATGTAGATGTTCGAGTGCTAATACAGCTGCAGTACAGTTTTCCCTCCCTCCTTCCCCTCTTGGTAAAGGCCTAGGGCCTAACCCCTCTCCATACAACCTGATTGGGTTATCCTTATATGGTATATTTGCTTGCAACTACTGATTTTTGATTATATTGCATTGCATGTATATAAATATAATTTATGTATTGCCTTCCTTCTGGGGACACCTGACATCTGGGGCAAGAAAGACTGAAGAAAATGGCGTTGGCTGTGTCTTATATACCCCTGCCTAACTGACGTCAGGAAAGAAAGCGACAACAACCGACGCTAGACCTAGACTTTGGAATTCGGCCGACCAAGGACCCGCCTGACAGCAGAAAACCCATCTGTGATTACTGTAGCTGTATTAGCACTCGAACATCTACATTTATGGTAGGTACAAAACTGTACTTTTTAGGGCATGTCACATATCTTATGAATGCATTCAGTTGAAATTATTTTCCTCCCATTTCTGTGCTTTGTATTCCGCTCGTATCTTTCTGTATGTTCCCCGTTAAATACAGTCAGGTAATGCACTCTGTCTTTGTAATCAGTCTCTACTTTTTTTCATGGGCTATATTCTTTAAAGAAGCTTAACTACAGCTCTTGTCATGCTATACATTTACTTTCTACTCCCTTCATTCCTATCCAAACATCTGTCCTCTGACCTCACAGATTTTTTTTTAGCATATTTGCTTTTTTGTTGTAAATGTAATTCTGTTTTTCAGCACTTTTCTTCCATAAATACTACTTTTCTGTTGTAGTTCATTTTTGCATCCATTTTGTGTTTATATTGTCACTTGTTTTAATTTGTACTTAATTGTTATTTTGTAACCTGGACTGTGGATGCAGTTGGGTACTCTTGATCAGTGCCCTACTTTGGTAACCAAAATACAGGTAAATAAAAATTGCCCATTAAGTAAACTAATGACTTTTCAAGAAACAATGAAGCATTGCTCTTCACAAAAAAAAAATAAAAAGTGCCAGTTTCCCTTTTACTGTTTGCATTACGTTTAGAACCACTGGGCATGAAATTAAAAGAGGTTGTTTTTAAAGGTAGTTCATAGCAACATTAGTATTCTTAATTTATTTGTTTTCCGAGACAGCAGTGATCTCCATGGATCTTTTTTCAGACTCCGCCCAGGAGCAGTGTTCGATTAAGTAACTTGCTCAGAGAGAAGAAACACAGGCAGTGGAAGGTGAGGGAATCCAACCTTGCACTACTGGACCACAGAAAACCGCTTGCTAAAACCTCTTTAATCTTCTAACCCAAGTGCCAGACTTAATACCCTAAGCCAACTGCCTGTCTTAATTTGCAAAACTGTTTTAGACAGAAGACCAAATTGTTTTGAAGATGGAAGTGGATATTTTCGGACACGATTCATAAATTTTAGGTTTTACACTTTGCCACCTTTTCTCCCTGCTGCACTAGGTCTTTTTGTTCTCCTTCCACTAAAACTTCTGTAATGAAAAACAAGACTGTAGATTTCCTTTGGCAGATGAGAAACCAAGGGTCAGTTGAAGGATTCTAATGGTATCCCCACTGTCAAGTAGGTTGGCAGTCTCTTATTTGAATTATATGCACTGACTGCAAAGGCAAAAGCGATATCTGTTTTGTTAACATGAGATTGTAGCATCCAGTAATGCTGCTGCTTGAAAGGCTAGAGAAGCTATATATGATGTTGAATGGAAGACGAGAGAAATAAATGGAGTGCTTCAGGAGTGATAGTAGAAATTTTAAAGGGAACTAGGTGAGCAGTAAAGATGTGAAAAATAGAATAGAGGGAACAAATATCACCAATAATAAACTGTATGGATTAGTTAACTACCCTTCCACGTGATCCCTCCCGGTTTCCAGCCCTTTATCTAACTAGGTAAACAGAAGTATGTCTATCCCTCTTTTGCACTGGCTTCATCATGTGGAACCTGAAGAGAGGAAGAATCTGAGCAGAAGAACCCTTAGTAACTCCTAGATTCAGGAAGAAGCTTGACTGTGAAGACCCCAGACCGGAGTACCAAAAAGCCATGCTCTGAGACCAGAAACCTTCTCCCTCTCATTGCAGCTACTCCACAGCAACCAAGTTGAGGTACTGTAGCCACCTTGGCATGCATTTAACAAACTTTCTGTAATTTTCTATACAGTGAAAATTGTTATCCCAGGACACCACTCCACACTGCTGTATTCTTTACACCATAGGCACAATTTACCTATGCTATAAGATCTGTACCCTACAGCCTTTTTGCTAATGTAGTACATCACTAGTATGAACACCAGTGAACCCCAAGCTGAACCCTGATGCAGACTCAGTTCCACTAGTAACCCCCTTGTAAGACCAAACACACATACTTGAGTCATTGAGTCCTTGTACAAGACTTGCACTAGTCCTACAAATGTTTCTGGGACTTCAAACTACCGCAGGACTGCTCAAATCAATTTTCTTTGGACCTTGTCATAGGGTTTCTCCAGGTCCAGGAATGCCCAGTTGGATTGTTTTTTTCATTTTTACCTTCTTTACACCTATCTGTCTCACTGCAAACATCAGATCTTTTGTGATGCATCTTGATTTGAATCTGAACTGCTTATTTCCCATCGTACTTTTTACTATCAGTCACCCTTTCCAGAACTTTTATGCAGTGTGATAGGTGTTGGATACCTCTGTACTGACAACAGTCGTGAATGTCCCTTTGTTCTTTAACACTTGTACTAGTATGCTTACTCTCCAGTCTTCTGGGATTTACTTTTCTCTCCATACTGCTGTGAGTACCCCCAGGAGCCATTCTTCCCCTATCTCATGCAATAGCCTAATCATATCTGCTGTGACTTCATCTGAGACTGCTGCTTTTCTTGACTTTGTTTTCCTTAGTGCTGTTCTTCTCTCACTTTAGGCTGTAAGTGGGGCAGTACAGCTTCTTTGGGGTTTTCTTCATTCAGAAACTGCTTGAAGTACTCCTTTCATCTCCCTTTGAAGCCCTGTGGACTGGTGAGTAGGTTGTTGCTGGAATCCCTTATGAATGTTGTCTTCTTTATCTTTCTGTCTTTGCCTTGCAACATGATGAAGTTTTTTTGTGCCATCCACTGAGTCATTTTCCACAAGTTTTTAGTGTGCCTCTGATGCCTTGTTCTCTGCTATTGCAACTCCTCTTACCCTCTTTTTTAGCCAGACAATATTCCTTCCTAGCCTTGTCCGTTTTTATCTCGTACTTTTTCCTACACTCCTTATTTCTTTTGATGACTTCCTGTACTTCTGCATTCCACCACCAGCTTTCCTTATATACTTTATTTCTATCCCTGGCTTGACCATATGTCTGTTCTTGTAGCCCTTATATTTGTTGTTTTGAGGTGTTGCCATTCTTCAACTCCACCTATTTTCTCCTCTTTTTGAGATGCTAGAGCCCCAAGTAATTCTTTTAACTGTTGCTTTCTATCCAGTCAAATTCCACATTTTCAGCCTGGCCTCTGTTGACCTTGGAGCCTTCTCTGACCACTGTTTGCAGCTGATTGTGACAATGCTGTGGCCAACTGTTTGACTGGGGATGAATTTGTAATCACTGTTTCTACCCCAGTGCTCTTTACTTACTAGGAGGAAGTCTGCCTGAGTTGCATGTGGGCCACTTTTGTATGTGATCTTGTGACTGTCTCTCTTTCTGAACCATATGTTGACTACATCAAGCAGTTTGACAGAAGTCTAGAATGGCCTCTCCTCTTTTATTCTTGTTGTCCCACCCATGTGGTCCTAGGCAGTCCCCATATCCTGTTCTGTCTGTCCCGATATGTGCATTCAGGTCACCCATTATCCACTCCAATTCCTGTTTTCCTGCTTTATCTAGTAGGTCCTGCAACTGCTGTAATGAATGCAATCTTTTCCTCACTGTCACAACCCTGCTGTGGGGCACAGGCTGAGATTATGAATACTGCTCTACCATTACAGTGGATCCTGATTGCCATGAGTCTGTCACTAATTCTGATGACATACCTCACTGTCTTCTGAAGCCTATCTCCTCACCATTTCTGTCCTCCTCCTGAGTAGTAGACTGTGGATCTCAAACCTATTGGCTTTGCTGCACTGCCCTTCCATATTGTCTCTTGGATACAGAGTATGTCCAATGTCCTCCTTACCATCTTGTCATTCACTTCCAAATCTTGTCCTTTAGTGTACCTACATTGAGTGTAACAATTCTTAGTTTTTGTTTGGCAGATTGATTTTGCATCTAGCTTTCGCTCAACAGAGCTATCCTGGGTTACCCAAGTTGAGCAACTGGACACTGGCCGGACCAGTAGCTTACTCACCCAGGGCTGCTTGGTCTTATGGTAGGCACAAACTAGCCAATAGGGGAAATACACCCCTCCCACCATTAGCATGGGTTCCTGGCATAGGTCGGCTGGGTCCTCATGCCAGTTATTACTGGCAGCATTAGTCAATACGGCTGATTCACCTATAGCCATATTTTTCACTATCGAGTGGCTAGCCCTGACACAGTGTGCAGTCTGTGAGCAATGTTCTTCTGTCGTGAGGATACTGTGCACCACAGTAGATTGATAGCGGTTGGTCTATTCAACTCTTCCCTATGTAGGGCAGCATCTGTAGTCTGTGTTGCTGCCCACAGCTCCTTTCTTAGGTGAGTTTGAGATCGAAAAATTTATCATGTTTTTGGAGGTAGGAGGGAACCCCACAGAGATACAGGGAGGATATGAAAACTAAAACAAAATTAAAAAAAATTGATTGGAAGTCATGATCGAATCTTGCACCTTGTGCATGGGAGGTGAAAACCTTGACCATTAATGCAGTTTGGTCTCAAATACCTTAGTTTTCCTCTGCAAATAGTAGTAAACAAAACAGCAAAAAAAAAATGTTTATTTTGCTGAAAACAGTTTTTTCTCCTGTACATTCCACTGAGTGAGCAACTGTATATATATATATATATATATATATATATATATATATATATATATATATATATATATATTTGGTGCTAGCCAAAGTACTGATCCTATTTTCTTAGTGATTTGATTTATTTCTTATAGCTGTTTCTCTGCAACTGTGATAAAACGATAGTGTGTTATGCATTTTCCAAACCTCTCATGTCTCCTAGTCAGTTTATAGATTATCATTTCCCAGGCTGTCCGCTCTAAAACACATTCAGCAACCTAGTAACAAGCAAAATGAAACGGCCTTGATTTCCTTATTGGTGTTTGCTCTGTTTTCTCAATGAAATCATTGATCTCTGCTTAACTTTTTCAGATTGACTTTAAAACAGTGTGCATTTTCAGACAAACCAGTTCAGCCACACAGGTTTTATTTTGTGTGTGTGTGTGTGTGTGTGTGTGTGTGTGTGTGTGTGTGTGTGTGTGTGTGTGTGTGTGTGTGTAGCTGTGTGAGTTTTTTTAATGTATTTTTTTTTCGCAGTAAAAACGTAACACATACAGTGGGTAACTGATACACAGCAACGTAAAAATCAGAATATTTAAGACTGGCCTTAAGTAAGTCTGCTTTTTTCGTTGCTATGTGTTGGTTACCCACTGATGTTTTACATTTTACTTATTTTTACAGCTGGTGGTGTATCGTTAATCCCACGGGTGTTTTTTTTTTTACTTTATAATGTTTTTTTTTTTTTTCAACTTAGGTGGAAAGGAGGGAGGTGCTGGAGCTTTGGATGAAGAGGACTTTGTGAAAGCATTCACTGATGTTCCACCAGTCCAGGTAATCTTTTGTCTTTCTTTGTTAGTAAGTAAGTAGTCTCATTTTAGAGTCCAGTTCATTAATTAGAGTTTGGAAATCCTCTTCCTTGCCATCCTCAGCCCATGTGTTTTTTTTTCCCTCTTTTATATTCTTGCTTTCAGGTGCACACATGATTCCTGCTAATGTACTCCGTGGTGTAATGTTAACAGAGCTGACAGAATATGCATCATTCCTTCATTCTTTCACCCACCATTACTTTTCCTCTCACACAATTCAAATCTCATCCTGATATTTTTCATGGAGATGTTGCTTTGTTCATTACTTAAAAGTTCAAGTCAGTCATTGAAGTGTTTAGATGGCCACCAGATCATAAGCTGAGGCCACACCAACATTTCCTCTGTTGTGTATGGGAAGAACATGACTTAAAGTATTGTTGTATGTGTCAACATTTCTGTCTGTTCACTTGAAAGCAAAAGAGGGCAGAACTCTGCATCTACCTTACAAGGCTTGATCTTCACCACTGACACCAGTGAGGGATGGGCACTAGGAACAAAAGTGGATACACACAGTATTTTCAGATGTAGCTCTCTGCACCAAGCACAAATTTCCCTTAAGAGAACACAGGGAGCACCCTCCAGACCTGGATCTGGACTCTGTTTCTTTCCACGTCTCAAACAAGACTCCACACTGACCACTTTGGAGCTCTGTGTCCCTGTTCCAAGTAGCTGACACTCACTTGGATATTTGATTTTTGCACATGCGCGCACACACACACACACACACACACCTGTGAAAGGGTGGCACAGATTTACCAGCTGTGCCCCCCCCCCACACCCAGACTATAAGGTAATTACGCTGCCAGCAGTCAGCTACTCTAAGGCTCTTATAAGGGTACCCAATTATACTGAGTAAAATTAATACTAATACAAATGGTAGAGTTTGACCAAAGCAGCCAGGCTTTCAGGAGCAGCCACAGTGTCGCTAAAATAAGCATAAGTACTCTTAAGATGTTAAAAGTATTCTCTAAAAGACCAGCCACAATGAAAAGGTATAGAAATATTTAATAATAAATAAAATGGAAAACGGGAGAATATTGAATATGTAGTTACAAAATAAACACCAGTGTTTCAATCACAGGAAATATAAAAAAAATACACATTTGGATAGAATCACACAGTTGCAGAAAAACAATACTTAACTAATATCACTATATTTTCCTGATTGACTAAAGAATTACTGTTCCTTATTTAAGTTACTACAGCAAGGCAAGATGATGAGTGCTGAGTTGCTTACTGCAGCAAGGCAAGATGAGGTGTGTAGTTTTGTGAGAGTATTTCCTGTCAAGTTCGGAAGAACAAAGTGCTGCTGTGAGAGTGCCGTCATATCTCTCACTAATATTTAAAAAAACATGTCACTACTGGTTATAGAATGACATTACTTCTGTTAACCTGACTCTAGTACAGTGCTCACCCTGACCTTTGCTAACATCTGATGTTAAGTTGTCTATCTCGCCTTCATTCTTGCTGGATGGGTTCGGAGCCGACCTCGGCTCCGACTCGGCCACTCTAAAGCTCGAGAGTTGGTTCCACCGGCTCGAGGCTCCCCTTATATCCCACAATGCTAGGCGAGAGTTACCTCAGATCTCGTTTGCCGCTACAGCTTCGAGGTTGGTTATTCTACCGGTTCCTGGTAAGTTTTAACTTTTTCTATAAAAAGTTACTCTTGTTTCCCCTTTTTTAGTTTAATTATTCCTAAATTATTGTAGTTCATTAAACTCTATCCCCGAACCTATTTTCTTCCCGTTTCTTGTCAAAAGAACTTTTAGTTCTTCCCTTGGGCCTTAGGCCTTCCCTTCCCTAGGGAGTGTTTGTGTAGTGTACTACTGCTTATTGTACCTATTTTTAGTATAATTTTAATATAATTGTGTTTTTTGACAGGGTATAACTGGTGTGTTTGAGTGTGTGTTTGTGTTCACCAGTTAGGCTATGTCTAAAGAAGCAAAGGTCTCCGGATTCAAGAAGTGTGATGCGTGCTGTCAGAAAATGTCTCTGACAGACGCCCACACTTCTTGTGTCTATTGTCTGGGGCCTTTGCACCTGCAGGACTCCTGTGCTGTCTGCCATGGCTTCAGCCCCAGGGTCCTGCAGGAAAGGAAAAACAAGCTCATTTTGAGAGGCTTGTTGAAGCCTGAGGATTCCCTGTCTGTCTCAACAGGGAAGCCCTCCAAGGCATCGAGGTCTTCGGCTCCGGCTTCTGAGCCGAGACCTCAGGTTGTTCAACCTTTGCCTTTATCGGCTCCGGCTGGAGCCGATAAGACTCAGTCCACAGTTTCTGTGGCTCCTCGGCTCGGCCGAGCCGAGGTTATCGAGTACCGTGTCGGCTCCGACAAGATCTTCGGAGCCGACAACCAGAAAGAGGTCTAGGTCACCTTCTCTTGGCTCCGTTCATTCGGCTCCAGGTTCTCCCTGCTGTCTGAACGGAGCCAAAGGTCTCATTCCTCTAGGTCATCGAGGTTGTCCGATCATGACCTTCAGAGGGTGGTGAGTCGACTACTCAAGTCTGAGGCACTGGCCCAGATGCTTCAGAGCCCGACTCATCAGTCGGTGCCTGTCCCGTCCATCAACTCCTTCCTCCTTCGACTCTCTTGAGCTCGGGCCGGGTCGTGTCGGAACCGAGACTGTGGTCACCTCGGGAGCCGAGACAATTGTCTTCGGCTTTGTCGCCGGCTCCGTTTTCTTCCATGGAGGAATCTCGGCGGACTTCCCTCGTCGGCTCCGAGGGGTGAGTGGCATCGGACCCTTGTCCGACCCCCTCTCCCTCTCGGTGCTTGGCGCTGGTGAGTTCGGCTCCGACATCGGCCTCGGAGCCATCACTGTCGGTGCCGAGGGGTCTTTAGCTCCTCGGGCGGGGACCTCTGGCTCTGCCTGACAGGGGTGCTTTCGAGGTCATGCGGAGTGTGTTAGAGCCTGGCTCTACTCCACAGTCGGCTCCGTCAGCCCCTCCCTCTATGCTGCCTCAGGGTAAGTCGACTCACTCCCTCATCCCGGACCGCAGAGAGCCAACTCCTCAGGAGCCCCTGTGGGATTTCATCCTCTTCGAGGCCTCTCCTGATTTGGCAGAAGAGCCCCTCGGAAGAGGAAGTGCAAGAGGAAGCACATTGACTCACCTGAGTCTATCACGTCCGACACAGATCTGGATGATTCTGAGGGTTCCCTTCGTTCCCCTTCTGAAGATGTCTCTTTTGCAGACATTCTGGAGATCCTTAAACAGAGGGGAAATTGGCCAGCCCTCAACCCTTCGGAGGACGAATCTGTGTATCTTGAGGCGTTTGGCTCGCCCTTCCATCTCCTGGGTGTCCCCTTGACCCCCTCATGCAGGTGGTTGCTAAAAGGCATGGACGGCTCCTGATTCAGTGGACCCCACTCCCAGGAGACCCTCCAAATTCATCACAGCTCCAGCAGACAAGGAATTTTTATCAAAAGGAGTCTCTGTGGATGCTATGGTGGTAGCTGCCGCCACAAAGAAGGAACTGGCTGATCCTTCAGTGCCTGTCCATCCACCTAACAAGGAATCTAGGTCCATGGATAGGTGCGGAAGCGGATGTTCTCCTCAGCGACATTTACTATGCGTCGCTGAATTACCTGTGCCATTTCACTCGTCTTCAAAGGGACTTGATCAAAGAAGCGAGTGAAATGCTTAAGGACCCTACAGCTGCGGGTTTCAAGAAAAATGAACACGCAGCTGGCTATCCTTAATTCTATTTCCAACTCCTCCATGCGCCTCCTCTTATGCGGCCGATGGAGCGAGCAGAGCCGCAGGAACAGGGGTAGCCTTACGAGGCACGCCTGGATGCGGCTATGCAATTTTGGAACCTTTCAAGACGTCTTTCACAAACTCCCTTTTGATGGATCATCCCTTTTGGTCCACAAGTGAAAGAAACCCTGACTAGGTGCGAGACGGATGGCAAGACCCTTTCTGCCGTCGGAGTCCGTTTTCCACTCCTTCTAGGCCTTACCCCAAAGGCCAGAAGGGGAAAGATGTGGTTCCGTAAACAATCTCAAGGGACTTCGCCTGGCGACAGAGTCGGTTCCCGCCAGAGGCAGAGGGGAACAACAATGGTAGACGCCGCCCTAGAGGCAGAGGGGTCCGCATAACCAGGGCAATCGAGAAGCCTTCCGATAAGCCCTTTCAGCATCCCTGAGGTGTTGCCCGACTGCCCATCTTCGGAGGCAGTCGGGGGAAGATTGTCACTGTACCCAGAAGCCTGGCTATCCTTGACACAAGACAAATGGGTACAGTCCATCATTTCCGAAGGTTATTCTATTCCCTTTCTTCGTTTTCCAAGTCAGTCAAAAAAATCCCTTCCAGATGTTCCACCCGCTCAAAGGGATATAGCAGCTTTGGAAATTTCAAAACTGCTTGCAAAAAGAGCTATTCAGCCAGTGCCAGCAGACCAACTAGGATCCGGAATCTACTCAAGGTTCTTTTTAGTTCCAAAGAAAACAGGGGACTGGAGACCAATTTTGGATCTCAGTATCTTGAACAGATCGGTCAAGAAAACAAGATTTCGGATGGTCACGCTGCAATCCATTCTTCCCCTGTTGGGAAAAGGAAACTGGATGTGCTCTATAGACCTTCAGGACGCGTACTATCACATAAAAATGAACAGGCGCTCCAGAAGATTCCTCCGCTTCAGGCTGGGAACCAGTCATTTTCAATTCAGGGCCCTGCCCTTTGGTCTCACCACTGCCCCGGTGTTTACCAAATGCATGGCAGTGGTAGCTTCTCACCTGAGACGACAAGGATTCCAGGTGTTTCCATATTTGGACGACTGGCTCCTCACAGCTCCCACCAAGCATCTCCTTTTGATGGCCAGAGATTACACTTTTCGCCTGTCAAGAACTGGGTATCTCAATAAATTGCGAAAAGTCTGTTTTGTCGCCTTGTCGTACTATTACCTACATAGGCGCAAATTTAGATACTGTAAACATGTCTGCAACACTAACGAACCAAAGGATATCAGACATTCAAAAATTGGTGTCTCTTCTTCTCAACAACAACAGAGCCAAGGCCAGGTTAGTTCTAAAGGTGTTGGGAATCATGGCAGCGGCCATACCTCTCCTCCCATTGGCCAGATACCACATGCGGATCCTTCAGTGGATGCTTTTTCTCAATGGTCATACCAGGAACTTCCAATGTCTCACACCATTATGATCACGCAAGCGTGCAAAAAGCATCTCATGTGGTGGATGTCTTCCCCCCAGCTCCTGTTGGGGAGACCATTTGTTCCACCTCCTCCGGTTGCTACTCTGACAACGGATGCCTCCCTGATCGGGTGGGGGCATTATCAGGGCAGGACAGTCCAGGGCACATGGCAACCAAACGAATGCCACTTGCACATAAATGTTCTGGAGATGAGAGCAGTGCTTTTAGCGTTGCAAGCCCTTCAAGACTCTCTTCCCTTGGGAACGATTGCAATCCAGACAGACAATATGTCTGTAGTGTGGTACATCAACAAACAAGGCGGAACCAGATCATACCCCTGTGTCGAGAAGCACTCAGACTGTGGCAATGGGCGATTTCTTCTCAGCGTTTTCTGATAGCAACGCACATCCCGGAAGTCCAATCACATTGCGGACAAGTTGAGCAGAGCTATTCTCATGCCTCACGAGTGGTCTCTGAAAGACTCTGTAGTGAGAGAGATATTTCTCAAGTGGGGTCAGCCTTGCTGCGATCTTTTGCTACTCCCCAAAACAGCAAGTGCAGAGAGTACTTCACTCTATTCCCTTTACCAGGCCAACCCAGCAGGGACGCTAGTCCAAGTTTGGCCCGGGACTTCTGTATGCATTTCCTCCTTTCCCACTGATCTCTCAAGTAATACAGAAAGCTATCGCTCAGAAGGCCTCATTGATCCTCATTGCTCCTTACTGGCCTCGACAAGTGTGGTTCCCCTTTCTACATCGATTTCTTTTGAGCGACCGTGGAATCTGGACCTAGTTCCAGATCTTTTGATCCATCAGTCGGGTCAGTTTCATCGCTCCCTCCCCTCTCTGAACCTCACTGCTTGGTTCCTCCACTTCCAACCGTAGCCAGGCTTCCTCAATTATCTCACTCTGTTAGAGATATTTTGATAGCTTCCCATAAATCTTCCACTCGAAAGATTTATTTGAGTAAGTGGAAACGCTTCTCATATTGGGCACAAGGAAAGGACATAGATCCTTTCACCGCTTCCATCCAACTAGTCCTTGATTTTCTAGCTGAACTCTTCCATGCAGGTTCATCTCCATCTACTCTTAAGGTTCAATTGGCAGCTATTTCTAATTTCCATGTGGGTATTTCTGAATCTGCCCTAATGTCCCACAAACTCTGCAAAGCCTTTTTGAAAGGAGTTTTTCTTCTCAGACCTCCTGTAAGAAATCCTCCTTCTCCTTGGGACCTAAATTTAGTTCTTGCTTCTTTGATTCTTTCCCCTTTCGAACCTGCAGCTTCATGTTCCTTAAAGTTATTATCATGGAAAACTCTCTTTCTGGTGGCTATCACATCAGCTAGAAGAATTTCAGAACTTCAAGCACTCAGTTGTCATTCTCCTTACCTTGTGTTTCATAAGGACAGAGTTTCCTTACGAACTAACCCGTCCTTTTTGCCTAAGGTGGTTTCAACATCAAATCTAAACCAATGCATTGACCTGCCTGTCTTTTTCCCGGAGTATTCAAATAGGTCTGAACAAAAATTACACTACCTGGATGTTCATCGTCAATTAAGGTACTACTTGGACAGGACGAAACTATTCAGAAAATCTGATCAGCTGTTTGTCTCCTATGCGGAAAGCAGAAAGGGACTTCCAGTTTCAAAGGTATCTTTATCCAGATGGCTAACATCTCTGATTACCCTTGTTTATGAGATTAGACACCAGAAACTGCCTAATAAACCTAAAGCCCATTCCACCAGAGCTTTGGCTACTTCTCTAGCCTTCCAAGACAGACTGCCTATTGACACCATTTGTGCAGCGGCTACTTGGGCTACTCCTCACACTTTTATTTCCCATTATAAGTTGGATTTAGCTTCTAGGCATAGAGCTAATTTTGGTTCCACTGTTCTCAGGAGTCTGTTCCGTTAGGCCACCCGGGACAAGGTGCTAGGGACGGTCCCATCCAGCAAGAATGAAGAGATAGACAACTTAACATATAGAAGTTATGTTCTTACCATAACGCTCCATGTTAGTTGTCTTCTTCGCCTTCTTCTTGGCCCCACCCTCCTTCCCCTGGCCTGGACAGACCTAGAGGAGTTGTGATCGTGACCTCTCTTTCTACCACCTCTTTCTTAGCTATATGCTATTATGCATATTTCTTGTTTCAGGATGTAGGTCACCCTTCTTCTCCCTGTTGTTAGAGGTGGTCTCTGTTATAGTTATTCTGTTTTATACTGTTACTATCATAAGCTGGGGTTAGCTTACAAACGAGATCTGAGGTAACTCTCGCCTAGCATTGTGGGATATAAGGGGAGCCTCGAGCCGGTGGAACCAACTCTCGAGCTTTAGAGTGGCGGAGCCGAGGTCGGCTCCGAACCCATCCAGCAAGAAGAAGGCGAGAAGAAGACAACTAACATGGAACGTTATGGTAAGAACATAACTTCTATTTGCAGCATCTGAAAGGTATAAAACAATTTCAAAAATGTCCACCCTTCCAGGGTAGCAATTAGTTCACTCCTAAGGACAATGTGGTAAGATTTATAGTCCTGGTTTTTCCAGACATTTTTTGTCTCTGGCTGCGGTCAGACCTGTAAGATAAAATTGTTATAGCCTAAACCAACCCACTTAATTTTTGACCTTTTTTTTTCAAAATTAGCTGGACTGAGATTAACCTTTTCCCTCCCAAAATTCTCTGTTAAATCATATACATTTAATAAGTTGTAATAATATTGTCTGACATACATGTGTATATCTTTTCTGTCCAGCAGGACCCATTGTTGATGCATTTTTAACACAAGCAACATTACAAATACATTTTTTTAATATAAGCATCTATACAAATTAGTGTGATAGTCAAATGACATAAAATTCTTTACAAAACTCCAGCTAGCTATGTTAGCATATGTTATACATGCACTGCCCTACTCTCCCTGCTACAGATGGCACTACCCCATTTCAGCACACAGGGATTTTCAGCAGTATTTTTCATGCTATTCCCAGGCAGTACCAGAGCATCATGACAAGGTGAAGGATATGGTTGGCAGACATATTCCCACCCTTTTGGACGTAAGTTTATAACTAAGACACTGTAGTTTTCTAGCTTCTCTTCAGCTAAGCAAGCACAAGAGCCTCTTCCTTCCTCCACTTTCAGGAAGAGGCTCACAAAAGTTATAGCCAACTTTACTAGTGCATACCCAGGTGTAAGGGCCTTGCTTTATGCTTCTACCCTGTATATTTTGACTGCTTTTTGCATGCTGTTTTCCTTTTGAATCTGCTGTGTATCAGAAGAGGCTGCCAGGTAGTAGCATCAGCAGCGGGGTACCCCATGGTGCTTTGTGTGCTTGTTTTCCTTAAAAGAATCAATTTCCTTCCATTATTCCATATTTTTCCTGGTGAAAACTTGTAGATGTTAAGTTGTCAATCTCGCCTTCATTCTTGCTTGATGGGTTCGGAGCCGATCCTCGGCTCCGACTCGGCACCTGCTAAGCTCGAGAGTCACTTTTACCAGCTCGAGGCAGCCCCATATCCCATGATGCAAGGCGGTAAGTATCCAGATCTCGTTTGCCACTTCGCTGATGAGGTCCTCCTTTTGCCAGCTCCTGGTAAGTGTTTTATATAATACTATTTTAGCCCCTTTTTCAATTTAAACTTTATATTTTACGTTTTTAGTTAATATTAAGCCCCTTTCTGACTGAAAGTTCCCTCCTTAATTTTTTTTAGTCAGGCCTTCTCCCCTCCCATCCCCCCCCTTGTTAGGGTGTGTGTGTGTGTGAGAGGTTAGTTATCAATATTTTTTTTGGGATAACTTGTTCTTTGGGACTGTGTTGTGTGTGTTTCTGCAACTATGTCCAAAGAAAGGGTCTCAGGCTTTAAGAAGTGTGACTCATGCTGTCAGAAGATGTCTCTGACAGACGGTCACACTTCTTGCTTATACTGCCTGGGACCTCTCCACCTGCAGGACTCCTGTGCGATTTGTCATTCCTTTAGCCAGAGAGTCCTGCAGGAGAGGAGAAATAAATTGATTTTAAGGGGTCTTCTTAAACCGGAGGGCTCTCCGGCTAAGTCGGCTCCGAGCAAGACTTCCAAATCTTCCAAGGCCCAGGCTTCTGTGTCTAAGCCTGCGGCCTCGGTTCCGACTCTTTCTGAGTCGAGATCGGCTCCGGCTGGAGCCGATCCTGGTTTGCTTAAACCTTCGGCACCGATGGCTATCGGTGCCGATACTGGTTCTGTCACATCGGTGTCGGCTTCGACTGGCTCCGACCACCATGTGGCTCAGGCTTCGGTGTTGGCGCCGACTGGCTCCGACACCCTTACCTTTATGTGTGTATCGGCTCCGGCCAGAGCCGATGCATCGAGACCTTCTGTCGGTGCCGAAAAGTCTTCGGCTCCGACTGCATCTATGGTTTCGTCGGCTCCGATGGTTCCTTCGAGGAAGAGGTCCAGGTCCCCTTCCTTGGAACCGATACTCTCGGCTCTGGCCTCTCCTCTCCTCTTGGAACGGAGCCATCAGAGCCGATCATCTAGGTCATCCAGGCTTTCTGACCATGATTTAGAGAGGGTGGTCAGTAGATTATTGAAATCACAGGCACTGGCCCAGATGCTACATAGTCCGTCTCAACAGACGACTGTTAGTCCACACCCTCTTGCAGTTCCTCCTTCGACTCTACCTCAGAGTTTGGAGCTGGAGTCTTCGGGAATAGTTTTTGCTATGGCTGAGGGGCAGATACCCCCCCCCCTTCTGCTCCCTCAGCATCTACTCTTATCTCCTCTTCGTGACCTTCCTTAGAGGGATTCGGTGGTCGGGCTTCCCTGGTCTCCTCCGAGGGGGTGAGTGGCATCGGACCCTTGTCCGACCCCACTCTTCCCCTTGGAGCCTCGGCCTTGGTGAGCTCGGCTCCGACATCTGCCTCGGAGCCTTCCCTTTCGGTGGGCCCTGGAGTTCCGGTTTCTTCGGAACGGGTTCTCTCGGACCTCCCTGGGAGGGGCGCCTTCGAGGTGATGAAGAGTGTGCTGGCCACTGGACTCAGCCAGCAGTCTGTTCCCTTAGCTCCTCCCTCTACGGTGCCTGTCGATATCTCTGCCATCTCTCTTGCTCCCGGACCCAGAGATCCTCCGCCTCAGGTTTCCCCACTGGGAATAACCCCCTCTTCCGAGGATTCTCCTGATCAGTCAGGGGATCCTCCGCGCAAGAGGACTTGTAAGAGGAAACACATAGACTCAGACTCCCCTGAGTCTATCACTTCAGATACCGACTTAGATGAGTCGGAGGGATCCCCAAGATCCCCCTCTGAGGATGTCTCCTTTTCAGACATCCTAGAACTCCTTAAACAGAGGGGAAACTGGCCCTCCAATAATCCTCTGAGGATGAGTCGGTATACCTAGAGGCGTTTGGATCTCGGCCCTCCACCTCCTGGGTGTCTCCGCCTTCACCCCTTATGCAGGTTATTGCTCGAAAGGCTTGGGCTGCTCCTGACTCTGTAGAGCCAGTTCCTAGGAGGCCGTCTAAATTTATTACTGCCCCTTTGGATAAGCAATTCCTTACGAAAGGTGTCCCTGCTGATGCCATGGTGGTGGCGGCTGCCACTAAGAAGGAACTTGCAGATCCTTCCGTACCTGTCCATCCTCCTAATAAGGACTCTAGGACCATGGATAGGTATGGTAAGCGGATGTTCTCTTCAGCGACCTTTGCTATGCGCTCGCTGAACTACTTATGTCACTTCACCAGACTCCAAAGTTACATCCTTAAGGAGCTAGGTGAAGTAGTACAGGATCCCACAGCTGCAGGGGCTCAAGAAAAAATTGCTTCGCAGCTAGGAACCCTTAATTCTATTGCTGACTCCTCCATGCGACTGATATATGCGGCAGATGGAGCGAGTAGGGCCGCAGGTACAGGTGTGACTCTTAGACGCCAAGCCTGGATGCGGCCCTGTAATTTTGCAGATCCCTTTAAGGCGTCCTTCACAAACTCTCCCTTTGATGGGTCAGCTTTGTTTGGCCCTCAAGTGAAGGATACATTGACCAGGTGTGAGCAGGACGGCAAGACTCTTTCTGCCAGAGGGTCCGTTTTTCCACCCCTTCTAGACCTTACCCTAAAGGACAGAAGGGTGGCAAAATGTGGTTCCGCAAATCCCAAGGAGTCACGCCGGATACACGTGGTCAGTTTACCCCTAGAGGCAGAGGGGGTAACAATAACAGACGCCGCTCTAGAGGCAGTGGGGTTCCACAAAACCAGGGAAGCAGAGAGCCTCTCTCTGACAAGCCCTTTCAGCATCCCTGAGATGTTGCCCGACTGTCCATCCTTGGAGGCAGTCGGGGGAAGACTATCGCTGTACCCAGAAGCCTGGTGTTCCCTCACTCAAGACAGATGAGTACAGTCGATCATATCCGAGGGTTACAAAATTCCTTTCGAGGAAAGTCCTTTCTCTCACTCAAATTCCCTTCCAGATGTACCACCCGGTCTAAGGGAAATTGCAGAGTTAGAAGTATTAAAAATTCTACAAAAAAGAGCCATTCAGCCAGTTACAACAGACCATTCAGAGCCCGGAATCTACTCAAGGTTCTTTTTGGTCCCCAAAAAGACGCGAGACTGGAGACCAATATTGCATCTCAGCAGACTCAACAAGTCTCTGAGAAAGACAAGATTCCGAATGGTCACACTTCAGTCAATTCTGCCCTTCCTAGAGAAGGACAACTGGATGTGCTCAATAGATCTTCAGGATGCGTACTATCACATAAAAATTCACAGACGCTCCAGAAGGTTTCTCCGCTTTCGGCTGGGGTCCAGTCATTTCCAATTCAGAGCCCTGCCCTTTGGTCTCACTACAGCCCCCAGAGTGTTCACCAAATGTATGGCAGTGGTCACGGCTCACCTGAGACGTCAAGGATTCCAGGTGTTTCCGTATCTCGACGACTGGCTCCTTTACTTCTTCAAGCCAGGGATTACACAATAAATCTTTGCACTCAATTGGGAATTTCGATCACCTACGAAAAATCCTCCTTATTGCCCTGCCAGTCTATTACTTTCATAGGCGCAAACTTAAACACTGTTCGGATGTCAGCTACCCTCACAGACCAAAGAATCTCAGATATACAAAGTCACGTGAGGATCATCCTAGCCAGCAAGAAAGTACAAGCCAGAATGGTTCTAAAGGTGTTGGGCCTCATGGCTGCGGCCATTACCCTTCTTCCCCTGGCCCGCTTCTATATGCGCCTGCTTCAGTGGATGTTGTTCACTCAGTGGTCTTACCAACAACTTCCGATGCGTCACCAAATACTGGTGACACAAATTTGCAGGAATCATCTTTCATGGTGGATTACTTCTCCCCAGATTCACCAAGGCAGACCCTTTGTACCCCCAGCCCCGGTAGCCACTGTCACTACGGACGCCTCCCTGATCGGGTGGGGGGGTCATTATCAGGGCAGGATGGTTCATGGGACATGGCAACCGTTCGAATACCACCTGCACATAAATGTCCTGGAGATGAGAGCAGTGCTTTTAACGTTGCAAGCCCTCAACAACTTTCTTCCCTTGGGAACAATTGCAGTCCACACAGACAACATGTCTGTATTATGGTATATCAACAAGCAGGGTGGAACCAAGTCCTACCCCTTGTGTCGAGAAGCTCTCAGACTTTGGCAATGGGCGATCTCCTCTCATCGGTTTCTGGTAGCAACGCATATCCCTGGGAAAACCAACATTTTAGCGGACAGATTGAGCAGAGCTATTCTCATGCCTCACGAGTGGTCTCTCAAACAATCTATAGTGGAGGAGATTTTTCTAGAATGGGGCCGCCCATGTTGCGATCTTTTTGCTACTCCCCAAAACAGCAAATGCCCAGACTTCTTCTCTCTCTTCCCACTGCCAGGCCATCCCCCCAGAGACGCTCTAACCCAGGATTGGCCCCAGGGACTTCATTATGCCTTTCCTCCTTTTCCACAAATTCCTCAAGTACTCCAGAAAGCCACCGATTTGAGAGCCAAAATGATTCTCATTGCTCCCTATTGACCTTGACAAATTTGGTTTCCGTTCCTCCATAGTCACCTTTTGGTGCAGCCGTGGCATCTGGACCCAGTGCCAGACCTTCTGATTCGCCAATCGGGTCAGCTGCACCGGTCTATCCCTTCTCTCAACCTCACAGCATGGTTGCTCCACTTCCTTCCTTAGCCAGGCTTCCTATGATCTCTAATCCTGTTAGAGACATCATAGTAGCTTCCTTAAAATCCTCTACTAGGAGGATTTATACTAGCAAATGGAAACGTTTTTCTTGTTGGGCAAAAGCTAAAAATATTGATCCCTTTACTGCTCCAGTACAAGCAGTTTTGGATTTCTTAGCGGAAATCTTTCACGCGGGCTCCTCTTCCTCCACGGTCAAAGTTCAGTTGGCTGCTATCTCGAACTTTCATGTCGGGTTCGCAGATCACAACATTATGTCCCACAGGCTTTGTGTAGAGCCTTCTTAAAAGGAATTTTTCTCCTGAAACCTCCAATCAGGAGTCCTCCTCCTCAATGGGACCTAAATTTAGTGCTGACATCCTTGAGTCTTCCTCCTTTCGAGCCAGCTGTTTCATGTTCCCTGAAATTTCTTTCATGGAAAACTTTATTCCTGGTTGCTATTACTTCGGCTAGGAGGGTATCTGAACTTCATGCTCTCTCTGTTCGCCCCCCCCCCCCCCAATTTAGTCTTCCACAAAGACAGAGTATCATTGAGAACTAATCCGACCTTTTTGCCTAAGGTCGCCTCAAAGAGTAATTTGAATCAGGCTATTGATCTTCCTGTATTTTTCCTAAACTACTCAAACAGATCGGAACAAAAGTTACATTATCTTGATGTTCACCGCCAACTCAGATATTATTTGGACAGAACAAAACAATTCAGGAAATCCGATCAGCTCTTTGTTTCTTATGCTGATAACAAAAAAGGCCTTCCTGTCTCAAAAGTGACCTTATCTAGATGGCTTTCTTCTGTCATCTCTGAAATTTATCAGCTCAGGGGAAAACAGCTGTGCTCGAAACCTAAAGCGCATTCAACCAGAAGCTTAGCCACTTCCACAGCTTTTCAAGCTAGACTTCCATTAGACACTATTTGTGCAGCAGCCACTTGGGCCACTCCTCATACCTTTGTTTCTCATTACAAATTGGATTTGGCCTCCAGGGACAGAGCCAGTTTTGGCTCTACAGTTCTCAAGAGTCTGTTCCATTGAGCCACCCAGGATAGAGGTGCTAGGGACACGCGGTCCCATCAAGCAAGAATGAGCGAGATTGACAACTTAACATTGAGAAGTCATGTACGTACCATAACGATACATGTAAGTTGTCTTCTCTCGCCTTCTTTCATGAGACCCTCCCTCCTTCACCCTGGCCTGGACAGACCTTTTCTCTCTACATGGAAGAATGCTTCTTAAGACCATACAGTACTGGTCCTCCAAAACCATCCTTCAGGCTTTTCTCTCCTCCTTTCTTCCTTTGGGAAGTTTTTTATGCTAGGTGTTATTGCCTATAGACAACAAACGAGATCTGGGTACTTACCGCCTTGCATCATGGGATATGGGGCTGCCTCGAGCTGGTAAAAGTGACTCTCGAGCTTAGCAAGTGCCAAGTCGGAGCCGAGGATCGGCTCCGAACCCATCAAGCAAGAAAGAAGGCGAGAGAAGACAACTAACATGGAACGTTATGGTAGGTACATAACTTCTCATTATTACTCCTGTTTCAGCCATATGTATGTTTTGGCAGTCATTCAGTCAATAAATAAAATGAAATGTAGATTTTATTTTTTTTATTATTTTATATTTTGTTTTTATAAAGGTATATTGCAAACAGAGTGTAGGTGACTATATTGTTATTGAGACACTTTGTGTTGCTGTGTTTTATAGGCTGATTTTACACTGTTTTTTTGTATGGTTTTAATTAGTATTTTATAATAAATGTGTTTTAAATTGTGGTTATGGGTAACTTCATTGCTTTTGCTTTAAATGATCAAAGAGAGCATTGCTTAGGTGATTGCACTCGTTGTGGTGTGTACTTTAGCCAAAAGAAATTAGGCATAACTACAAACAATCCAAATTCAAATGCCAACTAATAGGACACCGCAACAGTAAATCTGCAAGTTAATTTATTAAGCTCTTTTGTTTTGAAATCCAAAACTTCATCAGAATAGTACATATGTTAAAACCACTTCCTTAAATAACCTTGCCATCAGTCATATGATGACAGTAACCAATTGGATTCCACATCCAGTTTAAAAACACAATGTTAAAAGAAACAAATACAAAATAAACAAATCACCTAAAATATTTGACGTAGACCTAGAGATTTCATCTTTTAGATACAATTAATGGAAATCATGGCATTAAGTCCAGGATCATTTTAATATGCCAAATCAGCTCACAGACTTCCAATTACAAATCAGTAGCACTACCCCAGGGTTAAAAGTAGATTTGATGTTGTCTTATCTCACTTTCATTCTTAACTGGTTTGCTTTGAAACCAATCCTCTGTTTTGACTCAGCCTTCTACAAAAGTTTGAGGTCTTCTACTAGCCTGTAGCTGACAACCATGCCTTAGGAAAGATCCCCAGATCTCATTTGCCACTAAACAAGATCGGGTGCCCTTCATACTGTCTCTGGCTAAGTAGTTTCCTTTTTGCTTTGTATATAAAAATTTGCTACATTTTCTTCTATCTACATTGTTATAGTTAATTGTTTACTAAGTTAATTGTCTCTGTTTCCTCTTTTCTGCTGTGGTTGCTGTTGGCTGCTGTTTGTTTTGTTAGGCTATTTTTTCCCGTATCCCAGCCCTAAATTTAAATCTAAGAAACCAGTTTTTAGTTAGAGGGTTTTTTCTTCATTTAATTACAGGGCTAGTTTGTTTAAGTTAAACAGTTGCCTTAGCCCATTTAAGTTAGAGGGCTTTTTTCTCCTTTTAACTTCAAAAAGCTAGCTCATTTACGTTAGAGAGCTACCTTTGCCCGCATAAGTTAGAGGACCTTTTCTGTGTGTTTTTGACTTTGCTCTTGTAATTGTTGGAAAAAAAAGAGTTGTTTAATAAGTAGTAGTGCTTTTCATATAAGTATATTTTTCTCTGTTTTTTTTCCCATAGTTGTTGGCTGTTTTTCTTGTTATTATTTAGCCATATCTTTCAAAGATATTAAGGAAGCTAAACCTTCTGGATTTAAAAAATGTATAAAGTGCAGCCAAAAATGTCCATAACTGATGGACATACTGTTTGTGTCTACTGCCTCAGAGCGGTTCACCTACAGGAATCCTGTGCTGTCTGCCACTCCTTCAGTCACAGGATGTTATTGGAAAGGAAAAACAAGCTTATTCTGAGGGGCTTGTTGAAGACCACTTTTTCAGAAAAGATTGAAGGTCAAAGTCCTTCAAAATCCAGTCAATCCCCTTCTTCAAAATCTGACAAATCCGGGGAAAGGTACTTCTCATCAGCTCATTTGGAGCCATCAAAAAAGCTACTAAAACTTTCTTCTTTGGAACCGAAAGCTGTTGGGCCCAAGAAGTCTTCTACCTTGGCACCTTCTATTTCGGTGCCGTTGGAGATTCAACTGCGGAACTGGTATCTCCTACTTTAAGATCTCCTTTATTGCATTCTTCCAGGTCTCCTGCCCCTCCGCTGGATCTTACAGGAGTTTGTCCGATGATATGGATTGTGTGGTGCAGACGCTTCTGAGGACACCGGCACTTGCCAAGCTATTGTCGGATCCAACCCAGAGGGCTTCAGAACTGACTAAACCTACGCTTCCACCATTGATTCCTCCTCCGATCAAATCCCGGATCTCGGAGCCAGAATGTCCAGACCTGATTGTAGTGGAACCGTCGGAACAAAGACCTGTCATGGTATCTTCAGGTCAAACTACTGCTCAGATGTCCTCAGTTCCATTTAAACTTGTCTCTCAGGGCATCAGCTCTGGTGAGCTCGGCTCCAACCTTAGTCTCAGAGCCAACCCCCTTAATTTCGGGGATGCCCTCCAGTTCTTCGGAGCCGGGAGCTTCCTTAGACCAGGGACGGGGGGCTTACGAGGTGATGAGAGTGCTATCTCCACAGACAGGTCCACTGTCGGGTCAGGACATTCTTCCCCCAAAGGCACTGATGTCTGTCTCGATATCACTGCATCCACAGAGATGCAGGAGACCCTAGGTCTCAGGATGACCTATTGTGTGACCCCATCTCGTCCGAAACCTCTCCAGAATACCCTTTTGAAGAGGTCCCTTGGAAGAGAATATGTAAGAGGAAGTATTTAGACTCCCCAGAGGAGTCTGTCGCATCAGACACAGACCTTGATGATTTGGAAGGGTCCCCACGGTCACACTCTGAGGATGTCTCCTTCACACACATCCTGGAAATTCTAAAACAGAGAAGGTGGCTAGAAGCCCATCATCCCTTCTGAGGAGGAGTCTGTTTGCCTGAAGGCTTTTGGGTTTCACCCTTCTGCCACTTTGGTATCTCCGTCCTTTGACTAACTCATACAATTAGTTTGTCAGAGGCATGCAAGTTTCCAGACTCAGTGGAACCTGTTCCTCGGAGGCCAAACAAATTTATTACTTCACCTACAGACAAGGAATTTCTTGCAAAGGGAGTCCCAGTAGATGCTATGGTGGTGGCAGCAGAGTCTTGTACAACGGACAGATATGGAAAACGCATCTTCTTTTCAGCTACTTTTGCACTCTGATTGCTGAATTATCTGATTCACTTCACTAGGGTTCAGAGAGTCCTAAAAGAGCTAGGAGATGCTATCCAAGGTTCAGCAGCTGAAGGGGTATCAGACAAAGTTTCCTGTCAACTCTCCAACTTATCCTCAGTGGTCAACTCCTCCATGAGGCTCATTTCTTATGCAGCGGATGGAGCGAGCTGGGCAGCGGGTTCAGGAATTTCCCTAAGGAGCCATTCCTGGATGCACTTGTGTGACTTTGTGGAACCCATTAAGTCTTCTTTTGTAAACGCCCCTTTCAGTGGCTCATCTTTGTTTGGGCCAAAAGTCAAAGACGCATTAACCAGGTGTGAACAAGAAGGAAAGACTTTCTCTGCCGCTGGAGTCCATTTTTCCCTACCTACGAGACCTTACCCCAAAGGTCAGAAAGGAGGAAACATGGTTTCAAAAAGCCCAGAGAACTTTCCAGGACACATGGTGATTCTTCCCCCAGGGGCAGATGGGAAGTGCTAATGGAAGATGCTGACCACGCAGCAGAGGGGGCTCCACAAAAATAGTGCGACAGGGAATCTTTCCTTAATAAGCCCTTTCACTGCTCCTGAAAGGAGGCCTGCCTGTCCATCTCCTGGAAGCAGTCAGGGGACACTTATCTTTGTACCCAGAGGTGTGATTAACAATAAAAGATAAATGGGTACAAAGTATCATATCCAGAGGTTACTCCATACCCTTTTCCTTCCCTGTCCCAAGCACCAAACAGCCCGGATGTTCCACCCAGTCAGAAGGGATCAGGCAACCCTGGAAATACGTAAAAACACGAAAATAGGAAAAAGCGCACCAAAGTACCCTGGAAATACAAAATTTACTAGATAAGAGTCATCCAAGCAGTCCCCGCAGACCAAATAGGATCTGGAACTTACTCAAGGTTCTTTTTAGTTCCAGAGAAAACAGGGGACTGGAGACCCATCCTGGATCTCAGCAAGTTAAACAAATAAGTAAGAAAATCAAAGATGTCCTTCAAGAATGCAACTGCAGTCCTGACATATGGGTTGTCCTGCCTCAGGCAGCCCTTCGGTCGGCCGGATTCCAAAGTCTGGGTCCGGCGTCGGCTGATGTCGCCTCTTCCCCGACGTCAGAGCGGCTGGGGTATAAAAGCATCAGCCGACGCCATCTTCTTCAGTCTTTCTTGCCACGCGGTGCCCGAAGCAGAAGCAGTTCGCAAGTGCCGGTCGGCCAGCTCCTGTGTTTTCAGATACCGAAGTCATCAAAAAGCTAAGTACCCCGTTTGGGAACCTTTTTTTGCCTCAGCCGATGTCAGACAAAACTGAAAAAGTTAATAATTGTTTGTCTTGTGGTAAACAAATACCTCATAAGGACTTCCATTCTTACTGCCTTCCCTGCCTCTGCCCAGACCACGACGTATCGGCCTGTGCTGCCTGTGCTTGCTTCAATAAGCGCACACTTAGGCGCTGGGCAGAATTTGCTGAAGACTTTTTTGGGGAAAATTACTCTTATATCATGCCGTCAGAACTTCCGACAGCACACGTTTCCAAAAAACGGAAGGACCGGGACTGACCTTCGCGGCCCACGACTTCCACCGACACCACGCCTAAGCCTACCGCGAGTGCATCGGTCTCTTCAGAGGCGGTAATTCAACCGCTCCAGGCCAACGACACCGCTTTACTGCACACTTCCCTCCTGAAACCGAAGCCCAAGATTTGCCTGACACCATACCGGTGGACAAAGTTACTCCAGCATGTGGGGCAGCTAGGCCTCCTGTGTCTATGTCCATCAAGGCCTACACACGTGCTAAGGCTGCCAGCCAGGCTAAGTCTCACCCTCCTAAATCTTTTTCACAGACTCCCACTTCGGATAAACAGATCATGTCTTTAGCTGCAGATCTAATTTCTTTAATCAGGGGCTCTCAGGCTCACCCAGACAGAGGTTCTCAGCAGTCTTCAGACAAAAGGCCTAGGGTTATGCAGACAGATACCCTTTCTTCAGATGAAGCCTCTGGTGAGTCAGGCCTTTCAGATTCCCAGGAAGAACCCTTCCCGGCCTACAAGGATTCTGATTCAGAGGAATCCATTCCCTCTGCCTCTCCTCCTGAGGATATTTCTTTCGGGGAAGTTCTACACTCCATGAGAGAGCATTTTCAGTGGCAGGGCCAGGACTTCTCGGACTCCAGGAAAAGGCTTCGGACCTTCTTTAAGTTACCCCAGCACAGGCCTTTAGCTATTCCACCAGTGTTAGATGTATTGGATGATGTGTACCGAGACTCCAGTACTTCTCCTGATTCTCTCCCTCCTGCTCCTGTCAAGCCTGACAGATATTATAGGGTTCCTGAAACTCATAAGCATCTCTTTAAGGCCCACTCTGTTGACCTAGAAACTACTTCTTAGGGGCCCAAAGGAGTGGCCACTTCCACGACCAAGAATCCTTTGCCCGCTGACAGGGAAGCTAGGTCCCTGGAGAGGTGGGTTAAGAAAGTTTATACTTCTACCACCCTTGCCATGAGGGCTCTTAACTGTCTTTTTCATATGTTTCAGTATCAGGATTTTCTGATGGATGATTTTCAGAAAAAGTTAACCTCTACTGAGCCTTTAGATAGAAAGGCTTTGCAGGATTTGGTTCATAATACTCAGCAGGTTAGCATTCATTTTCTTCAGTGTGGTTATGATGCATTGGAAGCTTCATGTAGGGCAGCTATGACAGGGGCCGTCGTACGTAGACATGCTTGGTTGAAAGAACAGTCATTGCCAGACCATGTTAAAGTAAAGCTTTTAGATGCACCTCTGGAAAAAGACAAGCTATTTGGTGCTAATGCACAGGGTTTGTTGAAATCAATTGAGGAAAAGGCTAAATCAGTACAAACAGTCAAAGATTTCCTCCAGGTTCAGTCACCAAGGTTCAGCAGGAATTGGCCTTCTAAGAATTGGTCCTTTCCAGACACTGACAGGTTTCAAAGGGGAAAAAGCAGGTGTGTTCGAGGTAGAGGGCAATACCGAGCCGCCTACAGGGGCCGCCAATGGCAACCAACTAATCAGAGAAGTGGCGCAGGGACTCCCACTGCTCCACAGGGACAATCACAATGACTTGTTTTTGACACTGCCGACCAAGGCTCAAAGAGAAGCTCTTTTAGGCGGAAAGTTATCTTTATTTTCAAAAAATTGGCACGTTTTTACAAAGGACGGATGTATTTTGAACATAATAGACAAAGGTTACAGGTTCCACTTCCATACCTTACCAACAAGACACGGCATGCCAAACCTGACACACATTCAAAGGTCAGAGGCACTCGTACAAGTTTCAAAGCTGTTACAAATCAAAGCAATAGAAAAGGTTCCTCCTCCGGAACAAGGCCAGGGATTCTACTCAAGACTGTTCCTTGTTCCAAGAAAAGAAAAGCAATGGAGACCTATACTGGACTTGTCCGCTCTAAACACTTTTCTCATTGTGCCAAAATTCAAAATGCTGATGTTACAGCAACTTCTTCCCATGCTGGGCAAGGGGTCTTGGCTGGTTACTCTGGACCTCAAGGAGGCATACCTACATGTCCCAATCAGACACAGCTGCAGAAGATACCTCAGATTACTTGCAGGGTCAGAGCATTATCAATTCTCAGCATTGCCTTTTGGCTTATCTACTGCGCCCAGAGTATTCACGAAATGCCTGGCATCAGTAATTGCACATTGCAGACTTCAGGGGATACAAATATACCTTTTTCTGGACGACTGCCTTATACAAGCGGACAGCCAGCAAGCCTTGATAAGAAACTTGGACTATGTCATTCACTTGCTACAGGCTTTGGGATACACAGTCAACATTCAAAAATCAAGACTACTGCCATCCCAACAAATAATTTTTCTAGGAGCCAAACTGGACACAAATTCACAAATGGCTTTCCTCACAGAAGAAAAACAGAACAGTTACCAGATTACTTCAAAAGCCTAGCAAAGCACACCCAGATGACTGCTAGGAAAATCCTGCAGGCCCTGGGTTTCATGGCATCTTGGGTTTCATGGCATCTTGCATTCTCCTGATCCCACTGGCAAGACTACACATGAGAAAACTACAATGGTACCTAAAATATTTATGGTCTCAACACAGCCACAACTTAGAAGCAATTATTCCACTCATTCCATGTCTACAAAAGGAATTTTTGTGGTGGGCACAAGCAAGCCAGCTAAACAAAGGCATGCCCTTCAACAAGCCTCAGGCAAGCCAAACCATTACAACAGACGCCTCAGATCATGGATGGGGGGCGCACATGGAGGGCAGATGCATTCAAAGGCAATGGGCTCCCCGGGAATTGCATCTGCACATCAATCAGAAAGAGATGCTGGCAGTGATTCATGCAATCGAGGCCTTCAGAAAATTTCTTCAACAAGGTCATCTGCTAATAGTCAGACAACACCACTGTTATGTGGTACATAAACAAGCAGGGAGGCACTCATTCTTACCCCCTTTGCAGACTAACAGTAACTCTTTGGGAAAAGTCCCTGAAACTGAACATAGAGTTGCAATCCCAGTTTGTTCCAGGCAAGGACAATATTCTGGCGGACAGTCTAAGCAGAAACATTATGGACCCCCACGAATGGATGTTGCATCCAGACATTTTTTCACAAATAACTCGTGCATGGGGAAGGCCGGATATAGACCTCTTCGCCTCACACCACAATCATCATCTGAAAAAGTTCTGCTCAAGGACACACCATCCTCAAGCCTTGAGAATAGATGCTCTCTCCTTCAGTTGGAATTCTCTAACAATCTATGCATTCCCACCTCTACCATTAATGACCAAGGTGTTACTGAAGATCAAAGCAGAACAACCGAAAGGCATTTTGATAGCTCCAGACTGGCCAAGACAGCACTGGTACCCATTACTAAGGAGCATAACTCACACCAAACCGTGGCCCCTGCCTCTATGGCCTCTGCTTATAACTCAGCACAATTACAGGACTGTTCATCCAAACCTGCAAACATTGCAACTGACAGCTTGGAGGGTTACATGATTTCTCCCCATATTTCTCTCTCCAAAAACGTTCAAGAGATCCTACTGGAAGCACGCAGGCTTTCCACCAGAAAAACTTATTTAGCCAAATGGAAGAGGTTCAACATCTGGAATGCCAACAAGGGTCAGGATGCATCAGTAATGAACATCCCACAGATTCTAGAATACTTGGCAGAAATGTTTCACAATGGCCTTTCATATTTTTCCATAAAAATACACGCTTCAGCAATTTCAGCAAAATACAACTGTGATCCACCTGTGTTTTCACATCCTTTGCTAAGACTGTTTCTAAGGGGGATAAAGAATATCAAACCTCCAAGAAAACCACCAGTGCCTGCATGGGACCTCAATTTCGTGTTGGAAAGATTAACTCTTCCTCCTTTTGAGCCAGCAGCATCTTCAGAATTGCAATTTCTCTCCTGGAAAACAGTTTTCCTGTTGGCAATTACTTCAGCAAGAAGAGTCTCGGAGGCAGTACCTCCATTTCTCAGTTTTCATCAGGACAGAGTCTCTTTAAGAACCAATCTTTCATTCATGCCAAAAGTGATATCCAGGGTTTCTCTAAACCAAGCAATTCACCTGCCTACTTTCTTTCCCAATCCTCAAAATAAAGGAGAAAAACTTCTGCACACTTTGGACATACACAGACAATTGTGCTATTACTTGGATAGAACAAAGACCAACAGAAAGTCTGACCAACTATTTGTAGCTTATGCTCCTGGAGTACAAGGGAAGGCAATTTCCAAACAAACAATTTCAAAATGGATTGGAAATTGCATCAGGTTCTGCTACTCTTTCCATGGAAAAGGTGTGCCAGCCAATATCAGGCCACACTCCACCAGAGCTACAGCCACCTCCACAGCCTTTTTAAGAGGGGTGGCTACAAAGGACATTCTAGAAGCTGCTACATGGAGCTCCGTGCATACATTTTCCAAGCATTACAACCTGCCTTTATATTCCAGATCCCGAGCAGGCTTTGCTTCTGCAGTCCTGCAGGGCATTTTAGCTACACCATCATTATCTTAGATCCGACCACCCCCAGCTTGGCTATGGTATTCAACCCATATGTCAGGACTGCAGTTGCATTCTTGAAGGACATAGTACAGTTTTGTACCTACCATAAATGTAGATGTCCGATAGATATGCAACTGCAGTCAGGTTTTCCCTCCCTCCTACCCCTCTGTAATTATCTTTTTAGGTCCACTCCCCCTTTTTCATATTAGCTGGGGATAGTATTTATGGTGTATCTGTTTATTACTGTTGTGCATGTCTGGAATTTTATCCATTCTCTAAATTTAGCCTTCCTTGGAGGGCACCTGGCATCTGGGGCAAGAAACACTGAAGAAGATGGCGTCGGCTGATGCTTTTATACCCCAGCCGCTCTGACGTCGGGGAAGAGGCGACATCAGCCGACGCCGGACCCAAACTTTGGAATCCGGCCGACCGAAGGGCTGCCTGAGGCAGGACAACCCATATGTCAGGACTGCAGTTGCATATCTATCGGACATCTACATTTATGGCAGGTACAAAACTGTACTTTCCGGATGGTAACACTGCAGTCAGTACTCCCTTTCCTGGGAAGATACAATTGGATGTGCTCTGTAGACCTCCAGGATGCATACTGCTGCATAAAAATGGACAGGCAATCCAGAAGTCATTTGTGCTTTTGGCTGGGAGCCAGTCACTACTAGGTCCATGCTCTGCCCTTTGGCTTCACTACAGCCCCCAGTGTGTTCAGCAAGTTTATGGCAGTAGTAGCAGCTCACTTGAGGCGCCTAGGATTCAAAGTGTTTCCATACCTAGACGACTGGCACCTAACCGCCACCACCGAGCATCTACTAACAAAAGCAAGAGACACCACTCTAAACCTTTGCTCTCACCTAGGAATCACAATAAACTGCGAAAAATCTGCCTTGTTGCCATCTCAGCATATTGTCTTTATAGGAGCAGATCTAGATACAAAAAATGTGATGGCAAAACTTCCCTCAGAAAGGGTTCAAGTCCTATGACATCAGATCCAAAACCTTCTCTCCTGGAAAAAAGTACAAGCAAAAACAGTCCTCAAAGTATTGGGAACCATGGCAGCTGCAATAACTCTGATTCCATTAGCACATCTGCACATACAGTGGCTACTATTCACCCAGTGGTCCATGCAGAAACTACCCATGTCCCACCAAATTTTGATAACGGAATCCTGCAGGAAAGACCTTTGTTGGTGGCTATATACCTAGCTCGTGACATTAGTTTGTCAATTTGTTCTTCCCCAGCCGTTAGCCACAGTGACCTCAGATGCTTCCCAATTAGGGTGGGGTGCTTTATCTGGGAAGGACAGTTCAAGGCACTTGGCAGGACCACGAGGCCCACTTGCACATCAATGTCCTAGAGATGAGAGCGGTGCTTTTAGCGTTGCAAGCATTCCAGGGTTCTCTTCCCACAGGAACTGTTGCAGTGTACAGATGGACAACATGTCAGTTGTATGGTACATAAAGAGGAACCAGATCTTACCCCCATTGTCGGGAGGCCCTGAGAGTATGGCATTGGGCAACCTCCTCCCTGTGCTTACTGATAGCATTGCATATCCCGGGAAAATCCAGTGTGATTGCAGACAAACTCAGCAGAGCAATTCTGATGCCTCATGAGTGGTCCCTAGAACAGGAAGTGGCGGAAAGCATTTTCTTCAAATGGGGCCAGCCTTGCTGCGACCTTTTTGCCACATCCATAAATATTAAATGCAGCAGGTACTTTCCCCTTTTCCACCCTCCTGGGGAGTCACCAAGGGATGCACTTGTTCATGATTGGCCCTCAGGTCTCCTCTATGCTTTTCCTCCCTTTCCTTTGATTTCAAAAGTTCTTCAGAAAGCCAGTCACTTGGGAAGGAACTTAATTCTTGTCGCCCCATACTGTCCTTGTCAAATCTGGTTCCCCTTCCTGTGGCCTCATCTCCAGGAAGAGCCGTGGATTCTGCACCCAGTTCTAGACCTTCTGACTCATGCATCAGGGATGATCCATCCCTCACTTCAAATCATCAAATTGACAGCTTGGCTGCTCCGATTCCACACATAGCCAAGCTCCCTAACCTTTCTCCGTCAGTCAGATATATCCTGATATCATCTCATAAGGTTTCAACTAGGAAGTTATGTGCAAAAGGAAAAGATTTTCTTCTTGGGCCTTGAGTAATCACATTGACCCCTTCTCTGCTGCAATACCTTCCATTCTTGAATTCTTAGCAAAGCTATTTAATGAAGGTGCAGCTGCAGCTACTATTAGAGTTCAGTTAGCAGCGATGTCTAATTTCCATCTAGATGAATCTGGGCTGAATGTGATGTCCCGCAGACTTTGCAAGGCATTTCTTAAAGACATTGTTTTATTAAGGTCATCCATTAAAGCCCCTCCAACACCATGGGCACCTACATTTTGTGTTATCCCGTTTGATCCTTCCCCCATTTGAACCTGCATCATCCTGTGACCTAAAGTATTTGACTTGGAAGATGATTCTTTTGATAACCATCACTTCTGCTAGAAGAGTTTCAGAACTACAAGCATTGTCTGTAACCCCCCCCCCATGCTTTTCCACAAAGACAGAGTATCCCTACAAACAAACCCATCCTTCCTGCCCAAAGTATGCTCAGAGTCTAATTTGAACCAATCCATAGAACTACCAGTCTTTTTTCTCCCAACTGTGGCAATAAGGCAGAGCATATGCTACACCAACTAGATGTACTTAGACAATTACGTTTCTGCTTGCATAGGACAAAGGACTTCATAAAATCTAATGAATTATTTGCATCATTTTCAGACTCCAGGAAAGGTGCTCCAGTGTCTAAAGTCACACTTTCGAAATGGTTGTCAGATATCCTTTACTTACAAATCTCAAAACAACGAACTCTCCCGTAAAGTAAAAGGTCATTCTACAAGAGCCATAGCAACCTCTTCTGCCTTTGGTACTAGACTACGAGTTGACACCATTTGTGCTGCAGCAACATGGGCAAGGCCTTCGTACCTTTATCACTAATTACAAAGTGGATTTGGCCTCCAGGAGCAGGGAGTCTTTTGGGTCCACTGTTCTGAAGAATATCCCCCCGTGAACCACCCAAGAAAGATGGTGCTAGGGACGCTGTCCCAACCATTTAAGAAAGAAGGCGAGATGGTACAACATCACATAAAGAAGTTATGTACTCACCATAACGTTCCATGTGTGTGTGTCGTCCATCTCGCCTTCTTTCTTACATCCCACCCTCCTTACCCCAGCCTTTGTGTAAATGTATCTACAAGCACTGCACCTATGAGGAAAAAAAATACAGGCAGTTTGAATAAAAAGAGAAGAATAAATGATTAGCAAAGCAAGGCATCCCAGGGTCAGTCCAGTTTATTTCATCTTGTATCTGGTTTGGTTTACTGACTGACTGACAAAGGTTACAGATGAGGACAGGGTTTTTATACAGTCTTGAAAGATACAGCCCTGCCTCTTTAGACATACATTGTGTCCAAATCAGGTTATACATCTATATAAAATTGCTTGTGAGCAGACTAAAAGTTACTACTACAACAGATTTCTTCTTTTTTTAGTGACAAGTACAGTCAGCATTCCTTTCTTCAACTTGCTTTATCATCATATGTTCTTACTGCTTAATTGTCTGTCACAACATTTCTAATGAGAAAGACTGTTATTGTTACAGCTGCAGTTCATATTTACATTATTACTGTTGTTGGATAATTCAGAACTTATGAAAGTTTGCGACTCACAAAGTAGTACAATACAAAAGCTTAATAAAAACTTCATATAAAGTCTGCAGCTTTGCAGCATGTACATGCAAGGCACAACATCTGCTCCTGTCATTCATTGTATGGATAATATGTGAAATATAACAATATACATTTCCTGATCCTTTGATATTAATGGCATATATGTGCATTTTACAAATCATGTATTTTACATTATTTGCATTCTTTTCACATATAATTTAGGAATGTTTCAATAGAAATAGAAAAGTACTGATTAATACATGTTTTATACAACTTCTAATAGAAGAATTATAATACATCAGTGTGTGACCCTTGTTTCAGGCTGCTGTGACCTTTCCAGTCTATCTTTATCCTAATAGCAGGCTGAGCTGACAATTCTAAAAACCCACTACGAAGTCTTATAGCTAGTTTGTATCTGTTGTCTGACATTTGATTATTGGAGAAATTATTTTCAGTATAAATATTTATTTATATTAATAATTATGCCTTGATAAGGAGAGGAATTATTCATCAGCACTATCTTTTCTTGGCTGATGCCCTTTTAGCCAGGCATTCCATGCAACTTTTGTATTTGTTTTCAGTCACTGGCATTCAGAATAAAAGATTGTTCACATGTGCTGCTAAGAGAAGATTTCTTTAAGCTGGTGTCCCAACATTGCTTGAGATCCCAATACTATAACACTTCGGCTCCTGGAATACCAAGCGGATACAATGTTCTCTGACCTTCTTCATTGCTGTATAACATATTCAATAGATTTATTTGGTACCTATTGGTATATCAGCAAACAAGATCTCGGGAGTTTTCCTAGGACATGATGGGATAGGGTTTTCAGCCACAAGCTAGTAGAAGACCTCGAGCTTTTGTATAAGGCTGAGTCAGAACCGAGGATCATTTCCAAACCCAACCAGTTAAGAATGAAGACAAGATGGACAACATGCACGGAACATGATTCTACACCAAAAAATAACTTATGATGGGGGAAATCCTTGAAATGTTTGTCTAGTGCATTATTGTTTTTCTAACCAGTGTTATACATACATTCATAAGTATCCTCTCTAAGGGATCTTGTTGTCTTCCTGATATAGAATAATTTACAGTGTTGACAAACTGCTGTATAAACAGTCCTTGAAAATTGGGATAAATCAAAACATCCCTGAAAATGCTCCGTTCCCTCAAAAATGTACAACTACCACATTTATAGGTCCCCTGTTTAGAGGTACCCTCCATGTGGGTTGTAGGACCAGCACGTTTGACCATATTCTTAAACTGTCTACCTTTCTTGTCACTAGTTTTGGCAGTGACCCAAGCTTTTTTACTGTCCCTTCAAAACAGTTGAAAATGCTCCAGTTTTTTATAATGTGTTTAATATTCTTATGATCTATACTAAAAGGAAGTTATGTACTCACCGTAACACTCCATCTGTATTGTCCATTCGATCCTGGTGTCTGACTCTGAGACGTTTTAGAGCTTCCGGCTACTGCAAACTCTTTAACTCCTACTTATCCATAATGCCAAATCCCCCTCCACACCCCAGGTCTTGTTTGCTGTTTTTTATTGCTAAATAACAATGTAAGAAATAATGATTATATGAGAAACCACTGATCTGGAGCTCAAATGAAGAAACTTTGGTTCCTCCAGTATCTTCTCATTCTTCCAGAAGTCATAAACAAGGGGGTTGGAGGGAGAGGAGTTGAGGAAGTGTGAATATGGACAACACAGATGGAATGTTATGGTGAGTACATAACTTCTTTATGTGATATCAGTTTTCATTTGTTCCTCAGCATGTGGGACAGAGTCCCCAGCTACCTGAATGCAGGGTGGACTCTTTTATAAAAGGTATTCCTGGGTACTGTTGAGCCAAAGGCTGCTCTTCTCCTAGAGACCATATTAACTTTGTAATGAGTATTAAAAGTGTGAGGATCAACCCATGTGGCTGCAGCACAAATATTGTCCATGCAATATCTGGATAGAAATACTGATGAGGTTGCCATGTATCTAGTTGAATGGATGTTCAAGGGTTTTTGCAGGGATAAACCCAATTTGTTGTAGACAAAGGAAATGTAATTGGTTAGCCATTTAACTATAGCTAAACTGGCTTTCTCAGTTTTAATTCCGAAAGAGACTAATAATTGATGTGATTTTCTGAATTCTTCAGTTTTGTGCAGCTAGAGAAGTAATTGTCTGTAAAAGTTCAAAAAAATGTATTCCCCTTTGCAGACATTTGGGAAGAAGACTGGAAAGTTGATTTGTTAATATTGGATCCTGACACCACCTTAGGAAGAAAAAGATAGATTGGTTCATAAGGACACCCTGTTTTTATGAAAAATGAAATAAGGAGTTTTAGAAGATAAGGCTTGTAGTTCTGAAACTCTCCTCGCAGATGTAATGGCTACATAAAGTATCAATCTTATGTCATTTTCGTTCGTTCCTCAACTAATGGGTTTGGATCAGATCCTCGTATCCAAATCAGCCACTTTTTTTAGATTCTTGGATCCAACTCTCAAGCTCCTCCTTTACCCATAACACCCCTGATCACTGTATTACCTCATATCTTGTTTGCTGCTCTTCAAGATTGGTCAGGATTGCGATTGCTGGAGCTCCTTGTGAGTTACAGTGAGTGAATAGCTTACTTTTCTATACAATACTTTTTGCATTAGTACACTATGACTGTCTCTTAAACAGTTTTTCCTTACAGAGTTTTTTTTCTGTTATTCCTGTACTAGCATTGTTGGTCGTCTGCTTCTCTCTTTCAGCCTGTAGGTAATTTCTTTCTATACCATTGTTTGTAGTTAGTGCTTTTCTTCCTTTTTTCTGCTTCCCATCTTTTTAGCGCTTTTCTTCCTTTTTCGGCTTCCTGTTGTTTTAAAAAAAAAAAAAAAAAAAAAACTTTTTTTTTCTCTACTCATTTGGCTTTTTTTTTAGTATGGTTGATAACCCAACTGGTTTTAAAAAAATGCACTTGCACTTCCTGTGGGCATAAGAACCCCAGTTCTTATGTCCAAAATGAGTGTGTTTGTTGTTTGGGCCCAGCACATCTGGACACGTCTTGCTGTATCTGTGCAGCCTTTAATGCTAGAGCGATAAATGATAGGAGGAAGAGTAAGTTAAGTTTAGAAGGCCTCCTCCTGGCATCAGTTTCTTCTACAGACACTTGTTCAGGGGCTGAAATTCCCTCTCAAAAATTGAAGGAACCAATGGATCACTGTAAACTCTCACCTGCTTGGTCTACTGAATCTACACCTTCTTTAGAGCCTCCTAAGAAGGTTTCTAAGATTTCAGATCTGAAGTCTTTGAATCAGATGCCAACTGCAGTCATTCGCCTTAGCCAGTTGCTCCTAGATTTACTCCAGAGCTGGTATCCCTGAGGTTAAGGTCTCCTTTTTAAAAAGAGAGTCTCAAAGTTGTGAAGGCCACCTTCCACATACTCTTCCTTTAGGTCTTTTCGAAAACTTTGAGTCAGAGGTGGATAGGATGATGAGAAAATTCCTCAAAACACAGATCCAGATGAGGGTCCTGTCAGCTCAGTCTTCCATTGGATCCATGAGCTTTTCAAGCTTCTCTCCAGTTTGTACTTGCTCCTTCTCAAATCCGACCGGCTGTTTTGGAGCCCTTGGATCTGAGAGACCCGACAGTCGAATTGCTGGATCCGAAAGTTATCTCATCTTCTACTCCAATGACTTTCCTGACCTGATCAGCTCCAACCCCGTTGAAGCACGATGGCTTTCAGAGCTGAAGGATCAGGGTCATATCTGAAGGGGTTGACTTTAACTGTGAAGTTTTTGGAGCCCTCACATCCTCTTGGAACTTTGATGCTGGATAGCTCTGCATCATCTCCTCCCTTGGAGTGAAGGGTTGGTCATGCCAGAAGATTGTCTGCTCTGAGTCCATTGGCTTCAGGCAGATTGTCCTCTGCTTCTCCTGGTCCCTCTGCATTTGAGGTTATGGAGAAGGTTTTGTCACATCCCAGACTGGTTTTGACTTTCACTTCTTCAGATCTATGCCTCATTACTCTTTGGATCCTGTGTCAGAGTCTTGTCATCCTGCACTTCAGGGACAGACAGCCCAGATAAGCTTCCAAGCAGTTCCCACCAGTGAACTCCCCATCTCTTCCGATACCTGCCCAGCACATCCCACTGAGGAAGCTCCTCAGAAGAGGGAATGCAAGAGGAGAGATTTGGTTTTCCCAAAGGAATCCCTCACAGAAGACACCAATTTGATGAAAGGGAAGGGTCCCCTGGATCGCCACCTGAGGATGTCTCATTTGGAGGCGTCTTAGACATACTTCGCCAGCAAGGTGGTTGGTCTTCCCAGACTTCTTCCCAGGAGGAGTTAATGTTCTTGGAAGCCTTTGGGTCTGGATCCTGTACGCCTTGGGTTACTCTCTGTGGATGAGCTAATAGACCTTGTGTCCCGCAGAGCGTTGAAGGAACCATACTCCATAGAACTGATTCCCAAACATCCAGACAAGATTTTGAGTCATCCTCCTTAGATGCCATAGTTGCGGCAGCCACTAAGGAGTTGGCTGAACAGAGCTCCTCTGACCATCCCCCTTAACCAAAGGAGTCTAGGGGATTGGGCAGGTTTGGGAAGTGAGTGCATGCATCAGTGACCTTTGCTTTATGGTTGCTGAATTATTTGGCACATTTTACTAGGTTACAGAAGGACTTGGTCAAGGAACCCCCTCTAACTCTTCCCCTGGGTTCATATCTGCAGAGGAAAAGTAGTCCATTTCCTCACAACTGGCCACCCTACAATCCATTACTAACGTGCCATGAGGTTAATCTGGCACTCACCTGAAGGTTCCTTATGTGCTGCCAGTTCAGGCATAGCCATTAAGAGACATGCCTGGATACGGTTATGTGAATTTGCAGAGCATTTTAAGGCATCATTTATCACTGCTCCTTTTGATGGGTCTTCATTGTTTGGGCAAATAGTTAAGAGACACTTGCCCATAGTAAGAAGGACAGAAAGACCTTATCTGCCATGGAAATCTGTTTTTTTTTACCCCATAGAGACCCTTTTCCAGGAATCAGCGTGGTCTTAAAAAGACATGGGACTGTAAATCTCAAGGGCCTTTCCAAGAGCCACACAGAGAATTTTTCCCTAGAGGCAGAAGAGGAAGCAACTAGAATGGGAGGAGCCTCCCTCACGTCAGAGTGGGGAGGGTCTGCAGAATCAAAGGCCTCAAGATTCTTTCTCAGATCCTTTTCAGCCCTGCTGAAAGATTACTCGACTATCCCTGTCTGGAGACAGTTGGTTTGCACTTGTCCTTGCACCCAAAAGCCCTGGATAGCCATTACAAAAGATTTATAGGTGCAAAGGATCATATCCAGAGGATATTTCATTCCCTTTTTACAAGTTCCCCAGAGGAAAAGAAAATCTCTCCCTGATGTTCCACCCAATCAGAGGGAGTTAGCAGCTCTAGACGTTCAAAAGCTGCTGGACAAAAGTCATCCAAGAGGTCTCCCCCAGACTAAAGAGGCTCTAGAATTTACTCAAGATTCTTTTTGGTGCCAAAGAAGACAGGGGACCCGAGACGCATTCTGGATCTCATGTATCTAAAGTACTTTGTAAAGAACTCCATATTCTGGATGGTCACAGTTCAGTCTGTTCTACCTCCGCTTCAGAAGGACTACTGGTTTTGCTGTTTAGATCTTCAAAACATGTGCTATCACATCAAAATGAGCAGCTACTCTCAAAGATATCTACGTTTCCAGCTGGGAGCTCGTCATTACCAGTTCAGAGCCCTGCCCTTCGGTGTCGCTACAGCCCCCAGGGCATGGCAGTGGTAGCAGATCTAAGACTGCACAGATTCAGAATGTTTCCTTATTTAGATGGCTGACTGTTTACTGCACTGATCAGGCATCTTCTGGAAAAGGCCAGAAATTCATACTGCATTTATCTCGTATGTCTGAGGATTACGATAAATCTGGCAAAATCACAACTTCAACCAGTTCAGATCTTGGAGTTTATAGGGGTTCCTCTAGACACACTCCATTGCCTAGCTCCTCTGTCTCTCCTCCCCTGAACGCCATGTTGACCACAGATGCCTTGCAGTTGCAGTGGGGGGGCACCACTTAGGACGGACAGTTCAAAGCATGTGGTCCCAAGAAGAGACCAATTTGCATATAAATATTCTGGAGATGAGAGCAGTGCTTCTAGCATCGTAGGCCCTTCAGAGCTATTTTCTGCTAGGAACTGTTGCTTTTCAGATGGGCAAAATATCAGTAGTCTGATACATCAACAGAGGGGGGGGGGGATCCAGATCCTATCCCCTGTGCTGAGAAGCAATGCGGGTTTGGCAATGGGCGATCTTCTCCAATCGCTTTCTGGTAGTGATGCACATAGCAGCAAAATTGAACATAGCTGACAAGATCAGCAGGACCATCCTGATGCCTCATGAGTGGTGTCAATGAGTCAGTGGCTATTGTGATCTTCCAAAAATGGGGTCAACCGTGCTGCAACCTATTTGCCTCTCCCCTCAATAACAAATGCAGCAGTTTTTTTGCCCTAATTCCCCCTCAGGGACAGTCAACAAGAGATTCAGTAGTCCACATTTGGCCCTCCAGTCTCCTTTATGCCTACCCTCCACTGCCTCTAATACCAAAGTGTCTTTAGCATTCATGTTGGTCGAAGAGCAGTGTAATCCCCATTACCACCTACTGACCTTGACAGATATGGTTTCCCTTCCTATGGTCTCATATAGTATGTCCACCTTGGAAACTAGATCCTACTCCAGATCTCCTGTACCCCGCGCAGGGATGATTAATCTGGACAGTACAGGTGTTAAACTGACTGCATGGATTCTCCAATTACAGTGATGGCTAGATACTCCAGACTCTCCTCCCCAGTTCATCATATTCTTTTTTTCATCCCACAAATTCTCAACCAGGAAGAGTTATAAGAGCAAATGGAAAAGATTTTCTTTGTGGGCTTGTCAGAGGGACTTGTATCAGTGCCCCACTCGCGGCCATTTTAGATTTCCTTGCCTTATTTTTTCAAACTGGGGTGATTTTCTCCACCACTGAAGTGCAGCTGGCAACTTCTCCAATTATGTCATTGGGGATAATGCTCCTCCTTTAGCTTCAACTTATTTATGCAAGGCCTTCCTAAGGTACATTTTTGCTTAGACCTCCAATCCGAGATTCCACTCCCACCTTTGGATCTGACTTTGATGTTACAGATTTTGGTACACCCACCATTTGAGCCTTTAGCTAAAATAGATCTTAAGTTTCTATTTTGGAAAACTGTCTTTTTGGTGGGTGTCACTTAAGCAAGATGAGTATCAGAACTCTAAGCACCATCAATGAAGCCACCGTATTATTTTTTCATAAAGAATGTTACCCTAAACACTAATCCTTCCTTTCTACCAATAGTGGTCTCTGAATCAAACATCAATCTAAGTCATCAACTACTAGTTTTCTGCCCAAACTTTGACAGTAAAGGAGAGTATACCCTTCATCTCTTAGACGTCCTTGGGCAACTTTGCTTTTATGTCACAGGTCTTCATAGGCCTAAGGAATTTAGAAAAAATGATCAGTTTGTCTGCCTTGCCAGTAACAAAAACTACTGTACCTAAATGGATAACATTGCATTTCCTATGTTTATTCCTTGAGAGGCCTAACTTTACCAAGACGGCCAAAAGCTCATTCAGCTAGGTCAGTGGCTACATTAGCTGCTTTTTGGGCTAGAGCTTCCATTGATGACATTTGTGCAGCTGCCAGTTGGTGTAATGTCCATACTTTTATTTTTCATTACAAATTGGATATCCTCTCCAGAAACAGAGCAGCATGTGGCGCTCCGGAACATTCTTCCATGAGGGCTACCCAAGGTAATCGTAGGTGGGGACTCTGTCTCATTCGTTGATGAATGAATGAAAATGACTACATTTTATTTATTTATTTTGACATTTGTTAACCGGGTTAATCTAACTGGGCAAATGCCCTTTTTCAGCGGAGACCCAAGGAGAAAAGCTGCAAATAATACATACATGGTATTATGTGACAAAGAAAATTAAGTAAAAACTGTAAACACACAATTACATCCCCTACATCAGTGATTCCGAAACTGTGGTCCGCGGACCCCTGGGTGTCCGTATGATTTTCAGTGGTCCCACACGGTCATTGTACCCACCTGGATTTCACATCCTAATGTCCGACCTTGCTGTAATTAAACAAAACAAAAGAAAAGGGAATAAATCTTCCGTTACAGGGTTATTACTCTTTGTAAAAAGTAAACAAAGAAACTTCCACATTCGCGGCTAAGCAGTTGCTTACCCAGAGTTTAAAATAAGGAAGAACAAATAACTTGCACGTTTGCGATTGAGGCTGAGCAGCTGCTTGCTTGCCATGTGTTCTGCCTGCAGCTGGAATTTGTAGAGAAATCTTAAACTGTTTCCAATGCTTTATGCTTCGCTTCTCTCCCTTTAACCAGAAACCTGTCCTGCAGAGCTTAACCAGATTATCTTATTCAAAGAACCCGAAGGTAATTTTTTTTTTTTAATCAAAACTTGAATAAAAAATATTGCACTGTCCAGATTTTTGCAGAACGTCAGGAAGTTCGTACTAATGTGAAACTTGTTGTTCTGTCAACTTTCAAAGTTTATAAGAGCAATATTTAAACAGTGTCCCTAGTTTTAGGCCTTTGTCTCTCCCCACCCCTCATCATTACAGACTTTATCCAGACTTCATGCGCTAAGAAGTTAAAAGGTATGGTGTGTGTGTGTGTGTGTGTGTGTGTGTGTGTGTGTGTGTGTGTGTGTGTGTGTGTGTGTGTGTGTGTGTAGACCACATACCCTCAACTGTCCATGTTTTTGTAGAATGTCCAGATTTTTGTCTCATATTTTCGTCTTTTCCCTTTTTAAACAAGGCTTGAATAAAAATCTCAATTGCCCAGATTTTTTGCCTAATATTTTTGATCCGTTTCTCATAGAATTATGTCTTTCTGGCAAATCCCTGGGAAATAATTGAGGATTGAAATCAGAAAATAATAAGACATTTGAGGTTTAGACTTAACATCCTTCAGAAAATTTGTGCTAATGCAAAACTTGTTGTTCTCTCAATTTTCAAAGTTTATAAGGGCAATGTTTAAAATATGTTCCTATATGTCCTTCAATTCCTATGTTGCAGTATTCACTAGTGGCTTTACCCTTCTTCCGATCAGCTTGCCCGGCCAGATTTCTAAAACTTTTTCAGTCCCTGATGGTGTGTTGGGCGTGTTGGCAGGTATGTGGGCCATAAATGTGACGTCTGTGTGCACTGGCCCTCAGAACTTTTCAGCCACCAGCCATACACCAGGTGTTCCTGCTACTCTCTGACATCAGATCAGTTTCATCAAGATAAGTGCCCCGATCAGTTTAGCATCAAGATAAGTGCCCCTTTGGGGATTTATTTCAGTTCTTTTTTGTAATACTATAGTCTGTTAATGTTCAGTAAGAGCAAGTGCAACTGTGGTTGCCAAATTCCCCATAAAGACACCCGACCAGTGTCTCTTTGGGCAGGGATCACGATTATAAAACTGCCATTTGTAAGTCGTTCGTCCCTAAGACCACGTCCGCCGACTTACCAGTACCGTAGATCGCTGTTGGTCTAGGAAGAGGAGCCCACCACTGCACCTCCCTCCACTGATTCTCAGCCTGTAGCTGTTATCAGCTTGGCAAGAACCGGCGTCCACCACTTCGGAAAAAAATGGGTACTTATCAGGAGGCCGTAATCCAGGGCAGACTACATGGGGGTATTCCGCCTTATTCAGACGCCAGGTGGGAACCTTGAGATGGGTGCCCCAGGCCTCCGCTGTTCCTTCTGTGACTTCCAGGTCTACCGCCACCGCTGGCTAGGCCTACTAAGAAGAAATGCCTGACTGTCAGCCCTTCAGCCAGAGCCTCTACAACACCTTCCTGGTCCGTAGGCCTACTGCAGATCTTCCTTTAGCTCCATCTCTTCTCAATCCAAGGCCTCTCCTGCCTGAGAGAATACCAAGCCATCCTGTGAGACTCACTTTCCTCAGTGGATTCCTCCTACTCTTTCACAGATTTCTTCCCCTCTAGGGGTTTGATCCCAAGAAGCCTCTGCAGAACCAGATTTTACCTTCAGGGACACAGTTATCCGTTTCTGTGAGACCCTTCTGAAGGATATCTGTGTCAGATGTGTTTTCTACTATGGCGCCCAGTTTACAGTCATCTGCAAACTTTGTCAGCCATAACCCTCCTGTGTTTGCTTGTACTGAAAAGTAGATGCCAAACAAGAGTGGGCCCAGGACTGAGCCCTGTGGGACACCACTTGTGACAGGTTTTGAGTCTGACATGGCGCCAGCAACTCTGACCCTGTGGATTCTGTCACTCAGCCAGTTTGCAACCCATCTTGTGATGTATGGGTTAACATTTAAGCTGATGAGTTTTTCAATGATACCCGAGTGGGGTATTGTATCGAAGGCCTTAGCCAGATCGAGGTAGGCTGTATGGACTGCCTTTCCTCTTCAATGGCTTTGGTGACTGTTTCGAAGAAGTCAACTAAGTTTAAAAGGCATGATCTGCCTTTGACAAAGCCAAACTGGGTTGGATCCAAAGTCTGCAAATTCCTATGTCTTTATTTATGAGATCCATTATGATCCTCTCCATGGCTTTGCAGATAAGGCTTGTCAGGCTAATGGCCCGGTAATTTCCAGGGTCGGTGGAGCCACCGCCTTTGTGAAGTGGGACCACAGTTGCAGTGCGCCACTCCTGGGTACGATCCAGAGGTAAGACTTTGATTAAACAGCTGTCCTAGCTGTGGGTTTAATTCCTCATTGAGTTCGTGGAGCACACAGCCCGGGACACCATCAGGTCCCATGGATGCTGTGTTTTTTGCTTTGGAGAGAGCAGTTCTCACTTGGGCGCTGGAGATGTTTGGGGCGTTGCAATCGTTTCGTATAGATATCTCCTTTTGGGGGGGAGAAGTTTGCACTGAACCTGTCAGCCAGTATGTTGGCAATGTCTGTAGGATCAGTAATCTTCACATCATTTTGAACTAGTTCTGAGCATATCTGGACGTTTCCTCCGAGGTGTCTAACATAGCTAAAGAAGGCCTTATGATTGTCTTTTGAGTCTTTAGCTATTTTTCTCTCAAATTTGCTTTGGATGATTTTATGAGAGCTCTTAGTTTTTACTTATAGTGATCAAGGGTGTCTTACCTTTTAAGGATTTTGCTGTATCTTGTAGTAGCTTCCTCCTTTATTGTAGAGTTTGTTTATGGCTGGGGTCCACCAGACTGGACGCTTGCCTTTGGTACTAAGAGTCTTTGTTTTGTTTGGGATTGCCTTATCCATGCAGTCCTGCAGGTGCTGGTAGAAGGCGTCTGTAAGTGATTCAGCGGCTTGAGTACTGTTTTCCACCAGCTCCCGGGCCTTAAAGGACACCACACTACTCTTTAGAAGTGTGAAGTCGGCTTTTGAGAAGTTCTTTACTGTGGTCTTTTTATTTCAGGTGGGGTGGGATGAGGACCTCCAGCGAGATTAGTTTGTGATCTGATCTCACCAGTGAGGGGTATACTTCCGGTGTTGAACATTGTGCTCCCATGTTCGTGATGATGAGATCAAGTATGTTATCTCCTCTTGTGGGGATGGTGACTAGTTGTTCCATGGCATTTGAGTTTATGAATTCCAGGAACTTTTGGGCTAGGTGTTTGGGCTTGAGTAGTGTTCCCAGTCTATATTAGGGTAATTGAAGTCACCTAGTATGATGGTGTTTGGTGATACATTTATCCTCTAGTGTTTTCAGGAAGGCCATGTGAGGTTCCTGAGTTTGTGAGGGTGGCCTGTAACATGCTACAATTTGCAGAGCAGTCTTGCCTATGGTTAATTGCACCTGGATGGTCTCCGATGCATCGTGCGTTGCCACCAGTCTTGAGGTGTGGGTGTCCTTAATGAATATGGATACCCCCTCCTTTCTTGGTATTGTCCGGATTTTGGGGCCGAACGCATGATATGAGGTAAAACCTGATAGCTGGGGTGCTCTCAGGAGCCTTGAACCAGGTTTCTGTCACAGCACAGACATCGATGTTCTCCATACTGAGAAGGGCCTCGAGTGCGTGCATTTTGAGATTGAGACTTCTGGCATTGAGCAGCATTACCCTTAGTTTTTTCCTTTTTGTGTTCTAGGGTGGTAGGTTTAGAATTTGAGCCTTGCCTAAAAGGCACTATGGGGGTGGCAAGAGCCTTTGCCAATATCCGAATCCCAGGGTGACAGGTGCAAGCCGTCCCTTGGCAGCGTGGCTTGTCCAGCATGTCATCCCAGGCAGACAGATACTGGATCCCCTTTGAATGACACCAGTGTTTAAGCCAATTGTTAAAGCTGATCATCTTATCTCTGTATTGTGGCATCACTCTTGGTGAAGGTAGGATACTGCTCAAGGTCAGGGTCATACCTGCCTGGGCTACATAGTCAGAGAGCTCCTCAATGTCTCTTTTCATGTAGTCCAAGGAGGTGCGTCTCAGGTCGTTTACACCAGCGTGGACAATGACTGAGTCATATTTGTACTTGCTGTTGAGAGACCTGAGTGCTTATGCTATGTGGTGGATTCTAGCGCCCGACAGGCAGCTTACTGTGACCTTCTCCTTACTCAGTCTGGTGAGCGGGACATCAGTGTGTCTGACTATGGAGTCACCAATGACTAGTGTGTCTGGCATTGTGTTTGGCCTTAAGGGCTGTGACTGTTTGACACTCTGACTGTGAGGTCTATGTGTTGCAGGTGTTGTGTTCTGAGGTGGTGGTTGTTTGGGTGTCTGCTTTGGTGGCCTCTGCTGTTTTGGTAGATTTTGATCAGAGCCTCGAGTATGTCTTTGTGTGTTTATGTGTATGATTTGAGGTTGTAATGGTGCTATGTGAGACTGGGTCTATAGTGTGTGTGGTAACCTTCTCCTCCTGACTGGTCTTGCCAGTCCTGTGTTGAGAGAGCTCAGCCTCCAGTTTGGCTGTATAGTTGCATCTCTCGCATGTATTTGTGTTTTGTGGGAGGAGGAGAGGGTTGTCTGTGTACATGAGGCAATTGTAACATTGCCTCAGTATTCCCAGGTTCACCAGCTGAGCAGGAGAGGACACTAGCAACTGATCCCCGACATGCTAGAAGGATAGACAAAAACTTTAAAAAGATTCAGGGGACGTGGTGACCGAGAAATGGGGGTTACCTTTTGGGGTACTATCTATGACAAGAGTGCATCAAGGTAATAAGTACTGTAGGAGCAAGTGCTAGGTTTAACAGATAGAGAATAGTCTACTTGGAGTCAAGTGGAGATGATCTTTTTAGTTATAGGATAAGCTGATTAGATCAGTAGTATAGTTCGAGGAAGGTAGTTTTAAGGGAAAATTTGAAGAGTGGACTTTAGGTAGCCGAATAGTTTAAACCTGCCTAACCGGGCTGCCCTAGTGTGCAACAGTGGCAGCTCCGCTCTAAATCGGCGCTTCTTGTGGCGTTTATACCAGGGGCTGGAAAAGCTAGAAACTGGCCCAAACGACCAATAAACTACTAGTTACTGGCTGAAACCTCACAAAACTGGACAAAGGCAGCTCAATGCTTCCCACTCCACTGGTAAGCAAGGTAACTTCCTCTCCCAAATAAGGCAAGGTAACAGTACACAGGAACTACAACCAAAGCCCAGGAATCAGCAACTCTGAAACTGGACTAAACTAGTAAAGCAGGAAAAACAAGAGATATTTTTTCTTTTTTTTTTTTTTTTTTTTTTCACAGAACAGGCAGAAACAGGTACAGCAAACACTTATAAATGCTATGAATCAGCTACTACAGCTTACACAGAAGAATTTGCTACAAATACAGTCAAATAGTAACAAACAAGGATTCCAAGTGCAATATTAAGTTAAATGCAGTAAATACAGCTTCAGTGTAACAGAAAGGCAGGAAATACAGTCGCTAGGTATTCAGATGTGGAAAGCAACAAAATTATATCAGATCAAGAAAAGTCGCTTATTCAGCTCAGAAGGGCAGAGTCCAGCCTCTCCTCCCACAAGAGTGCAGACCGCAATCCTTCCTAACGTAAAATAACTGGCCTGAAGCCCAAGTGCTTAAACCAGAACTAATACACTTTTAGAATAACAGACACTGAGCTCTCAATCAGCAGTTCCTAACCTAGAAGGATGTAAGCTGCCTGTCCTGCCACCACAGTGCAGGCCACAAACCTTCCTAATGTAAAACAACTGGTCTGAAGCCCAAGTGCTTAATCCAAAAGACTTAGAAATGATAGCTACACTTTAATCAAGTTACTACCAGCAGTAATAAATACAACTGAATACTTTAGAAAATGCCTGGATTAGTGCTCAAGTTATACAAACAAAGCTAGATTCAGCAGGTCTGGATCTAGTCTATGCCAAACGAGGTGTACCAATTTCAGTAAGAAGCAGTTCAAATATGCAGGCACTATAAGCTTTAACCAGAAATTCCCAGCTCAGAAGGACAGAGTCCAGCCTCTCCCCACAAGAGTGCAGAACACGAACCCTCTTACTGTAAAATAACTGGCCTCAAGCCCAAGTGCTTAAACCAGAATTAATACACTTTTAGAATAACAGACACTGAGCCCTCAATCAGCAGTTCCCAACTTAGAAGGATGTAAGCTACCTGTTCTGCCACTACAGTGCAGACCACAAACCTTCCTAATGTAAAACTGGTCTGAAGCCCAGGTGCTTAAACTAAAAGGCTTACAATGAGTTACACCAAGCAGTAATAAATACAATTGAGTACTTTTAAGATGACGTAAGAGCAAAATAAAGTAAGAAAAAACACAAATACAGTATATATATATATTTTTTTTTTTTTTTTTTTTTTTTTTTTTTGAAAGAGAGAAAGGAAAGAGAGAAAGGAGTAGCAGAAACTAAGCTGATTGGCCTTCTCAAATGCTCTCCTGTACTGGGTAGAATGAGGTAATGACGCTAGACTGGGAGGAGGGTCCCAGATCAAATTTACACTAGGCGGCAACTGCAAAGCCACCAACTATAAAAACACTATACCAACAGGGAGGGAGGGTGGGAAACAAACTGCAGAAGTGTTACTCCCAGCTGAAAAGCAGCAGTGAGCCTTTAAATGAAAGTTTTAAACAGCTAAAGGAGCCACTAGAAAAAAAGAGTTTAACTGCAACAAGTTATCATAAACAAACAACCCAACAGATGCTTAATAAGGGTGGACAATTTCCAGTTAATACCTCACACACAGTGAAACTAGCTAGAAAAAATACACAGTACACAAAGTGCTATAAACAACAAAGAAATAAAGAACAAAATAAACAAAGACCAGGATACTTAATGTTATATTAACCAGAAACCTGTCCTGCAGAGCTTAACCAGATTATCTTATTCAAAGAACCCGAAGGTAATTTTTTTTTTTTAATCAAAACTTGAATAAAAAATATTGCACTGTCCAGATTTTTGCAGAACGTCAGGAAGTTCGTACTAATGTGAAACTTGTTGTTCTGTCAACTTTCAAAGTTTATAAGAGCAATATTTAAACAGTGTCCCTAGTTTTAGGCCTTTCTCTCCCCACCCCTCATCATTACAGACTTTATCCAGACTTCATGCGCTAAGAAGTTAAAAGGTATGGTGTGTGTGTGTGTGTGTGTGTGTGTGTGTGTGTGTGTGTGTGTGTGTGTGTGTGTGTGTGTGTGTGTGTGTGTGTGTGTGTGTGTGTGTGTGTGTGTGTGTGTGTGTGTGTGTAAGGTAGACCACATACCCCTCAACTGTCCATGTTTTTGTAGAATGTCCAGATTTTTGTCTCATATTTTCGTCTTTTCCCTTTTTAAACAAGGCTTGAATAAAAATCTCAATTGCCCAGATTTTTTGCCTAATATTTTTGATCCGTTTCTCATAGAATTATGTCTTTCTGGCAAATCCCTGGGAAATAATTGAGGATTGAAATCAGAAAATAATAAGACATTTGAGGTTTAGACTTAACATCCTTCAGAAAATTTGTGCTAATGCAAAACTTGTTGTTCTCTCAATTTTCAAAGTTTATAAGGGCAATGTTTAAAATATGTTCCTATATGTCCTTCAATTCCTATGTTGCAGTATTCACTAGTGGCTTTACCCTTCTTCCGATCAGCTTGCCCGGCCAGATTTCTAAAACTTTTTCAGTCCCTGATGGTGTGTTGGACGTGTTGGCAGGTATGTGGGCCATAAATGTGACGTCTGTGTGCACTGGCCCTCAGAACTTTTCAGCCACCAGCCATACACCAGGTGTTCCTGCTACTCTCTGACATCAGATCAGTTTCGCATCAAGATAAGTGCCCCGATCAGTTTAGCATCAAGATAAGTGCCCCTTTGGGGATTTATTTCAGTTCTTTTTTGTAATACTATAGTCTGTTAATGTTCAGTAAGAGCAAGTGCAACTGTGGTTGCCAAATTCCCCATAAAGACACCCACGACCAGTGTCTCTCTTTGGGCAGGGATCACGATTATAAAAACTGCCATTTGTAAGTCGTTCGTCCCTAAGACCGTTCGTCGCCGACTTACCAGTACCGTAGATCGCTGTTGGTATGGAAGCTGCCTCCACCCCATCCAAACCACCCAGGAAGAGGGCCAAGCCCACTTGGCCGTCTACTTCCACTGCACCTCCCTCCACTGATTCTCAGCCTGTAGCTGTTATCAGCTTGGCCGAAGAACCGGCGTCCACCACTTCGGAAAAAAATGGGTACTTATCAGGAGGCCGTGCAATCCAGGGCAGACGACATGTCTGGGGGGGTATTCCGGCGCCTTATTCAGACGCCAGGTGGGAACCAGTGGTTGAGATGGGTGCTTCGGACCAGGCCTCCGCCGTTCCTTCTGTGACTTCCAGGTCTACCGCCACCCGGACGCTGGCTAGGCCTACTAAGAAGAAACAAAAGAAGAGGCATATTCCACCAACCCTGAACCGGAAGCCTTGCCTGACTGTCAGCCCTTCAGCCAGAGCCTCTACAACACCTTCCTGGTCCGTAGGCCTACTGCAGATCTTCCTTTAGCCGCTCCATCTCTTCTCAATCCAAGGCCTCTCCTGCCTGAGAGAATACCAAGCCATCCTGCAGAGGAGGAAATGTAGGACTCCTCAGTGGATTCCTTGTCCTACTCTTCACAGATTTCTTCCCCTCTAGGGGTTTGATCCCCGGAAGAAGCCTCTGCAGAACCAGATTTTACCTTCAGGGACACAGTCAACCTTATGAAAGAGCATTTTAAATGACGATGCTCAGACATGTCTGGGGCTCAAAAAAGATTCTATGACCTGATCCAGATGGAATCTCCTAACCCGGCTCCTATTCCACCTGTTCAGCCTGCCTTCCTGGATGCTTTTGCTGCAGCGTGCTTGAATCCAGATTCCCAGCCACCTGCCCCTAGAAGGGCAAACAGATTATACAGGGTAGCTGATGCAGACAAATTCCTATTCAAGTGTCCTCCAGCAGACCTAGCTATTATTTCTATTGTTACTGATGGGGCAACCAAACTTCTCCCTACTACCATTGTCCTGCCTGCAAATAGACAGCAAGGTTATGGGAGAGGTGGCGAAAGAAGATTTACACTTCTGCTACTCTAACTTTTAGGGCTACTAATTACCAGTCACACATGGCCAAATACTCCTTGGCTTTACTAGGCAAAGCCTCTAAAGATCTCAATGATATCCCTGACTGTGCTGCAAAGGCATCCCTGTTTTCCTTGCTCGGGGTCATCTCTTAAGTTAGTAAATACTCTCTCAGGTGTGCATATGATGGCAGCTGAGGCCTCTGCCAGGTCAGCTGCATCTGCTTCTGTGTTGAGGAGATACTCCTGGCTGCGTCTACAGCCCCTTTCGGATGACTTCAAGGCCATACTCTTGGATGCACCCTTGGATCACTCTGCCCTTTTTGCCACTACGGTGGCTGACCTTTTCAAATCAGTCCAACAAAAATGTAAGGAACTAAAGCATCTTTTTGTCTCCCCAATCCCAAAGTTCCAGAGAAACTACCTGGTCAAGACTCAATTCATAAGGAAAACTTCTAGGCCCTCTGTCCTCTCCAGGTCTAGCAGACCCCACAGGAGACCATCTACTCAGCCTAGGACTCCTCAGACCATGCCCAGAGACCTCCCTTTCCAGAAAGAGCAGGCAGTGTCTGACTGCCTGCCACCCTTTCCTCCCCCACCTCCTCCCACCATACCTCTATCTTCCCATCTTTCTCACTGCCTACTTGCATGGGCCGTAGTGACATCCGACAAATGGGTTTTCACAATCCTGAAGGAGGGTTAAATCATCTCTTGGCTCTCTCCTTCTCCAAAACTACCCATCCCCCCCCAAGGTCCCCTCCTACCTGAGGTTCTAAACAACGTGTTACTCCAAGGCACCATAGAACTAGCCGCCCCCTCGGCTCGATGGAAAGGCTTCTACTCCAGAATTTTTCTGGTGCCCAGGAAGGAAGGAACATGGAGACCTATCCTAGCTCTTTCCCATCTCAACCTCTTCTTGAAGGTCCCCTCCTTCAGGATGATAACACTACCCGTTGTCTTTCTCCTCATCCTTCCTCAGGCCTTCATGGTGATCCTGGATGTCAAGGAGGCCTACCTGGACATTTCCGTAAAACCGTCCTCCAGAAAATTCCTCAGATTCAAAGCAGGCTCCTCCTATTTTCAGTTCTGTCCCTTGCCTTTTGGACTCTCAACTGCACCAAGGGTATTTACAAAATGCCTAGCCCCAGTCATTGCTTACTGCAGGACAAGGGAAATACAAATTTTCCCATACCTAGATGACCTTCTTATTCAGGCAGCAGACGAACCCTCCTCGCCCACACAAAGGAGCTCCTGCACCTGCTGCAGTCTCTAGGGTTCCTCATAAACTTCCCCAAATCCCAACTAAATCCTACACAAAACGTTGTCTTCCTAGGATGCAGAATCAGGACAGACCTCAGAATGGCCTTCTACCAGAGGAAAAAGTACTTTCCTTGAGCCACCATCTACAGTCTGGCCTCCTGTCACCCGTCTTGACTGCGAGGGAATTCCTCAGTCTTCTTGGGTACATGACCTCCACTGTTCCCATGCTACCTCTAGCAAGGCTACACGAGGAAAATGCACTGGCATTTATGCTCGGTATGGCCCTAGCACTCACACCCCCACGAGTTCAGGATCCCACTCCTCCCCTCCCTCCACCAAGAAATGAAGTGGTGGCTGACCCAGGTTGCCCAAAACCCAGGCCTCCTTCTGCAAATGCCCTCCCCTTGCCAAATCATGCACACAGATTTGTCTGATGTGGGCTTGGGGGCAACTGTGGACATGCCCTGCAAGCTTTCCAGCCTTTCCTCAGACTGGGCATCCTAAAGATCTTTACAGACACCATAGTGATGTGGTACCCGAAGAAGCAATCCTCTACAGGCTAGCTCTACAGGTATGGGATCTGGCCATCTCCCAGGTGATCTCCCTCCAGGCAGCTTACATCTCATCCCAACACAATTGTCAGACAGACTCTTTAAGCAGAACCAACTCAGACAGTCACAAATGGATGCTGTCAAGAGATGTTTTCCTAGATCTGGTTCACAGGTGGGGTATTCCACAGATAGACCTGTTCACCTCATCCACAAACAGACAACTCCAGAGCTACTGCTCCAGAACTCACGTTCTGTAGGCACTCCAAACAGATGCCTTCTTAATGTCTTGGAAGGGGAGATTCCTGTATGCGCCCCCCCCCCTCTTATCCAGAGTCTCCTACCGAAAATTCAGCAGGACTCGCCAAAAATCTTGTTGGTGACTCCCTACTGGCCAAGGAAGCACTGGTTCCCCCTATTTCTTAATCTCTCCAAGGGCAATCACTACAAGTTAGGCCCCCCCCCTCAGTGGGTCTACTCACACAGCACAAGGGGACACAGATTCACCCACATTGGAGATCCCTGTGGCTGATAGGGTTCTGATTCCCTTCAGACACCTGTACAGCGAGGACGTGCTCTCAGTCCTGCAGGAGGCCAGGAAGCCAAACACAAAGAAATCTTTTCTCTTAAAATGGGAAAGGTTTTCCATCTGGTGTCACAAAAGACAGACTGAGCCGCTGGACAGATTCTGTCCTACCTGTGTGAACTCCTGAAGTCAGGCTTGTCTTACTCCTCCTTAAAAGCACACCTGTCTGCCATTTCTGCCTGCTTGTCTATGGAACATCCGCTAGCTTCCAGACTTCCAGCCAGGCTATTCCTAGAATATATTCCCCCCCAGAAAACCGAACCCTCCTTCCTGGGACCTTAACTATGTCCTAGAAGAACTCACTCTGCCACCTTTCGAACCAGCTGGCAAGACTGACTTGAAATTTTGCACTTGGAAGACAGTACTGCTAGTAGCTCTGACATCAGCCAGGAGGGTGTCGGAGCTCCAAGCTGTCATGGCGACCCCACCCTTCCTGGTTTTCTATATGGACAGGGTCACTCTCAGGATTAATCCCTCCTTCACCATCAAGGTGGTCAATGACCTTTCCCTGAATCAGGCTATTCACCTATCCACCTTCTTTCCAAACCCTCAGGGAGATAGTCCTACACTTCTTGGATATTTATAGTCAACTTTGATTCTGTTTGCATAAGACCAAGCCTTTACGCAAATCAGACCAGTTGTTAGTTTACTTCCACCCCAGGGCTCTGGGGAAAGCTGTGGGAAAACAAACCATTTCTTCTTGGATTGCTAGAGCCATTTCCTTTTGTTAAACGCACCATGAGAAAAAACTGACAGGCAACGTCAGAACCCATTCCACAAGAGCCATGGCTTCCTCTAGAGCTTTTTTTAAAGGCCTAGACACCAACTCCAATGTCCTTCATGGATGCATCTGCAGTCATAACAAGTGGGTTGTCCTGTCGTTAGGCAGCCCTGCAGTCGGCCGGATTCCAAAGTCCGGGTCCGGCTTGCTGATGTCGCACTCCACCCGACGTCATCTCTGTTGGTCTTCGGGTATAAAAGCATCAGCCGACGCCATTTTCCCCAGTCTTTCTTGCCGCGTGGCGCCCGAAGCAGAAGCTGTTCGCAAGTGCCGGTCGGTCGGATCCAGAGATTACTTCTACCGAATACTACTTCGAAGACTTCTAAAGCTAAGTACCCCGTTGGGGACTCTTTCTTGCCTCAGCCGATGTCAGAAAAAGTTAACAATTGTTTAACCTGTGGGAAACAAATACCTCATAAAGATTTCCACTCTTACTGTCTGCCTTGTTTAGGCCCAGCCCACGCTGAGGCCCCTGCTACAACTCTTAAATCGACCTCAGAAATTTTACCCACTACGGTGGTTGACTTATCAGACACCATCCCCTTGGATGTCTCTACCCCAGCACGTGGTGCTGCTAGGCCTCCAGCAGCCATGTCCATTAAGGCCTTCGCCAGGGCTAAAGCAGCCAAGACTACTAAAACAGTGCCTGTTAAACCCCCCACATCCAGGCCCTCTTCTAGTTCTCAAATGCTTTCTTTGGCAGAAGATTTAATTTCTTTAATTAGAGGATCTCAATCTCACCCAGACAGGGCCTCTCAGCCCCAGAGAAGAGACCTAGGGCAGAGCCCCTGAGCCAGTGTCTTCTGATGATTCTGCTGATGAATCAGACATAACTGACCAGCCAGAGGCTCCCTTCTCCAATTTTGAAGATTCTGATGCTGAAGAATCCATTCCAGCTGCTTCCCCACCAGAAGAATTCTCCTTTGGGGAAACCTTGCATGCCATGCGAGAACAGTTCCAATGGCAGCAACAGGATTTTTCAGACTCCAGAAAAGACTTAGGACCTTTCTACACCTCCCACAGCACAGGCCCTTAGCTATACCTCCTGTTCTCTCTGTGGTGGATGATGCTTTCAATGATGTTTGCTCCGCTCCAGATTCTTTACCCCAGCCCCTGCCAAACCAGACAGATTTTACAGGGTGCCAGATACTCATCACCACCTTTACAAGGCCCCACTTGCAGACCCAGAAACTATATCCCAGGGTCCCAAGGCAGTAGCCGACCACAGCTAAAACCCTATTCCTTCTGAAAGGGAAGCAAGGTCATTAGACAGATGGGGTAAAAGGTCTACACTTCAGCTACTCTCTCAGCTAGAGCTTTAAACTGTCAGTTTCACATGATACAATACCAAGAGTTTATGCTTGATCAGTTAACTAAAAACTAACCACTGATGAATCTCTTGATAAGAAATATGTATTAGAGATGGTAAATAACATACAACAGGTTAGCAACCATTCCTTAAAATGTGGCTATGATGCACTGGAGGCTTCATTTAGATCAGCCATGACAGGCACAGTGATAAGAAGGCATGCATGGCTAAAGGAACAAGCTTTACCGGATCATGTTAAAGCTAAGTTGCTAGATGCTCCTATGGACAAGACAAGTTTGTTTGGTACACCTGCCCAGCAGGTTATGAAGAAAATGGAAGAAAAGGCAAAATCTGTTCAAACCGTTAAAGATTTCTTGCAGGTTCAACCCCCAAGGTTTAGCAGGAACTGGCCTGCCAAAAATTGGTCCTTTCCTGACTCCACAAAATTTCAAAGGGGCAGGAATAGACGTTCCAGAGGCAGAAACCAATCCAGAGGAGGTGCCTACAGAGGACGACAGTGGCAAGGTAAAAACAGAGGCACAGACACAGCCACTGCCACTACATCAGCACAACCACAGTGACTTAATCCTAAGTCCGCCTACCAGGGAACAAATAGCAGCTCCTCTAGGCGGAAAGTTAACCTTATTTTCAAAGAACTGGCACTACATAACAAAAGACAAGTGGATTTTACAAACCATAGATCAAGGTTACGGTTTCACTTCCACACTTTACCAGTCAAAAGAGGAATGGCAAATCTACCTCCAAATCAAAAACAGAGGCTCTACGCCAGATAATGGAGTTAGCAAACATGAGAGCTGTGGAAAGAGTGCCAACAGCAGAACAAGGAAAGGGGTTCTATTCCAGACTATTCCTAGTTCCAAGAAAGGAAAAAAGTTGGTGACCAATTCTCGACCTGTCCACCTTAAATACATACATCATTGTCCCAAAATTCAAAATGCTGACCCTACAGCAACTTCTTCCCATGCTGGGCAAGGAGTCTTGGCTGGTAACTCTAGATCTCAAGGAGGCATACCTGCACGTCCCCATTCGACCAATCTGCAGAAGATACCTCAGATTTCTTGCAGGATCAGAGCACTATCAATTCTCAGCATTGCCCTTTGGCTTATCTACTGCGCCCAGAGTATTCACAAAATGCCTGGCATCAGTAATCGCCCATTGCAGACTACAGGGAATTCAAATTTACCCATACCTGGACGACTGCCTGCTACAAGGGGACAACAAAAGCAAGCTGACAACAGATTTACAAAGGGTCATTTACTTGCTACAAGGACTGGGATACACAGTCAATTTACAAAAGTCAAGGCTGATACCATCCCAAACAAGGACATTCTTGGGCGGAATTGGACACAGTACAACAAATGGCATTCCTGACTACAGAAAAACAAAAGAACTTCCTCTTTACTTCTTGGCACTAACAAAACTGAACAAGTTAACAGCAAGAAAAGTTCTGCAGGCCTTGGGCTTCATGGCATCATGCATAATCTTGGTCCCATTTGCCAGACTACATATGAGGAAACTACAGTGGTACCTAAAGAATTTATGGTCCCAACACAGACACAGTCTAGAAACAGAAATCCCACTAATTCCATGCTTAAAACAGGAGTTCCTATGGTGGGCTCAGGCATGCCAGTCAAACCCAGGCCTACCCTTTCGCAGATGTCAACCAAGCCAGACCATCACAACAGGCGCTTCAGACCTAGGATGGGGGCCCACATGCTGGACAAATGCGTGCAAGGATTGTGGACACAGGATCAACTTCACCTGCACATCAATCTAAAAGAAATGCTGGCAGTAAAACTGGCAATCCAAAAGTTCAAACCATTTCTCAAAGAGGGCCAGTTGATGATAAGGACAGACAACACCACAGTCATGTGGTACATCAACAAACAGGGAGGCACTCATTCATACCCCCTATGCAGAATGACCTTGGAGCTGTGGACCCTGGCACTCGGCTACAACATTCAGTTACAGGCAATATTTGTACCGGGGAAAGACAATACTCTAGCAGACATATTAAGCAGAACCACCCGGATGCCCACGAATGGAAGCTGCACCGGACATCTTCAAGACCATCTCAAAGAAATGGGGAATGCCACAGATAGACCTATTCGCATCACCTCTCAATCACCAGCTCAAAAATTCTGCACAAGGACATTCCACCCACTAGCATGGAAAGTGGACTCACTCTCCTTCAACTGGAAAGGCCTAACAGCATATGCATTCCCACCTCTTCCTTTGATACACAAGGTACTACTAAAAATCAAGGAAGAACGTCCAAGGATAATCCTGATAGCTCCAAACTGGCCAAGACAACACTGGTACCCACTACTGAAGAGCATGTCTCGGAACAATATGTGGCCAATAACCCTGATGCCTTTGATGTTAACTCAGAACAACTACAGCATCATACATCCAAACCTAAAACGCTGCAACTGACTGCATGGAACATCACATAGCAGCAGCTAATCCAGAACTTTCCCAAAGAGTTAAAGACATTATTCTTGAAGCACGCAGACCTTCAACAAGAAGGAACTATGCTGGAAAATGGAAAAGGTTTGTCATTTGGAGCACGGAAAGAGGAAAAGATGTGTCAAACATAGATATGCCTAACATTCTGGAGTATCTGGCCGAACTTCTTCATTCAGGCCTGTCCTACTCCTCCATCAAGATACATGCATCAGCTATTTCAGCAGAATACAGCTTTGATCCACCTGTTTTTTCGCACCCTTTGCTCAGACAGTTCCTCAGAGGAATCAAGAATGTAAAACCTCCAAGGAAACCACCATTACCAGCTTGGGATTTAAACTTTGTGCTAGAAAAGTTGACACTATCACCCTTTGAACCAGCAGCAACAGCAGACCTACAACACCTGTCATGGAAAACTGCTTTCCTACTGGCAATTACTTCAGCAAGGAGGGTTTCAGAACTACAGGCCTTAATGGCAGTGCAACCCTTCCTAATCTTCCACCAAGATAGAGTGTCCATGAGGACTAATCCTACATTTATGCCCAAGGTGGTATCCAGAGTGTCTTTAAACCAGGCAATCCACCTACCTACCTTCTTTCCCAACCCACAAAACAGAGGGAAAGAATACTGCATACCTTGGATGTACATAGACAGCTACGCTACTACTTGGACAGAACAAAAATAGCAGAAAGACTGACCAACTTTTTGTAGCCTATGCAACAGGAAGGGAAGGAAAAGCTATTTCCAAACAGACAATCTCCAAATGGATAGGAAATTGCATACGATACTGTTACTCCTTCCATGGAAAACCAATTCCACAGAACATAAGACCTCATTCTACAAGGGCAACAGCCACTACCACAGCCTTCTTACGAGGAGTGGCAACCAAAGACATTATTGAGGCGGCTACTTGGACCTCCGTGCATACATTTGCCAAGCATTATAATTTGCCTCTATATTCCAGATCCCGAGCAGGGTTTGCCACTGCTGTACTGCAAGGGATCCTAAACACACCATAATCTACCTTTATCCTCCTCCCTAGTTGGCTATGGTATTCTACCCACTTGTTATGACTGCAGATGCATCCATGAAGGACATAGTACAGTTTTGTACCTACCATAAATGTAGATGTCCGAACTGGATAGCATCTGCAGTCAGGATTACCCTCCCTCCTTCCCTCTGTGGTACTCCTAGGGTGTTTACCCTCCTAATAGCTAGCTGTTGGGGAGTCTTTTATGGTGTATTTGTTTGTATATATGTACATATATGCTTATTGTTGTGTTTACCTCTATCTATTTGGAAACATTGGCATCTATCCAAATTTTAGCCTGCAAGAGGGCTACTGGCATCTGGGGCAAGAAACACTGAGGAAAATGGCGTCGGCTGATGCTTTTATACCCGAAGACCAACAGAGATGACGTCGGGTGGAGTGCGACATCAGCCGAAGCCGGACCCGGACTTTGGAATCCGGCCGACTGCAGGGCTGCCTGACGACAGGACAACCCACTTGTTATGACTGCAGATGCTATCCAGTTCGGACATCTACATTTATGGTAGGTACAAAACTGTACTTTCTGGAAGCAACTACCTGGTCCTCTGTGCACACCTTTACCAGACACTAATTTGGACCACATCTACAGGACCCAAGCAAGATTTGCCAAGGCTATCCTGAATGAGTTCCTGGAATCCTCATCCAGACCACCTACCAGCCAGCATTGAGCTTTTTTACTCGCCCACTAGTGAATACTACAACATTGAAATAGCAGGACATAGGGAAGTTGTGTAAAGTCTTACCATAACCATAGATGTCCTTCTCTTCCATGTTGCAGTATTCCTTCCCTCCCACCATCCCCCTCTTATCCTTGCACTTGCTATCCCCATCTTCTGTACAGGCTAGGCCATCAGGACTGGCTCCATCTGGGGCTTCCTCCTTTCTGAGGGCCTACCTGCCAGCATGTCAGACGTCTGCACCATCAAGGACTGGAAAAGCTTTGGAAACCTGGCTGGACAAGCTGATCGGAAGAACTGTAAACCCACTAGTGAATACTGCAACATGGAAGAGAAGGACATCTATGGTTATGGTAAGACTTTACACAGCTTTCCTTTTTGGGCTTTTGTCCCTCCCCTTTATGACAGGTTTTGTCCAGATTTCTTCCACTAAGAGGTTCAGGTGTCTGTCTGTGTGTCTGTCTGTGTGTCTGTCTGTGTGTCTGTCTGTGTGTCTGTGATAAATGCCCTAGTTAGGGGTAGCAGGTGGTTAATAATTTGCTTAAGCTCCTGTACCTTAGCTACAGGAACCAAGAGCCTGAATTCTCTCTTCCCCAACTACCAAGCTGCATTTCTCAAGGAACTTAGTTTCAGATGCATTTTTCAAGGCTTTTTGTTTCAAGTGCATTTTCAAGGAATTGCGAGCTTCAAGGGAAGAGAAGTTTACTGATGCTAATACAAAGTCTGTGTACAATATGCAACTGCTTTGTTTAGCAAATGGTATCACTATTGTGGTACAGAATTTTAAAGCAGTGTTAGTAGCACAACAGGTAGCATTCTTGTGATTTGATGAAGAAAGCTGTGGGTCCTACTCCCACAGCATGTAGATGGATTGCTGATACTGTGTTGTATTTTAAGGGGGGTGGGGTTCTACAGTCCTGAGTATGTCCTCCTTTGGGTGAGATTCCTAGCAACTATGAACCTGTTTTCAGTTTGCCATCCATTCTGTGGCCTATGCAATATTACCATTTTACCATTTTTTGAATGTAACCTAGTAGGCAGTTTATTCTTCAGTAACAGCAGGCACTGAATTTGTAGATGAAGTAGTGAAATGTAAAGTTGTTAGCAGTAACCTTTTCAATAGTTAGAGATTTCTTTGATGTGGGATTATTCAGATGAGTTTTACTTATGCAGAAATTGTGCATATTGATTGATATTGTTGATTGTAATGACAGAAGTTTGAGTGGCCTCATATGGTTGAAATGTTCTGAATTGAGCAGTTTTGTCATTATTGGTTCATATGTTTTGTTTCATTGCTTACTGGAAAATTGTTCAAAAGTATAAATTCAAAACATGCTCTAACAAGTGGTGCTGTATTATACAGTCAGGAATGCGAGTCAAATAACCGTTGCATGGTCCTAAAAATGTGTACAAGGGGCCTGTGATTTGAAAACAGCCCAAAGGTTAACTTAATCCACCACTGGCCAGATGCATTTTCTTTGAATGCGAGTTTCAGTGCTGTTTCAGTGAATGTGAGTTTCAAAGGCGGAGAAGTTTTAATACTAAGTCTGTTTTCATTGTGAGACTGTATTACTTTATTTAGCAAATGTCTACGAGTTTGTGTGGTATAAAATTTGAAATAAAAGTTTTGAATTAAATTGAAATATCTGTCATTGTTGTAGAAATAAAGTAGAAAACAGTATGCACACACTAAGAGTTTTGAACATTGTTTATGGCGACTGGGGAGAAACAGCCAAGTAACAGGATACTTGAAATGCTTGCGTGGGGTGAAATGATGGGAGGTTGGGGGGGTTAATCCAAATGTAACATATGCATACCGCCACCTGTAGGTGTCCGCTAAAATATTTCCTTTATAAAAGGGGTCTTCCAGCTTGCAAAGTGTCGAAACCACTGCCCTACATAGATCATCAGATATTAAAGTTATGTACTCACCATAACTATGCATCTCATCTCTGTTGTCAATTTTCATTCATTCTCAACTTCCCTCCCACCTTCTCCCTACCCATGTCTTTGGGAAAGACCTAACAGAATTATTAGGAACCATGGATGTTCATCGTGTTTCACTGTTGCAGTCATGACTGTAGGGTTCTCCTCTGCCGGCAGGCAGCCCTCGGTCAGCCAGAATCCCAAAGTCTGGGTCCGGCGTTGGCTGTTCAACCATGCTCCCTGACGTCAGAATGCCAGGAGTACAAAGCTGACAGCCGACGCCATGTTCTCCAGTCTTTCTTGCCGTGCGGTGATAGCAGTTCGCAAGTGCCGGCCGGCTGACTCCTGACAATCTTTTCTGAACAAACTTCAGTCCGAAGACTTTCTTCTCCTACTCAAAGCCAAGTACCCCGTTGGGGAAACTTTTTTCTTGCTCCGGTCTGATGTCAGAAAAAGTTAATAATTGTATTTCATGTGGGAAGCAAATACCTCATAAGGATTTTCATTCTTACTGTATTCCTTGCTTAGGCCCTGACCACGACGTAGCTAGTTGTCGGTTTTGTGCTAGATTCAATCAACGTACAATTAAACAAAGGTACGATTTTGCATTTCATTACTTCGGTAGGCGTTTTAATTACAAAATGTCATCAGATACGGTTCCGGCTACCGGAGTTCACAAACGACGCAAGGACAAAGACAGGCCTCCGAGGTCCAAATCTGACTATACCGCACAAGCAGAGCCAGCTTCTGGTTCAGCCGTCGTCAGTGAGGCGCTTTTGCAGCCCCTGTCGTCGGCCATTTCGGAACCGATGGCCGAAACGGACTCCCACGAGGAGCCAACTAGGCCTTTGAATATTTCAATAGTAGGACCTTTGGACAATGCTCATTCAGATGGGTCCGGAGCCGCTGTGCAGGTACCGGCTTCCGAAGGGGTTTTCAGGCCTACTCAGCTTCTGATAAAGACAAAGGCAAAGACTCCTTCCAAATCATAGACTGCAACACAGGCCTCTTCTGATCCGGCTCCCAAGTCGCAGAAACAGTTACTTAAGATAGTGGAGGATTTACTTAGTATGATTAGGGGTTCACATCCCCCTCCAGATAAAAGGCCAAGGCAGGAAGTTTATTATAACTCCTCTGATCAGGCTTCTGTTTCTTCAGTTTCTTCTTTTGACCAGGAATATTCTTTCCCTCCTTATGAGGATTCTGATGCTGAGGAATCCATTCCTTCAGCTTCTTCCCCTGAGGATTTCTCTTTTGGGGAAACTTTGCATGAAATGAGGGAACATTTCCACTGGGAAGGACAGGAGTATTCGGAATCTAAGAAAAGACTAAGGGATTTTCTTCTTCTTCCCCAACATAGACCCCTGGCTATTCTTCCTATTTTGGATATTGTGGATGATGCTTTTTCGGAGGCTAACTTAACCCCTGACTCTTTTCCTCCTGTTCCTGTTAAGCCTGACAGATATTACAGGGTTCCTGATTCCCACCAGTTTTTATACAAGAATCCTACTGCTGACCCTGAAACCATTTCTCAGGGTCCTAAGGGAGTTAAGGCTGCTTCTGCTAAAAACCCCATTCCCACTGAGAAGGATTCCAGATCTTTAGAAAGATGGGGCAAAAAAGTGTACACTTCTGCTACTTTATCTATTAGGGCTTTAAACTGTCAGTTTCATATGCTGAAATACCAGCAATTTCTCCTGTCTGTTTTAAAACAAAAGCTAACTTGCATTTCCGCCTGTGCAGATGATAAGGAATTACATGACTTAATGCATGCCACTGAACAAGTTGGGAAGCATGGTTTACACTGTGGATTTGATGCCTTGGAGGCTTCTTGTAGGTCTGCTGCCTCTGGCACAATAATTAGAAGGCATGCATGGTTAAAGGAACAAAATTTGCTAGATCAAGTAAAAGCTAAATTATTGGATGCTCCTGTTCAGCATGATGTTTTGTTTGGATCTAAAGCTGAAGAGGTGATAAAGAAGATGGGAGGACAAGGCAAAATCCATGCAAACGGTTAAAGATTTCTTACAAGTACAGCCACCCAGATTTAGCAGGAATTGGCCTACAAAAAAATTGGTCCTTTCCCAATTCAGACAGGCCTCAGAGGGGTAGATACAGACGCTCCTGAGGAAGGCCTCAAACACAAGCCTCTTATAGACCAAGACAGTGGACTGCTTCCACCCCTAGGGGAGGAGAGGACAGGTCGCAAACTCATAGGAAACAGACTCAATAACTCCCTCTGTTGGGCTGCAGGAACTTCTTGCCTGGAAGCCCCTCTCGGAGGAAAACTTTCTCTTTTTCACCGAAATTGGACTCATATAACCCAAGACAAGTGGGTTCTGGATGTGGTTTCAAGAGGTTACAAATTCCATTTTCATACCCTACCAAGGCCAAGCGGATGGCCAGATCTTCCAAAACATCAATGGACAGAGGCCTTAAACCAGGTGGAAGCTCTTTTGGCTATGAAAGCCATAGAACTAGTTCCACTTTCAGAGATGGGACAAGGTTTTTACTCAAGGCTCTTTCTAGTCCCCAGGAAGCAAAATTCATGGAGACCCATTCTGGATCTGTCAGTCTTGAACACTTTTCCAGAGATACCAAAATTCAAGATGCTTACTCTACAGCAGCTACTTCCAGTGCTGACCAGAAATGCATGGATGGTAACTTTGGATTTAAAGGAGGCATATTTACACATTCCCATCAGGCAGGAATGCAGAAAATACCTCAGGTTCAAGGCCGGATCGAGGCACTTTCAATTCCCTGCTCTGCCCTTTGGATTGTCTACTGCGCCCAGGGTCTTCACCAAATACCTGGCTCCAGTAGTAGCTTATTGCAGACTCAAGGGAATTCAAATTTACCCTTATCTGGACGACTGTCTTATTCAGGCAGACAGCAAGGAGGTCTTACTCTAGCATCTACAGTTTGTTCAGAATCTTCTCAAGTTCCTGGGATTCACTGTAAACATAAAGTCAAATTTGACACCCTCACAACAGATAATTTTTCTGGGCGCTTCTTTAAACACAACAACCCAGATGGCATTTCTGACATACGAAAAACAGTTTCAGCTGGCTTTAACTTTCAAAACCTTGGCCACTTTAACTCGGCTATCTGCAAGGAGATTTCTGCAGGCTTTGTGTTACATGGCCTCCTGCATCCTTCTCGTACCATATGCAAGACTACATATGAGGAAAATACAGTGGTACTTAAAAAGTGTATGGTCTCAGCATTGCCACAGTTTAGACATACTGATCTCCGTCCTGCCTTGTCTTTAAAAGAAATTCCTTTGGTGGTCCAAGGCATGTACTCTAAACAAAGGAAAACCCTTCTGTCTGCCTCCTGCCACTCAGATACTAACCACGGACTCCTCAGATTATGCATGGGGAGCCCATTTTCAGGGCAACTGTCTGGAGGGCCTTTGAACAAAGGATCAGAAGCACCTGCATATCAATTTAAAGGAAATTTTAGCCATTCAGAAAGCTCTATTGGCCTTCAGGAATCTTCTACAACCAGGACAACTACTGATACAGACAGACAACACCACAGTTATGTGGTACATAAACAAGCAAGGGGGATCTCATTCCTACCCCCTTTGCAGACTAGCCATGGATCTATGGAACACAGCTCTAGCTTGCAATCTGGACCTTCAAGCTCAGTTTCTACCAGGGAAGCAAAACTTCCTGGCAGACAGTCTGAGCAGAAACCTTTCGGATCCACACGAGTGGATGCTGGACACTGAAATATATTCAGGATGATAACAGCAGTCTGTGGATGTCCTCACATAGACCTCTTTGCATCCCATCTCAATCATCAACTATAGAATATTTGCTCCAGGACTTTCCACGAACAAGCTTGGAAAGTGGATGCCCTATCATTCAGTTGGAGAAACCTCTCGGGATATGCCTTTCCGCCTCTTCCTCTTCTTCCATGGGTATTATTAAAGATCAAACAGGACAAGCCCAAGATGATGATCTTGCTGGCCTCAAATTGGCCTCGACAGTTTTGGTACCCTACTCTGAAAAACCTATGTCTGGAGCCCCCTTGGGTTTTACCACAGACTCCGAACCTTCTGTCCCAACATCAGGGTCAGGTTCTACACTCCCATGTCAGAACTCTCAGCCTGGCGGCCTGGTTAATCCAGGGTCTTTGATTCATTCTCTCCTACCCAAGCAGGTTATGGATGCCATTTTAGAAGCCAGATGTCCTAGCACTAGAAAATCTTATGCAGGAAAATGGAAAAGATTTTGTTCCTGGATGCAGGCTCAGGATTCTGATCCTCTTCTTCATAACATTCCTTTGATTTTACTTTACCTGACAGATCTCTTACATAAGGGTCTCTCTTTCTCTTCCATTAAGATACATGCCTCTGCTATTTCCGCTCATTATAATACAGACCCTCCAATCTTTTCCCACCAGCTCATGAGACAGTTTCTCAGAGGAGCTAAGAACTTAAGACCTCCTCGATCTCCTCCCATTCCTGCTTGGGATCTCAACTATGTTTTGGAAAAACTCACCTTACCTTCTTTTGAGCCTGCTGCCTCTTCTGACATCAAGTTTTTATCTTGGAAAACAGCCATCCTGTTAGCTCTGACCTCTGCCAGGAGAGTTTCAGAGTTGCAAGCTCTTATGGCTGTGGAACCTTATATTATTTTTCATCAAGACAGGGTGTCTTTAAGGACTAATCCTACATTCATGCCTAAGGTGGTTTCCAAAGTGGCTTTAACTCAAACTCTCCACTTGCCAACTTTTTTCCCCACTCCTCAAAATAAAGGGGAAAGGATCTTACATTCCTTGGATGTACACAGACAACTACGTTTTTACCTGGACAGAACCAAGGACATCAGAAAATCAGAGCAATTGTTTGTTTCTTATGCTTCAAGTTCCCAAGGTAAAGCCATTTCAAAACAGACCATTTCTAAATGGATTGCTCATGGAATCAGATTTTGTTATTCACACCATGGAAAGCAAATCCCAGGGAGTATATGGACTCATTCCTCCAGAGCTGCTGCCACTTCAGCTGCCTTCCTCAGGGAAGTTCCTACCAAAGACATTTTGGAAGGGGCAACTTGGAGTTCAGTGCATACTTTTTCTAAGCACTACAATCTACCTCTCTACTCTAAGTCTAGGGCAGGTTTTGCTTCTGCAGTCTTGCAGGGCCTTTTAGCCGCCCCTTCTACTTTATGACCACCTCCCTTTCATTCTGCTTTGGGATTCTACCCTACAGTTATGACTGCAACAGCAAAACACGATGAACATAGTACAGTTGTGTACACTTACCATAAATGTAGATGTTCGAGTGTCTTCACTGTTGCAGTCTGAGTTTCCCTCCCTCCTGTCCCCTCTTATTTTTACTTTTGTATGGTTCCTTTTTTCACCATTCTTCTGTGGTGTATTTGCAAAGGATATGGGACCTTACTCATTTTGGGATTCCTGACATCTGGGGCAAGAAAAACTGGAGAACATGGCGTCGGCTGTCAGCTTTGTACTCCTGGCGTTCTGACGTCAGGGAGCATGGTTGAACAGCCGACGCTGGACCCAGACTTTGGGATTCTGGCCGACCGAGGGCTGCCTGCCGGCAGGGGAGAACCCTACAGTCATGACTGCAACAGTGAAGACACTCTAACATCTACATTTATGGTAAGTGTACACAACTGTACTTTCCTGTTTGAGCTGCTGATCTTTCAGCTATCACTGTTCTCTCATAGCTATCTTGAGTTACCTTTTCTTGTGATATTGTATATTAGCAGCAAATTTGATCTGAGGTAATACAGTAATCAGGTGCATTGTGGGTAAGGGAGGAGCTCAAGAGTCAGATCCTAGAATCTAAAGAAAGTGAACCAATTGGATCTGAACCCATTCATTGAGGAGGAATGAAAATATACAACACAGATGCATAGTTATGGTGAGTACATAACTTTAATTTTGCCATGTTAAAAACTTAAATTCACATTTTGTAGTTGGTTCATAGGGTGACTGGGTCAGGGCTTGTAGTACTAAATTCAAATCCCATGGTGGATTAGGAAGGTTAAAGGGAGTTTTTAGTAAAAAGGTTCCTTTTATAAATGCCTTACAGAGTTGCAATGAAGCTAAGGTAGAATTCTCAACTCCAGCATGAAAATTAGAAATGGCAGCTAATTGTACTTTAACCATTGATGAACTGGGCCCTTCATTAAAAATAGTAGCCAAAAATTCAGGAACTGCGGTACTGGCACTGAAAAGAGATCAGTATTTTTCTGTTGTGCTCAAAAACAAATATTTTCCATTTGCTTTTATGGGAAGGCAAAATGTGACGGATAGGGGAGGAGAGCCTGGGCTGTCTCTCTGTCAGTGGAATTGGATAAACCATGCAGTCAACTTCAGGCCCAAAATGTCCGGGTGAATCATATCTGTCAGGTGAGTCACAAGGTCTGGAATTGGATCCTGGATCCAAGGGGGATGAACTAGATGAGGCTAAAGGAAGGGTAACCAAATCTGACAAGGCCAGTAAGGTGCAATGAGGATTACTGTGCTCTTCAGTTGAGATGCTTTTTGAAGAAACTTGAAGATCAGAGGAGTTGGAGGGTAAGAGTAGAGGAAGACCAGTGGGCCAATCGTGGAGGAGATTGTCTTTCTGTGATTCCCTGGTGAGGAGATCAGGGCAAAAAACCTTCTGCACGTGTGGAGGGGAGATACAAAGAGGTTGCAGTATGGATGGGATTACTGGCGGAATATCTTCTCGGCGATTTTCTTATTGAAACAGCACTCATGAGGCAATAGGATGGACCTGCTCAAATTATCTGGTATCTCGTTGGATTTCCCAGAATGTATGTTGCTCTCAGAAATTGCCAAACTCTTGGAGCTTCTCGACATAAGGAGTAAGATGTTCTTCGTGCTTCACTGTTGCAGTCATCACATTTGGGTTGTCTGCCTGCAGGTAGCCCTCAGCCGGCCTGAATACCAGAGTCTTGGATTCCTGTGTCGGATGCTGTCTCTTCTTCCATGATGTCAGGGGTATAAAACATGCAGCTGACACCATTACATCAGTCTTTCTTGCTGCGCGGTGCCCGAAGCAGAAGCAGTTTGCAAGTGGTAGTCGGCCGACTCCTGAAATTTTCGTTTTCAAGTTTCAGAACCGAAGTCTTAAAAAAAAAAAAAAAAAAGTACCCCACTGGGGATTCTTTTTCTTGCTCTTAACTGATGTCAGTAAAAGTTAACAAGTGTATTACCTGTGGAAAACAAGTACCTCATAAAGATTTTCATTCGTACTGCATTCCTTGCTTAGGTCCAGACCACGACTTCCCTCGCTGTTAGTTTTGTGCCTTGCTCAACCCCCGAGCTATTCGTCATCGGGCTATATTTGCAGCAAATTATTTTGGTACTCTGTATAACTATCCAGAAATGGCTTCAGTAAGCCATCCGACTACCGATATTCCGAAAAAAACGCAAGGATAAAGACAGAAACAGACCTCATAGGTCCAAAACTGCCGACAATGCTTCCGTTAAGCTAGTTGCCAGTCTGCTGGTACTCAATGAGGCGCTTTCACAGCCCCTGATACCCACTACTTCAGATTTGCAGGCTTCTACTGAGACCCATTCGGAGTCTGGTATGCCGCGAGATCCTTCTTCGACTGTGGAACCTGTGGATGTTCTTCGTGTTTCACTGTTGCAGTCATAACTGTAGGGTACTCCTGCCGGCACGCAGCCCGAGGTTGGCCAGAATATCAAAGTCTGGGTCCGGCGTCGGCTTTTCCAGCTAGAACCCTGACGTCAGAGCGTATGGGTATAAGGCTGGCAGCCGACGCCATCTTCTCCAGTCTTTCTTGCCGTGCGGTGCAAAGCAGTTCACTAGTTGTTGGTTGGCGTTTTCAAGACAACGTGATGTGATTATCGTCGGTTCAAAGTTTTCTACTTCTCAAAGGTAAGAACCCCGTTGGGGAAACTTTTTTCTTGCTCCTCCGATGTCAGAAAAAGTTAATAATTGTGTATCGTGTGGAAAACCAATACCTCATAAAGATTTCCACTCTTACTGTCTACCTTGCTTAGGCCCTGACCACGACGTTTCTTGTTGTCGGTTCTGTGCCAAGTTTAATTCTCGCACTATCAAGCGTAGGTACGATTGGGCCTTGAATTACTTCGGTAGACGATTTAATTATAGAATGTCGTCGGAACAGACTACCGGATTACAGAAGAAGCGCAAAGACAAGGACAGGCCTCCGAGGTCCAAACTGGATACGTTGCAGCCGGAGCCAGCTTCGGGTTCGGCGGTCGTCAGTGAGGCGCTTTTGCAGCCCCTGTCGTCCGCCACTTCAGAACCGATGGCCGACACGGACTCACATGGTGAGCCAACTAGGCCTAGTAATTTGTCTGCTGCAGGACCTTCGGACGTCGCTCCTTCAGATGGGTCCGGAACCGCTGTGCAGGTACCGGCTTCTGAGGGGGTCTTCAGGCCTTCACACATTACTATCTCCACAAAGACAAAAGCTAAGTCAAAGACTCCTGTTAAACCCAGACATTCTGCTCAAGCTTCTTCGGATTCAGCCCCTAAGACTCAGAAGCAATTACTTCGGATGGCTGAGGATTTATTAACTATGATAAGGGGCTGTCACCCTCCTCCTGAGAAAAGGCCTAGACAGGATATCCCTTATGATTCCTCTGATCAGGCTTCTGTATCTTCTGTTTCTTCCTCTGATCAGGATTACTCCTTCCCTCCTTATGAGGATTCGGATGCAGAGGATTCTGTTCCCTCTGCCTCTCCCCCTGAAGATTTCTCTTTTGGGGAAACCTTGCATGAGATGAGGGAGCATTTCCATTGGGAAGGTCAGGATTATTCTGCTTCCAAAAAGAGACTCAGGGAATTCCTTCTTCTCCCTCAGCACAGGCCTTTAGCTATTCGTCCTGTACTTGACATTGTGGATGATGCCTTCTCTGAAGCTAACTTGAATCCTGATTCCATGCCGCCTGCTCCTTCTAAGCCTGATAGATTTTACAGGGTCCCTGATTCTCATCAATTCTTATTCAAGAACCCTTCTGCTGATCCTGAAACTGTTTCGCAAGGTTCCAAGGCTGCTAAGGCCGCCTCCTCCTCTAAGAATCCTATCCCCTCTGAGAAGGATTCTCATGCCTTGGACAGGTGGGGCAAAAAGGTTTATACTTCAGCCACCCTTTCTATTAGAGCTTTAAACTGCCAGTTTCACATGTTTAAGTATCAGTAGTTTATTTTATCTGTTTTAAAACAAAGGATTTCTGCCTTTCCCACATGTGCTGAGGACAAGGAATTACAGGATGTGTTGCATTCTACTGAACAAGTCAGCAAACATAGTTTACACTGTGGTTTTGATGCCTTAGAGGCTTCTTGCAGGGCGGCTGCCTCTGGTACTGTTATCAGGAGACGTGCCTGGCTTCGTGAGCAGAATCTACCTGAACAAGTTAAGGCAAAATTGCTAGATGCCCCTGTTCAGCATGATGTCTTATTTGGGTCTAAGGCTGAGGAAGTTATTAAAAAGATGGAAGAAAAAGCCAAGTCTCTGCAGACTGTAAAAGATTTCTTGCAAGTTCAGCCTCCTAGATTTTCTAGAAATTGGCCCTCTAAAAATTGGTCTTTTCCCACCTCTGACAGGCCTCAAAGGGGAAGATATAGACGCTCCAGAGGTAGGGTGCAGGCTCAGGCCTCCTACAGATCTAGACAGTGGACTGCTTCTTCACCTAGAAGGGGAGAAGACAGATCTCAAACCCAAAGAAAGCAGACTCAATGACTCCCTCTGTTGGGCTTCAGGTCCTCCTTCCCTGGATGCCCCTCTTGGAGGAAAACTTTCTCTTTTTTTACCAAAATTGTACTTTCATTACCCAGGACAAATGGGTGTTAGACGTGATTTTGAAAGGTTACAGATTCCACTTTCACACTCTGCCAAGGCCTTCAGGCTGGCCAGATCTGCCAAAACATCAATGGACAGAGGCCTTAAATCAAGTGGATGCCTTATTAGCCTTAAGGGCCATAGAACCTGTTCCACCTCTAGAGGTGGGGAAAGGTTTTTATTCAAGACTTTTTCTGGTCCCAAGAAAACAAAACTCCTGGAGACCTATTCTGGACCTCTCAATATTAAACACCTTTTTGGAAATTCCAAAATTCAAGATGCTTACACTTCAACAACTTCTTCCAATGCTCGCACAAGATTCTTGGATGGTAACATTGGACTTAAAAGAGGCTTACTTATACGTCCCCATAAGGCAACATTGCAGAAAGTACCTCAGATTCAAGGCAGGCTCGAGACACTTTCAATTCTCTGTACTGCCATTTGGCTTATCTACTGCGCCCAGTGTTTTTACCAAATGCCTGGCTCCAATAGTAGCTTACTGCAGACTTCAGGGGATTCAGATTTACCCCCATCTGGACGACTGTCTAATTCAGGCAGACAGCAAAGACCTTCTACTTCAACATCTGCATTTTGTTCAACGTCTTCTCCTACTACTGGGATTTTCAGTGAACATAAAAAAGTCACATTTGATTCCTTCTCAACAAATGATCTTCTTGGGAGCTCTTTTGGACACAAGTTTACAGAAAGCCTTCCTCACTCCAGAAAAACAGTTACAACTGGCTTCAATCTTCAAGACCTTGGCAGCATTGACTCAGCTCACTGCAAGGAAATTCCTGCAGGCTTTGGGCTACATGGCCTCTTGCATCCTGTTGATTCCAAATGCGAGGCTTCACATGAGGAAACTTCAATGGTACCTAAAGAGTGTATGGTCTCAACATTGCCACAGTTTGGATACAATGATACCACTGATTCCCTGCCTCCAGAAGAAATTCCTTTGGTGGTCCAGGGCGTGTGTTTTCAACGAAGGCAAGCCCTTTCGTCTGCCTCAACCTTCTCAGACCGTAACCACGGACGCCTCGGATTATGCATGGGGAGCTCATTTTCTAGACAAATGCCAACAGGGTTCTTGGACAAACAAACACCTTCTATGGCACTTCAACTTGAAAGAAATGTTAGCAGTCCAAAATGCTCTTCTAGCCTTCCAGTCCCTTTTTAAGCCAGGACCTCTGCTAATTCGAACAGACAACACCACAGTCATGTGGTACATAAACAAGCAAGGGGGCTCTCACTCTTACCCCCTTTGCAGACTTGCCATGACCTTATGGGATACAGCCCTAAAGTTGAATCTGGATCTTCATACACAGTTCATTCCAGGAAAACAAAATCTCTTAGCAGACAGCCTAAGCAGAAACATTTTGGATCCTCACGAATGGATGTTGGACCCCAACTTATTCAGCAAGATAACAGCAGTTTGGGGCTGTCCTCAGATAGATCTATTTGTGTCTCATCTCATCCATCAGTTGCCTGTCTTTTGCACCAGGTCCTTCCACAAGACAGCTTGGAAAGTGGATGCCCTGTCATTCAGTTGGAGGAATCTTTCGGGATATGCCTTCCCTCCACTTCCTCTTCTGCCTCGGGTATTGCTAAAGATAAAGCTGGACAAACCCAGACTAATTATTTTGATAGCTCCAAATTGGCCTCGTCAGTTTTGGTACCCTACTCTACTGCATCTTTCCTTAGTACCTCCTTGGAATCTTCCTCTGACCCATTCTCTACTGTCCCAGCATCAGGGTCAGGTATTTCACTCTCAAATCAAGACTCTGTCTGGCAGCTTGGCTCATCAAAGGCAATTGATCCCTTCTTCTCTTCCTAAACAAGTTCTGGATGTTCTTTTGGAAGCCAGGCGTCCTAGTACTAGGAAATCTTATGCTTCTAAATGGAAAAGATTTTGTATTTGGATGCAGGATCGTGGCTCTGATGCTTTAATACCAGATATCTCTTCTATCTTACTTTATCTCTCAGACCTTTTGATTAAAGGTCTTTCATTTTCTTCCATTAAAATTCATGCTTCTGCTATTTCGGCACATTTCAATTGTGATCCTCCTATTTTTTCCCACCAGTTGGTCAGACAATTTCTGAGAGGAGCTAAGAATTTAAAACCCCCTAGAACTCCTCCTGTTCCTCCTTGGGATCTCAATTATGTTTTAGAAAAGCTTACTTTGCCTCCTTTTGAGCCTGCTGCCTCTGCAGACATTAAGTTCTTATCCTGGAAGACAGCTATCTTGTTGGCCTTGACTTCTGCCAGAAGAGTGTCTGAGCTACAAGCCCTCATGGCCGTGGAACCATACCTCATCTTCCATCAGGACAGAGTTTCCTTGAGGACCAATCCTACTTTTATGCCTAAGGTAGTTTCTAGAGTGGCTCTAAATCAGACTATTCACCTTCCTACCTTTTTTCCTAAACCCCAAAATAGGGGAGAGAGGATTTTGCATTCATTAGACGTACACAGGCAGCTACGTTTTTACCTGGACAAAACTAAAAGTTTCAGAAAATCAGATCAGTTGCTTATTTCTTTTGCTTCCAGTTCTCTTGGTAAAGCCATTTCTAAGCAAACTATTTCCAAATGGGTTGCTCATGGAATAAAATATTGTTACTCTCTTTATGGGAAACAAATTCCAGGTACCGTCAGGACTCATTCTACTAGGGCAGCTACCACTTCAGCAGCCTTTCTCAGAGGAGTTCCTACCAAGGACATTCTGGAGGCTGCCACTTGGAGCTCTGTGCATACTTTTTCCAAGCACTATAACCTCCCTTTATACTCTAAGTCTAGGGCAGGCTTTGCCTCTGCTGTTTTGCAGGGTCTTCTAGCTGCTCCTTCTTCTTCATAACCTCCTCCCGTATTCTCAGCTTTGGGATTCTACCCTACAGTTATGACTGCAACAGTGAAACACGAAGAACATAGTACAGTTGTGTATACCTACCATAAATGTAGATGTTCGAGTGTCTTCACTGTTGCAGTCGGTGTTTCCCTCCCCCCAGACCCCTCTTGTTTCTATTTGCTTACTGTGTTTTCCTTTCCACTACCTTTCTGGTGTATTTGTGTTTCCTTTGGGACACCTTTTGGTTTTATGGGGGCTTCTGACATCAGGGGCAAGAAAGGCTGGAGAAGATGGCGTCGGCTGTCAGCCTTATACCCATACGCTCTGACGTCAGGGTTCTAGCTGGAACAGCTGACGCCAGGCCCAGACTTTGATATTCTGGCCGACCTCGGGCTGCCTGCCGGCAGGAGTACCCTACAGTTATGACTGCAACAGTGAAGACACTCGAACATCTATATTTATGGTAGGTATACACAACTGTACTATGTCTCTACCTTGGATGGGTCCGGAGCCACTGTGCAGACACCAGCTTCTGAGGGTGTATTCAGGCCTACAGACTTGCATTTTAAACTGATGCCATCTTATTCATCCAGGCCTAAAACTCGACCCACGCCTAGAAAACAGACGTACAAACCGCATGCTCAGGCCCATATGCCTAAAAAACAAATGCTTGGAATGGCTGAAGACCTTATTACCTTAATTAGGAGAAGCCAGCCTTCCCCCCAAGAGACCTAGAACTGATTTTTCTTCCGATCAGGTATCTGATATTTCTGTTTCTTCTGATTACCAGGATTTGCCCCTATCTACCTATCAGGATTTTGATGCAGACCATTCCATTCCCACTGCTTCCTCTACAGAAGATTTTTTTTTTTTTTTTTGGTAAAACCTTGCACACTCTTAGGGAGCATTTCCGCTGGGAAAGCCTGGATTACTCTGACTCCAAAAAGAGGCTTAGGGAATTCTTCTCCCTCAACACAGGCCTTTAGCTATCCCGCCTTTTCTGGACATTGTGGATGATGCTTTCTTGGAATCTAGCCTTTCCTCAGACACTTTACCTCCATCTCCCAGAAAACCTGACCGGTATTACAGAGTACCTGACTCCCACAAGTTCCTGTTCAAGAATCCTGAGGATCCAGAGACCATTTCCCAAGGACCGAAGGGCATTAAGGCTACTGTTGCCAAAAACCCTACCTCTTCTGATAGAGATTCTAGAGCCTTGGACAGATAGGGTAAGAAGGTATATACTTCTGCCACTTTGGCCATTAGGGCTCTAAATTGCCAGTTTTATATGTTAAAGTACCAGCAGCAATTATAGGACTACTTAAACAGAAAATTGTTGATTCCTGGCTATGCTGAACACACAGAATTACAGGATTTAATGCATTCTGCAGAACAAGTTGGTAAACATACTTTGCAATGTGGTTTTGACTCTTTAGAAGCATCTAGCAGGGCTGCTGTCACTGGATCTATACTTAGAAGGCATGCTTGGCTTAAGGAGCAAAACTTGCCAGATCATGTTAAAGCTAACTTACTGGATGCTCCCTTAAACCAAGACCACCTGTTTGGTCCTCAAAAAGATGGAGGAAAAAGCTAAATCTATGCAAACAGTTAAAGATTTCCTGCAAGTACAGCCTCCCAGATTTAGTAGGCATTGGCCTTCAAAGAATTGGTCCTTTCCAGCCTCTTCCAGTCCTTCTCAGTCCAAACCCAGGAGCAGCAGACCACCTAGGTTACAGTCTCAGGCTACGCACAGGCCTAAACAGTGGGGGGCTCCCACTTCCAAAGCAGGGAGTAGTACGACACCCCCTTATGGGAAAATGGCATAATGATTTAACCTTAACCCTTCCAAGCCCTGCTCAGCTGCCTGCTCCCTTAGGAGGAAAGCTCGCCCTGCATGCAAAAAAACTGGGAACTCATTACCCAGGTCAAATGGGTTTTGAATATAGTTTCCCAAGGATACAGATTCTACTTCCACACCCTACCAACCTCAAACAGTTGGCCAGACCTACGCCCAAATCAGTGGGCAGATGCTCAACAGCACGTACTCTCTCTTCTAAGTATCAGGGCTATTCAGTCTGTCCCAGCAGAAGAAAGGGGACAATGTTTTTATTCAAGACTTTCCTGGTACCCAGAAAAGACAGCTCCTGGCATTCTATCTTGGACCTCTCTATTCTAAACACTTTTTTGGTAATCCGAAAATTCAAGATGCTAACACTTCAACAGCTGCTTCCTATGCTAGGCAAAGATGCCTGGTTGGCAAACTTGGACTTAAAGGAAGCTTACCTGCACATTCCAATAAGGGAATCTTGCAGGAAATACCTACGCTTCAGGGCAGGCTCCATGCACTTTCAGTTCTCTGCACTTCCCTTTGTGAATACCCTGGACGCAGTAGATAAGCCAAAGTGTCTAGTGCCAGCCATTGCAATTTGCAGGCAAAGAAATATTCAAATATACCCATACTTGGACGATTGTCTGATTCAGGCAGAAAGCCAGGAATTGCTATTAAAACATCTGGCATTCGTAAAGAAACTTCTAAACTCATTGGGGTACACCATAAACGAAAATAAATCTCACCTAGTACCCTGCCAGCAAATTGTATTCCTGGGAGCATGTTTGAATACAATTTTCCAGATGGCTTTTCTCACTCCAGAGAAACAAGTTTGACAACCTACTTAAAACTAGTGGCCACAAAGACCCAGCTATCTGCAGGGAAAATTCTGCAAGCACTGGGATTCATGGCCTCTTGCATTCTACTAATTCCATATGCAAAACTGCATATGAGGAAACTGCAATGGTATCTAAAAAAGCCTATGGTGTCAACATTCTCAGGACCTGGAATCAATGATTCCCATCATTCCTTGTATAAAGACACAGTTCCTTTGGTGGGCAGAGGCCTGCTACCACAACACGGGGCTCCCTTTCACTCTACCCCCTACTGCCCAAACCCTAACAACAGATGCATCAGACTATGCATGGGGGGCTCACTTGGCAGGGCAGTGCATTCAGGGCAAATGGAACCCGTGACAGATGCACCTGCATATCAACCAAAAAGAAATGTTAGCTGTACATAATTCCCTGACAGCCTTCAAGGACCACATTCTTCCAGGACAATTATTGGTAAAGACAGAAAACACCACAGTTATGTGGTACATAAACAAGCAGGGGGGAACCCACTCGTACCCTCTCTACAGACTAGCCATGGCTCTGTGGAACACAGCCTTGAGCTACCACGTGCAACTACAAGCTCAGTTCCTGCCAGGCAAGCTAAATTCACTGGCAGGCGACCTAAGCAGAAATCTCTTTATCCCACACTAATGAAAACAGGAACCAAAAATATTCAGCCTCTTGAGGAACAAATGGGGGACCTCAGAGATAGACCTGTTTGCCTCCCCTCAGAACTACCAATTGGAAAAATTCTGCACAAGGACTTCCCACAGTCAAGCTTAGAAAGTGGATGCCCTGCCCTTTACCTGGGAAAGCCTCTCAGTTTATTGCTTTCCACCTCTTCCTCTCCTCTCAAAGGTTCTGCTAAACAGGACAAACCAAGGACAATACTGATTGCACCAGGCTGGCCACGCCAGCACTGGTACCCACTCTTGCGGAGTATGACAATGCTGGAACCATGGTATCTACCTCAGACCCCTTTTCTGCTGTCCCAGCAGACGGGCCAGATTCTGCACCCTCAGCTTCAAACCTTGAATCTTGCAGCCTGGCTAATTCCTTGAGCTCTCTAATAGCATCCCTCAGTAAGCAGGTGCTAGATGTCATTCTGGAGGCAAGGAGGCCTAGTACTAGAAAATCCTATGCTGAAAAGTGGACAAGATACTGTTCCTGGAGCCAGACTCAGGGGATGGGCACAACGGTGCCCAGCTTACCACATATTCTTCAGTACTTAACAGAAATGCTCCACAAGGGCCTATCCTTTTCGACTATTAAATTTCATGCCTCTGCCATTTCAGCACTTTGTAATACTGAACCACCCCTCTTCTCTCCTATACCAGCCTGGGACCTTAACTTTGTATTGGAAAAGCTCACTTGCTCCTTTTGAGCCGGCTGCAACTGCAGAGTTGAAATTCCTTTCTTGGAAAACAGCCTTCTTTCTAGCCATCACTTCAGCAAGAAGAGTGTCTGAATTACAGGCCCTCATGGCAGTGGAGCCCTTCATTGTCTTCCATGCAGACAGGGTTTCCCCTCAAGACCAAATCCTTCCTTTATGCCCAAAGTGGTGTCTAGTGTGGCCCTTAATCAGTGCATTCATTTTCCTACCTTTTTCCCGAATCCACAAAACAAAGGAGAACGAATACTGCTCTCTTTGGACGTGCACAGACAACTTCGATTTTATTTGGACAGGGCTAAGCCTCTCAGAAAATCTGAACAGCTGCGAGTTTTCTTTGCTACAAGGGTAGAGGGGAAGGCCATTTCTAAGTAGATGGCCCATTGCATTAGTTTCTGCTGTAAGCACCATGGAAAACCTACCCCACAGGGGAAAAGATCACATTCCACCATGGCTGCATCTACCGCTACAGCCTTTCTCAGATATGTCCCTACCAGGGACATCCTAGAAGCTTCTAGCTGGAGCTCTGTACATATCTTTACCAAGCATTACCACATGCCTATTTTTTTTTAAATCCAGAGCTGGTTTTGCCACTGCAGTCTTGCAGAGCTTAATAGCTGGCCCTAATGCTTTCTAACTTCCTCCTCCCTTCCTTAGCTTTGGGAATCAATCCAAATGTGATGATTGCAACAGTGAAACACAAAGAACATAGTACAGTTGTGTACACTTACCATAAATGTAGATGTTATAGTGTATTCACTGTTGCAGTCCTAGTTACTCTCCCTCCTGTCCCCGACTTCTCTTGGTTCTACCTTTCCTTCTTGTTTGGTGTATTTAAGCTTTCTGGTGTGTTTGCTTTTTGTTGGAGGGGTGCCATAACATATTATTGCTTCCCATTGTGGGGGCAAGAAAAAGTGATGTAATGGCGTCAGCTGCATGTTTTATACCCCTGATGTCATGGAAGAAGAGACAGCATCCGATGCAGGAATCCAAGACTCTGGTATTCAGGCCAGCTGAGGGCTACCTGCAGGCAGATAACCCAAATGTGATGACTGCAACAGTGAATACACTCGTATATCTACATTTATGGTAAGTGTTCACAACTGTACTCTTTTGTTCCTCCTTTTTTGCTGATGTACCAGACTATTGACATATTGTCTGTCTGCATCACAGTAGTCCCTGAAGGGAGAGAATCTTGAAAGGCCTGTGGCGCTGTTAGAACTGTTCTAATTTCTAGGACATTGATATGCCTTTTGACATCTTTTGGGGACTAGGTGTCTTGGACTATCTTTCCCAAAAAGTACCCCCCCCCCCCCAAACAAAGTCAGGATGCAGCCATTGAAGAATTCTTGTATGGTATCTTGTCAATGGAACCAGAATTATGGCAACAGACATCGACTCTAAAGCCTGTAGAATTAGTCAGGCTGACAGTGAGGAGTTTTGAATTATCTTTTGGACTTGAAATCGAATCATTTGTACCCTTATAAAGGGAAGGGAGGCTTCAGTATTGAACAAGGCTTCTATGAATTGTGTAACTTGAGTTGGTTCTAGATGAGATTGATTGTAATGCCTAGGTGAGAGTACAATTGGAATACATAATCTCTTGGCTGTGATCATTAGATGCCTGGTTGGTGCGGTTATGAGTCAGTCATCCATATAAGGAAACGCATGGAAACCATGCATTTTCAAGTGAGCTACTACCACTGCCATGCATTTGGTGAACACCCTGGGGTCTGTGGTAAAGCCAAAGGGCAGTGCTCTGAATTGATGATTACTAGCTTCCAGCCAGAAGCATAAGTATCACCTGGATTGCCTGTTCATTTTTGTGATAGTATGCATCCTGAAGATCTGTTGAGCACATCCAGTCGTCCTTGTGCAGGAAAGGCAAAATGGACTGAACCGTGACCATCTGGAACTTTGTATACTGAATCGATTCGTTCAGATTGCTGAGATCCAAAATTGGTCTTTACTTCCCCGGTTTTCTTTGGCACTAAAAATAATCTTGAGTAAGTTCTGGATTCTTTCTGGTCTTGGGGACTTCATGGATGACTCTAACAGCTTTTTTGTTTCTAGAGCTGCTACTTTACAGTGACTGGTTAGAACATTGGGAATTCTGTTTACTGTTGATGGAGTGGGTACGAAAAAGGAAATTGTATAACCTCTGGAAATTATCTTCTGCACCATGTATCTCCTGTAATATTTAGGCAGGTTCTGTCTTGCAGGGATAGACGACCCCTTACTGCCTCCAGAGGTGGACTTTCGGACCTCCTTTCAGGAGCACTGATAGGGTCTGTTGGAGAGAGAATCTCTGGACCCCTGGATCTGCGGGCCTCTTCTGCTGGGTGGGTGGCATCTGCTGTTAGAACCCCCCCCCCCATCTGCCCCTGGAAGAAACTATTGCCATGTGGAACATGGAAAGGACCCTGGGACTTTCTGAACCACTCATTAACCTTGAGTACCTTCTCATGACGCCTTTGTGCTTACATCCGAGCGAGAGATGAGAAGATAAGAATTACAAGCTGTTACTCCCAAGTGCCTTCCACAAGTGGGAGAAACTGTAGTGCAGATTTGTAGTTGATCTTAATGTAAAACGCGCTCAAATCGTAACTGAACTTGTAATTTACCCTATGTAGTTACCATCTGGTGTGTGTTTACATTACGGTCACATTAAACATTTAGTTGAAAATCCCTGACAAAGTTGTTGGTAAAGCAAGTGGTGGCAGCCAATTGGATTCTTGCAATCCAAGCCACCACTTGCGTAGCACCTCCACCCTAACCTAATTTTCTTTTGTTAACCACAAATAAATAGAGGGTCCAGTAGCAGGTATTTCCCTTCTTTTTGGTAATATTTGGAGATTTTACCTGCTACTGGAGCCCTGTTTTTTTATTGTGCACTCACAGATTGCATGGATCGCCAGAGCCTGTTAGAGCGGCAGTTGTTCAAAGGAGTTCCCGTTTGACAGCAATATTTAAAGCAGCAGTTGCTACACGGAGTTCCGTGTTCAGCCTGGAAGAAGTACGGTAAAAAGATGCAACTTCTAATACCTGTCCACTTCATTCCTTGCAGCCTATGCTAAGAAAATAAGAAAATTATCAAATCTGTTTGTTTATTTCATTATTTGCTCCGTTATTTTACTGTGATATTAATTATATAATGTTAGACTGTTTGGATGCATAATTGACATCAGTACAGGAGTTACAGAAGTTTATTTTGATATTAGTGGTATTTTGGGATTTGTTTAAAATGAAGTACTTGTCAGAGTGCTTGTTAGACTGCTATATATTATAAGTAGAAGCATAGAGTTGGAAATGCATCAGACAACTAGAGCGGTGCATATAATGACTACATACCCACACAGTGATCTTTATTAGTATTAGTTCATTGAAAGATTAGCTTACTGACCAGTCTCTATGCCTTTCAAAGGGATTTTGTAAGGTGCTAACCCCCTGCACCCATAGGCAAGTGTAGTAACCTCGGAGATGATTACATTATGTGTAGTATGCAGAGTGTGCAGTCCCTGTACTAAGACCACTCAGAACAGCAAAGACACTTATTGTTCTGGAGGGAAAAAAAATAGATTAATTTACCTTGTTTTAACACTGTGTGTGTGTCAGATTTTGTTTGAAATTGTTTGATTTTCACTGATGTACAGTAGATCCTTCACACCCCTACTTCTTTAGGCTAGAAGAACTGAGAATACAGGATAAACACTTATCTGAAACATTTAGAAAGTAAGTACTCTTTAATATACATTTTGCAATGCTGATCTCCTCTTTTTGGGGTCAGGAATATGTTGCCATGTTAGTCGGGACCATGGAGGAGAGGGATAAATCCCTAACTATAGCCCAGGTGAACTAGGATCAGTCAGGTGTCTGAGGTGCTGCAGGGAGTGATGTAGCTTAAACAGCGCTTACTATCTTATGAATTTTCTGCTCAAATAAAGGACTTATTTCTACGTGAATTTATTGGATTTACAGCCATTGGTGTATCCTTGGAATTGTTTGCTGCTTTGCCATTTCTTTGATACCAAGGTGCTTTACTCGGCTGAGGTGTTTGTTTTGTATTTTGGTTTGGCTTTTTACCTTTTGCCGAGACATGGCTGTTGAACCAAGGTTGGAGAAGGACTCAAGCGTTCTACAACACGACAAGGTATTTTGCCTTAATAGTCTTGTTGATATGAGTGCAAATCCACTACTGAAGTTAACTACAAAAGACCTATGTACCAATGACACTGCCAACACGAATCGCAAACATAACATGGACGTAATTTTGGTTACAAGGCGTTTGGAAAATAAGCTACACAAACTAAGGAACATCCAATGGCAGAGATCGCACATGGAAGCTTGTTTAAGCTTCCGACTCATACCCAGGGGGCTAAGGGTTCTTAAGATGCCCACCTTTGGAACTTCTCATCCTGACCTACTATCGAAGTGGCAGAAGCTGAACCTAGACACCAGTTTTGGGTATGTGAAAATATTGATCGAACAATATAATGTGGTACAAGAGACATTGTTAAATGAAATAAAAATCATAGAAGCAGAGTTAATGAGTCTACTTAGTGAAAGTGAATTAAATATGTTATATGAGGACCTTAAGACCATGCTATCTTCTATCGACAATAAGTCCCTACAAGACAAAAAAAGAAAATTAGAAAGGGACTATGTCGATTTTCAGAAAGGTCAGGTGTTCTCTTGGCCAAGGGGCAGAATTAATAATCGTTCTCACAGTGCTGCAGTTGTTACTGATTCACAACCACGCTCTATGCCAGAGAAGGGTATATCCAATCCTCATAATATTACCCAGTACATGACATCAGCATTGAATCCTCCCCTTTGTGCTGAATTTCCTGCCTCTGAAAATTTGAATATGGGCGCTACCACTATGACGAGACCATTAGCAAATCATAAGCGACAAGTTACCATCGAAGCCATGATTCATTCCGATGGGGAAGGCAGCATTCAGCTGCAGAGCAATAACGATCGTATCAGTGAATGTAATATACGAGATGTAAGAAGGAAGTCACCAGCTGTTAGCTCTACGGCGGGTGAAATAGAAGGAGAAGGTGAAGTCTTCACATCTATCGAGGGATTCCCTTCTTTTCTGCTTCCCTTCAAGCAAGTGGAAAGGAGGATATGGTCTCCACAAAACGCTGTAAGGAAAAGGAAGGGAACAAGAAGAGGTATACGAGAAACAAAGGAAAGCCTTGAGATCGATACACAAGACTTAGTGGTCAATATCTCAAGGTATGAACTTAATGATCATGAGTTATCTGTTCTCAACAAAGGACTGAATTTTATTCCATCTGGATTTACTGATGTAATTGATCTGATAGTTGATATTAAACTGTTCACTAGAAACATAGCGTTGAAAATGTTATATGGTGATGATGCATTACATGCGAAGACTGTAGATTGTAATAGTGTATTTAGGAAACCATCTGTATTTATGCCACAATTACATCCATTACTTGAAGTTTTTGAACGTGCCTGTGAACATGATTTACTAGAGTTATATAACAGCAATGAAGTTAAATCTGAGTTTTTTAACTTAACCATTGAAAGCTATTTTAGATTTACAATGCAATGAGACTATTGTGATAAGACAGGCAGACAAAGGGGGAGCCATAGTGATTATGGATAGGGAGATGTACAGCAGAAAGATCTGTTTAATGTTAGCTGATGTAGACACTTAGTCCCCTGAATGCAAGTTCATTGAACAACTTGATTAAAAGTGTACATGGACAGTTGTATGAATTGTTGCTCAATAACGTTATTGATATAGAATTATACAGATACTTCTTTATCGAAGATCCTTTAGTTCCCACCTTTCGAGGTATGCCAAAAATACACAAAGTAATGCATGATCCACCACTCAGACCTATTGTGTCCAGCAAAGGGTGGCTAACAGAATCACTATCAATTTTTTTAGACAAACAGTTTAAACCAATAGTCAGTAGCACCAAATATATACTTCGTGATACACAACAGTTCATAGAGAACCTTGCAATATGTAATAACAATCCCATTGAGAATGATGACATCTTTGTCACCTTGGATGTGAAATCACTATTCACATCGATTCCCAACAGTACTGGCATTGAGTTTGTGAGGCTGTTTTTTCTTAAGAATGGCGTAGACAACAGCAAGATTGTAAAGTGGATGTTTTTGCTTGAAATAGTGTTAGAAAACAATGTTTTGCTATATGATGATAGATACTATTTACAAAAAAAGGGAGTTGCCATGGGAACCCCTTGTGCAAACTCTTATGCCAACCTGGTGTTGGCATATTGGGAGGATGCCTATGTGTTGAATAATTCAATTTATAATGAGCACATTAGACACTACATTCGATTTGTAGATGACGTTTTTGTGGTGTGGAGAGGAACAGAACAGGATCCAAATGAGTTTATTTGTTATTTAAATGGGACCACCGATTTTCTTGAGTTAGAGAGTACCCATTCATATGAGGTAATAGAGTTCCTCGATGTTCAGTTGACAAAGTGGTCAAATGGCATAAATACGAAAATGTTTAGGAAGACTTGTTGGAAGAATAATCTCCTTCATCGAAGTAGTATGCATCCTAGGCACATTTATTCGAACATAATAAAGAACCAGACACTTAGGGCATCCAAATTAACTACTGATGAGTCAGCATTTACAGAACAGAAAGACATTTTAGCAAAAAACTTTATATCAAGGGGCTACAATGGGAGAGTGGTATATGACACCATAGCATCGTGACAAATTGAGGACAAATAAAGGTAGACCATTCTTCTACAACAAGACAGAGGTTGAGAATATAGGTAGAAAGAAGCAATCTATAGAGAAGAACAGGCTCATAATACCATTTACCAATAGAAATGGCCAGATTAAAAGGATTATTGAAAATAATTGGAAGATTCTAGTTATGGATGATAGAATAAAGACCTTGGTGGAAGAGGCACCGAACATAGCTTATAGAAATATGAAGTCTTTAAAAAGGCTCCTATGTTATGAAAGAACAGATACAGGGCTTATAAAATCTCAAAGAGCAGGTACCTTTCCTTGTAGGACCTGCAATCAATGTAGATATATAGCAGAAGAAAACGCCTTCATTCATCCACATACTGGACGAATCTACACATTTAGATGCTATGCTGATTGTAGATCCAAAAACTTAGTATATTTAGCACAATGTCAACTTTGTCAGAAATATTGTATAGGTAAAACAAATCGAACATTACGTGAGCGTATAAGGGAACACATATATGCAGTTAATAAAGAAAATATTACCAATGCGATAGCACGACACATCATGGAGAATGGGTCCCAACATCATTTCAAGTTTAAGGTTTTAGAATTAGTTAAAAGTACTAGTAGATTAGGCAATATTAAGAACCGCACTGAGGAGGCTGAGAATAAATGGATCCTTAGGCTGCAAGCACACAAGTATGGCTTAAATGAAAAGATCACCCTAAAACCATTCTTAGCAGCCAAGGCATTCAAACATTAAATGCTTAGATGTGCCTTATTAATTTTTATGAAAGGTTTTTAGATAAGTGCACGTTTTGTTCTATTATAGTATTTTTTATGTAATTTTTTATGCAATTTTTATGTATTTATATTCAGTGAGCACTAGCGCTTTAAGAGTTTTTACTATTGTTTAATTAATTACTTGCAAGTGTTTAATGATTTTAGTATTTAAGGCATGAAATACATTGAGTATTATTGAAGTCTGAAGAAGCGTTTATACAACGTGAAAGCGCTTACTGTCTTACGAATTTTCTGCTCAAATAAAGGACTTATTTCTACGTGAATTTATTGGATTTACAGCCATTGGTGTATCCTTGGAATTGTTTGCTGCTTTGTCATTGAAAGATTAGCTTACTGACCAGTCTCTATGCCTCTCGAAGGGATTTTGTAAGGTGCTAACCCCCTGCACCCATAGGCAAGTGTAGTAACCTCAGAGATGAGTACATTATGTGTAGTATGCAGAGTATGCAGTCCCTGTACCAAGACCACTCAGAACAGCAAAAACACTTATTGTTCTGGAGGGAAAAAATAGATTAATTTACCTTGTTTTAACACTGTGTGTGTGTTAGATTTTGTTTTGAAATTGTTTGATTTTCACTGATGTACAGTAGATCCTTCACACCCCACTTCTTTAGGCTAGAAGAACTGAGATTACAGGATAAACACTTATCTGAAACATTTAGAAAGTAAGTACTCTTTAATATACATTTTGCAATGCTGATCTCCTCTTTTTGGGGTCAGGAATATGTTGCCATGTTAGTCAGGACCATGGAGGAGAGGGATAAATCCCTAACTATAGCCCAGGTGAACTAGGATCAGTCAGGTGTCTGAGGTGCTGCAGGGAGGGATGTAGCTTAAACCTGCTGCACTAGGTGTAGCTTCTTATTAGTAGCTCTGACTATTCGTGGCACCTTTTACGCAACATTCGAACAAACTGCAAAAGTTGTTGGGCTGGTATTCGTGATATGCACTGTACAATGTAGCAAAATAATATTAAATATTGTGTCCATTAAGGTTGTAAGATACAAAAGGACACTCAGATTGCATGGATCACCAGAGCCTGTAAGAGTGGCAGTTGCTCCCAGGAGTTTCCGGTTCACAGAGATTGTTACAGCGGCAGTTGGTACTCTGAGTTTCCGGTTCAGCTTGGAAGAACTACGGTAAAAAGATGCAACTTTTAATACCTGTCCTCCACTCCTTGCAGCCTATGCTCCTAGCATTTAGCAGATGTCCTCTTAGTCATTTGATGGCTCTTTTCTCATTTTTAGAAGAGTTTTGTTTTTCTGGAGAAAAGCGTAATTGAACTAGATTCTAGCCTCACAAAACTAGTAAAAGTCAGCATGCAAAGTTAGCGGTTAGTGGCAAATGACCTGTCACTGGTCTCTCTCTAGCATCATGGATTTAATTCCACTGTAATTTATAGAGAATAGACATACGAATTCTCCACTTATAAACTGGAATCATATTTTGGAGGCATTTTTATCATTTGATGAGAAGACAATTCGAATCACTGGAAAAAATATTGAAAACATATCTCAAACATAAGCCATTGAATCGTGTTTTATAGAAAATTTTATATCCAGCAAATATTGTAGTATATTTTTCCTTATTTTTGGTGTACTGCGGACAGAAATTAATTGCACATTTTGCTCATGCTCAGAGGGTGGCTCATGTTTTCGTAAGGCACAGAGAGACTTGAGTGTACAGCATGTAAGTTAGTATGAGTTGTGCAGCACCCCCCCCCCCAAATCTAACACCGTATTGAAAACCTTTAATAGCACAACAAATAATGTTTTTTCATTTGCATTGCTTTGATTTTGTCATAAATTCCTGGTCTTTAAATAAAGAACTGCACATTAATGTAGTGTCATTCCATTAATGTCAGAATTCCAAAGCTGCTGTGTGGTTCTCCTTAGTTAGAACCATCTTATTTCACTGCTACTTGCCATGGCAAAGCCTTTGATACCAAAGTGTGTGTTTTACCCATGTGGCAATATTTTTTCTGCATACTGTATTAGCAAATTTTTGAATTTTGGTGATTGCACATACTAGGAAATGTTGCTGAAGGGTCATTTAGAGCAGTGTTTCATGTTGGTGCATGTACATACTAGGAAATGTTACTAAAAGGTTGTTTGGGTAAATATTTCATTCTGGTGCTTCTGCATACACCAACATTTTATCGAAGGGGTCACTTTGGTGAATGCTTCATTTTGGTGATTGCACATACTAGGAAATGTTACTGAATGGTCGTCTGGGGAAATGTTTCATTTGGTGATTGTGCATACCTCAATGTTTTACTGAAGGGGTCGCTTGGGTGAATGTTTCATTTTGGTGCATGTGTACACCTGGACATGCTAATAAAGATATTGCTTGGTGAAATAATTGATTATGCATCAGGGAAGTGTTTGTGCATACATGGTCAGACTGCTGAAGTGACCTCTCAGCAATATAGTTCATTGGTGTGTCACAGAAAACCTTTTTCATAATTGGACCATCCATTTGGTCATTTTATTTATATATTTACGTTTACTGGGCTAGTGCAGTAATCTCAATGGACCATTTGCAGGCACAGCCCAGGTGACTAGGGTCACATAAGACATGTTCACAAGACATGAACAAAACGTATTTTCAGATAAGAGGATATGATGAAAATCATACACATTTACAGACACAAGGCCATGCCACAGCATTTAGGTCAAGAAACAGTAGTTAGCCTGTAGTCTAAACATTTCTGGGTGGGATGAAAGACTTAGTGAGGTATATTATGTTGTTGAGATTTAGCATTGCTCAACCATGTATTTTGGGCAATATTACTGCGTTTTTCACTGCTGTGTCTTATCCTAACCAGAAGGATGGTTAGGTGACATAAAATGATTTACTACTTTTGGAGTAATTCTTACATGGAATTTTGGTGGGAAGAAGGGCTCAGTAATCTGTGTTGTGCTACTTTTACTGAATTACTCAGGTCTTCTAACAGATAGTCATGAGTCACTGTTACATAACACCTGCACCAGGTAATATAATAAATGCCTATTCAACAGGTTGTGTATGGCAGTTATCACCCATGTCTGAGCATGCAGAACCTTACAGTAATAAAATGCGGGTAATTATCACATTAATAATAAATGCAGTTACAGTATAACACTGAGACATTTCTTGTAATTATGCCAAGTAATACCTAATTTTGAAGACTGTGTTAGTTCTTACAACATGGTAAGGTAAAAGAACTGTGCCTGTGGGCTGTACACATGTACAGATATCACAGTTTGTGTAGGACTTAGGTTATGAAAATTATGATTTTTTTTTCATATTTTAATGAATGACTTTGGTAAGGAAAGAGGTCATTGTGCTAAGTAATAGCTCTTTTTGAAGACTGTATCAGTACATGCATCATGGTAAAACAACTGGGTCTGTATGCTGTACACATGGACAGATATCACAGTTTGTTTAGGACTCAGGTCATGGAAATTAGATTTTTTTTGGTAAATAACTTTGCTAGGGAGCATATAATTGTGCCAAGTCATACCTCATTTTGAAGACAGTGCTAGTCCTTACAACATGGTAAAAGAATGTGTGTGCTGTATACATGTACAGATAGATTTTTTTGGAGTTAGTTTTTGAAAATTATATTTTTTCATATTTTACTGAATGACTTAGCTAAGGAAAGATGACAATGTCCTAAGTAATAGTTCATTTTCAATACAGTATTAGTCCTTACAGTGTGGTAAAAGAAATGTGGCCTTGCGCTGTACACATGTACATGTATCACAGTTTGTTTAGAGGGTTGCGTTATGGGAATTAAGATTTTCTTCATATTTTGGTAAATAACTTTGCAAGGGAGCATCTCAGTGTCCTAAGTAATACCTCATTTTGAAGATAGTATTAATAATTCCAACATGGTAAAAGAACTACTAAAAACAATACCACCGGTAACTCACAAGTTGTGTCCGTAGAAGTAACAGTAATAAAAACAGGAACCAAGAAGAAAACAACCACGACAGCCAAAGTCTCCAGTATCAGTCTTTACTTAGTGCACAGAAAAATACAAGCGCTTTCACGATAGCTTCATCAGGTGTAATGAAAAAGCACTACCTAAACACATTATATAGAAAAATAATATAGTCACATGACAAAAGCAATTACAAATTAAAAGGATAACAACTATATGCATATATGACAATTTTTTTAAAAACATATATATACATTTTATATATCATAAAACAACTTAGAATAACATATATAAGATAAAACATACATATATTTTATATCATTAAACAACTTAGAATAACTTTCATAGTAATGCATAAGTTTGGCGGCAGGGGGTAGAGTGAATGGTAGTCCCTTGTTTTGGTGGCAGGCCTCTGCCCACCAAAGGAACTCTAACCGCAGGCAAGGTATTACAGGAATCATTGCTTCTAGGTCCTGAGAATGTTGACACCATAGGATTTTTAAGTACCATTGTAGTTTCCTCATATGCAGTCTTGCATATAGAATTAGAATGCAGGAGGCCATGAACCCCAAGGCTTGCAGTATTTGCCTTGCAGATAGCAGGGTTTTTGAGGCCATTAGTTTGAAGTAAGTTGTCAATTGAATTTGTTTCTCTGGCTTGAGGAAAGCCATCTGGGAAGTTGAATTCAAGCTTGCTCCCAGGAATATAATTTGTTGACAGGGTACCAGATATGACTTATTTTCGTTTATGGTATACCCCAGACAAGTTAGCACCTTTTGTACAAATGCCAGATGATTCAAAATATGTCCTGGCTTTCTGCCTGAATTAGACAATAGTCCAGGTTTGGATATATTTGAATATTTCTTTGCCTGCAAAATGCAGTGACTGGAGCGAGGCACTTTGTGAATACCCTGGGCGCAGTAGATAAACCAAAGGGCAGAGCAGAGAACTGATGGTGCAAGTAGCCTGCTTTGAAGCGTAGGTGTCTTCTGCAAGATCCCCTAATTGGGATATGCAGGTAGGCTTCCTTTAAATCAAGCGTTGCCAACCAGGCATCTTTGCCTAGCATAGGAAGCAACTGGTGAAGAGATAGCATCTTGAATTTTGGAATGACCAAAAAGGTGTTTAAGGTAGATAGGTCCAGGATAGGGTGCCAAGAGTTGTCCTTTCTGGATATCAGGAAGAGTCTTGAGTAAAATCCTTGTCCCTTTTCCTCTTCTTCTGATGCAGTTTGAATAGCCTTTATGCTTAAGAGAGAAAGTACTTGCTTTTGAGCTTCTCCCCACTGATTTAAGGGTAGATCTGGCCAACCGTTTGGGGTTGGTAAAGTATGGAATTGAAATCTGTATCCTTGGGAAACTATTTAAAACCCATTTTTCCTGGGTAATGACTTTCCAGTTTTATGCCTGCAGAGCAGTCTTTCCCCCTAAAGGAGCAGTCAGTTCGTAAGTGCTTGGAAGTTTTAAAGTTAAGTCATTGAGACAATTTGCCATGGGGGGAGTCTTACTACTTCCTGATTTGGAAGCGGAAGCCCCCCACTGCTTAGTCCTGTGCGTACACTGAGACTGAAGCCTGGGTGTTCTGCTGGATCTGGGTTTGGACTGAGAAGGCTTGAAAGAGGCAGGAAAGGACCAATTCTTAGAGGGCCAATGCCTACTAAATCTTAGAGGCTGTACTTTTAGGAAATCTTTAACAGTTTGCATAGTTTTCCTCCATCTTTTTAAGAACAGCTTCTGCTTTGGTGCCAAACAGGCAGTTCTGATTTAAGGGAGCATCCAGTAGTTTAGCCTTAACATGATCTGGCAAGGGATTGCTCCTTAAGCCAAGCATGCCTTCTAAGTACAGACCCAGTGACAGCAGCCATGCAAGATGCGTATAGTGAATCAAAACCACATTACAAAGTATGTTTTCCAGCCTGTTCAGCAGAATGCATTAAATTCTGTAAATCCTTATTTTCAGCACAATCAGGAGTCAGCATCATTTTCTGTTTAAGCAATCCAGTAATATTATGCTGATACTTTAACATATGAAATTGTCAGTTTAAGGCCTTGATGGCCAAGGTTATAGAAGTGTATACCTTCTTACCCCATCTATCCAGTGCCTTGGAGTCTCTATCAGAAGGGGTAGGATTTTTGGCAGTAGTAGCCTTAATGCCCTTGGGTCCCTGTGAAATGGTCTCAGGATCCGCAGTGAGATTTTTAAAAAGAAACTTGGAGTCAGGAACCCTGTAATATTTGTCAGGTTTTCTGGGAGCAGGAGGTAAAGAGTCAGGGACCAAACTAGATTCTTAAAAGGCATCATCCACAATGTCCAGTACAGAAGGGATAGCTAAAGGCCTGTCCTGGGGTAGGAGTAAGAAATCCCTAAGCCTCTTTTTAGAGTCGGAGTAATCCTGGCTTTCCCAGCGAAAATGCTTCCTAAGAGTATGCAGAGTTTCACCAAAAGAGAAGTCCTCTGTGGGGGAAGCCGAGGGAATAGAGTCCTCTGCATCAGAATCCTCATAGGTAGATAAGGGTAAATCTTGGTCATCAGAGGAAACAGAAATTTCTGAATCCTGGTCAGAATTATCACAAGCAAATTCAGTCCTAGGTCTTTTAGAGGGGGAAGGTTGGCTTCCCTGATTAAAGTAATAAGGTCTTCAGCCATTCTCATCATTTGTTTTTTAGGCATAGAGGCCTGACCATGTGGTCTGTGCGTCGGTTTTCTAGTCATGGTTCGAGATTTAGACCTTGAAGAAGAAGATGGCATCTGTTTAATATGCAAGTCAGTAGGCCTGAATTACACCCTCAGAAGCCGGTGCCTGCACAGCGGCTCTGGACCCATCCAAGGTAGAGACATCTGCAGATTCCATGGTTGAAGCATCTCGCGGCATACTGGACTCCGAATGGGTCTCAGTAGAGGCCTGCGAATCGGAAGTAGCGGGTATCAGGGGCTGCGAAACACCTCACTGAGTACCGGCGAACTGGCGACTAGCTTAGGAGAAGCGTCGTCGGCAGCTTTGGACCTAGGCGGCTTGTCTCTGTCTTTAGGTTTTTTCAGAATGTCGGTAGTCTAATGGCTTACCAAAGACATATCTGGATAATTAAACCAAGCACCAAAATATTTAGAAGCTTAAATATACCAATGACAAATAGTTCGTTGCTTAAATAAGGCACAAAAACCGACAGCGAGGTACTTCGCGGTCAGGGCCTAGGCAAGGAATACAGTACGAATGGAAATCTTTGAAATATTTGCTTTCCACAAGCAATACAATTATTGACTTTAACTGACATTGGTTCTGAAACTCGAAAATTTCAGGAATTGGCCGACCGGCACTTGTGAACTGCTTCTGCTTCGGGCACCGCACGACGAGAAAGACTAATGTAATGACATCGGCTGCTTGCTTTATACCCCTGATTACCTGACGTCACAGAGGATGAGACAGCAACAGACGCAGGACCCAAGACTTTGATAATCAGGCCGACTGAGGGCTACTGCAAGCAGATAACCCAAATGTGTGATGACTGCAACAGTGAATACACTTGAACATCTACATTTATGGTAAGTGTACACAACTGTACTTTCCACAGATTCAATGCTTTAGAGGTCCCTTCTATGGGAAACACTTCAACATTTCTGAATGTTTGCCTATCTGCTGGCCTCTAGATGCAATCAGGATTCTGATCTCATCACCTTCAGATTTGGAAGGGCATCACACAGGAGTCTTTAGTGAAAAGAACCATATTCAGAGGCTACATAATTCCATTTCTTTCAAACCATACCAGTCTTACAAAGTTTCTTCTAGATTTGCCACCCCATCATGGAAGAATTGAAACTTAAGAAGTCCTCGAGCTGATAGGGAAAGTCATACTGTGGCGTCCCACCAGACCACAAAGCAGCCATAGTCTAGTCTACTCTAGATTCGTTTTACTCCCAAAGGGATCTAATGCCTGTATTAGATCACAGTACATTGAATTTATATGTGAAAAATACACAATTCTAAATGATTACTGTATAATAAATTCTTCCTAAGGATATGAAGGCAGTCCAGAATGTATTGCCACTACCAGCTGCAGTCCAGTCTTTATAATTTCTTAGTATTGCCCTTTGGTCATATCACAGCCCCTTGGGTGTTCAATTGCATGTTGGTAATAACAGCACTTCTTGGACTGCTAGGATTCAGTGTTTCATTTAGGCACAGTGTCTCAAAATTACAAAGCTTCTACAATCAAAGTTGACTTTCCTTCCCTTGTGCGTACAGCAAGATGTTCTTCGTGTTTCACTGTTGCAGTCATAACTGTAGGGTGCTCCTGCCGGCAGGCAGCCCGAGGTCGGCCAGAATCCCAAAGTCTGGGTCCGGCGTCGGCTGTATAGGCTAGTACCCTGACGTCAGTACGCTCTGGTACATAGCTCTCAGCCGACGCCATCTTCTCCAGTCTTTCTTGCCGTGCGGTGGAAAGCAGCTCGCAAGTCGTTGGTTGGCGATTATCGAACAGCGTATTTGGTTGTTGTCGGTCCGAAGTTCTTACTTCTCTTCTCAAAGCTAAGTACCCTGTTGGGGAATCTTTTTCTTGTTCCTCCGATGTCAGAAAAAGTTAATAATTGTATAGCGTGTGGGAAACAAATACCTCATAAAGATTTCCACTCTTACTGTCTACCTTGCTTAGGCCCTGACCACGACGTTTCTTGTTGTCGGTTCTGTGCCAGGTTCAACTCTCGTACTATCAAGCGCAGGTACGATTGGGCTTTAAATTATTTTGGCAGACGCTTCAATTACAGAATGTCGTCGGACACTACCGGAGTCCAAAAGAAGCGCAAAGACAAAGACAGGCCGCCGAGGTCCAAACAGGACTCATTGCAGCTGGAGCCAGCGTCCGGTTTGGCTGTCGTCAGTGAGGCGCTTTTGCAGCCCCTGTCGTCCGCCACTTCTGAACCGATGACCGATACGGACTCCCATGGGGAGCCATCAAGGCCCACTATTTCAACTGCTGCAGGACCTTCAGACGTCGCTCCTTCAGATGGGTCCGGAACCGCTGTGCAGGTACCGGCTTCTGAGGGGGTTTTCAGGCCTACTCACATTACAATTTCAAAGGCAAAGGCAAAGACAAAGACTCCTGTTAAGTCTAAAGTTCCAGCTCAAGCTGCTTCTGAATCCACTCCAAAGACACAAAAGCAATTATTGAGGATGGCTGAAGATTTGCTTACAATGATTAGGGGTTCTCACCCCCCTCCTGAGAAAAGGCCTCAACAGGATATTATTCTGGATTCCTCTGACCAGGCTTCTGTATCTTCTATTTCTTCCTCAGATCAGGACTATTCCTTTCCCCCTTATGAGGATTCGGATGCTGAGGATTCTTTACCCTCGGCCTCTCCGCCTGAGGATTTTTCTTTTGGGGAAACCCTGCATGAGATGAGGGAACATTTTCATTGGGAAGGACAGGAATATTCTGCTTCCAAGAAGAGGCTTAGAGAATTTCTTCTTCTTCCTCAGCATAGGCCTTTAGCTATCCCTCCTGTTTTGGACATTGTAGATGATGCCTTTTCTGAGGCTAATTTGAATCCTGATTCCATGCCTCCTGCTCCTTCTAAGCCTGATAGATTTTATAGGCTTCCTGACTCTCATTTATTTTTATTTAAAAACCCTTCTGCGGATACTGAAACTATTTCTCAGGGCTCTAAGGCTGCTAAGGTTGCTACTTCTAAAAATCCTATTCCCTCTGAGAAGGATTCTCGGGCTTTAGACAGGTGGGGAAAAAAGGTATATACTTCTGCCACCCTGTCTGTAAGGGCTTTAAATTGCCAGTTTCATATGTTTAAATATCAGCAGTTTCTTTTGTCTGTTTTAAAGCAAAAGCTTGCTTCCCTTCCTGCTTGTGCAGAGGATAAGGAACTTCAGGATGTTTTGCATGCTACTGAACAGGTTAACAAGCATAGCTTACATTGTGGTTTTGATGCTTTGGATGCTTCTTGCAGGGCTGCTGCCTCTGGTACTGTTATTAGGAGACATGCCTGGCTTCGTGAACAAAGTTTGCCTGAACAGGTTAAGGCTAAGTTATTAGATGCCCCTGTTCAACAAGATGTTCTTTTTGGATCTAAGGCTGAGGAAGTTATTAAAAAGTTGGAGGAAAGGGCAAAGTCTATGCAGACTGTAAAAGATTTCTTGCAAGTTCAGCCTCCTAGATTTTCCAGGAATTGGCCCTCTAAAAATTGGTCCTTTCCCACATCTGACAGGCCTCAAAGGGGAAGATATAGGCGCTCCAGAGGTCGTGGTCAAGGCCAGGCCTCTTACAGATCTAGACAATGGACTGCTTCTTCACCTAGAAGGGGAGAAGACAGATCCCAATCTCAAAGAAAGCAAACTCAATGACTCTCTCGGTTGGGCTTCAGGACCCCTTCACCTGGACGCCCCTCTCGGAGGAAAACTGTCTCTTTTTTACAGAAATTGGACTCATATTACCCAGGACAGATGGGTATTGGACGTGATTTTAAAAGGTTACAAATTCCACTTTCACACTTTGCCAAGAACTCACGGTTGGCCAGATCTGCCAAAACTACAATGGTCAGAGGCCTTAACTCAAGTGGATGCTCTTCTGGCCATGAGAGCCATAGAGCCTGTTCCACTCTCGGAAATGGGAAAAGGGTTTTATTCAAGGCTTTCTGGTTCCCAGAAAACAAAACTCTTGGAGACCTATTCTGGACCTTTCTGTTTTAAACACCTTTTTGGAAATTCCAAAGTTCAAGATGCTTACACTGCAACAGCTAATTCCAATGCTCTCTCAAGACGCCTGGATGGTGACATTGGACTTAAAGGAAGCCTATTTACATATTCCCATCAGACAAGACCGCAGGAAATTCCTCAGGTTCAAGGCAGGTTCGAGGCACTTTCAATTCTCTGTTCTGCCCTTTGGTTTATCTACTGCGCCCAGAGTCTTCACCAAGTGCCTGGCACCAGTAGTGGCTTACTGCAGACTTCAGGGGATCCAGATTTACCCCTATTTGGACGACTGCCTTATTCAGGCAGACAGCAAAGATCTTCTGCTTCAACATCTGGACTTTGTTCAACGTCTTCTCCTCCTACTGGGATTCTCAGTGAACATAAAAAGTCACATTTGATCCCTTCTCAACAAATGGTATTCTTGGGAGCCCTCTTAAATACAACCTTACAAAGGGCCTTCCTCACTCCAGAAAAACAAATTCAGCTGGCTTCTACTTTCAACACCTTGGCAACTCTATCTCAGCTCACTGCAAGGAAATTCCTGCAGGCTCTGGGCTACATGGCTTCCTGCATTCTGTTGATTCCAAACGCAAGGCTTCACATGAGAAAGCTTCAATGGTATCTGAAAAGTGTATGGTCACAGCATTACCACGATCTGGATATTCTGATTCCTCTGATCCCCTGCCTTCAGAAGGAGTTCCTCTGGTGGTCCAGGGCATGCACTTCAAACGAAGGAAAACCTTTTCGACTTCCTCAACCTACTCAAATCCTAACCACGGATGCCTCGGATTATGCTTGGGAGCACACTTTCTAGACAATTGCCAGCAGGGAACCTGGACAAAGGACCATCTTCACTGGCACATCAATCTGAAGGAAATGTTGGCAGTCCAAAACGCCCTTCTAGCCTTCAAGAATCTTCTACAACCAGGCCCTCTGCTAATTCGCACAGACAACACCACGGTCATGTGGTACATCAACAAGCAGGGGCTCTCATTCATACCCCTTTGCAGACTAGCTATGGGTTTATGGGACACAGCTCTAAATTTGAATCTACATCTCCAGGCTCAATTCATTCCAGGGAAACAGAATCTCTTGGCAGACAGCCTGAGCAGAAACATTTCAGATCCTCACGAATGGATGCTAGACACCAACTTGTTCAACAGGATTACTGCAGTTTGGGGATGTCCCCAGATAGATCTGTTTGCATCCCATCTCAATCATCAGCTGCCTCGCTTTTGCACCAGGTCCTTCCACAAAGCAGCTTGGAGAGTGGATGCCCTGTCCTTCAGCTGGAGAAGCCTTTCAGCATATGCCTTCCCTCCTCTTCCTCTACTACCTCGGGTATTACTGAAAATAAAACAGGACAAGCCCAGGTTCCTCATCTTGATTGCTCCAAATTGGCCTTGACAGTTTTGGTATCCAACTTTAAAGCTCCTGTTCTCGGGGCCTCCTTGGATTCTCCCACTGAACCCTTCGCTTCTGTCCCAGCATCAGGGTCAGTTAATAGATTCCAATCTCAAGACCCTTTGCCTGGCAGCTTGGCTCTTCAAAGGAGTTTGATTCCATCTAGTCTTCCCAAACAAGTTTTGGATGTTCTTTTGGAAGCTAGACGGCCTAGCACTAGGAAATCCTATGCCTCGAAATGGAAGAGGTTTTCTATTTGGATGCAGGACCGAGGTTCTGATCCTCAGGTACCTGATCTCTCTTCTATTTTGCTTTACCTTTCGGAACTTTTATCTAAAGGACTTTCCTTTTCTTCCATTAAGATTCATGCTTCAGCTATCTCTGCACATTTCAGTTCTGATCCTCCTGTTTTTTCTCATCCCTTGGTGAAGCAGTTCTTGAGAGGGACTACAAATTTCGGCCTCCAAGGACCCCTCCTGTCCCTGCCTGGGATCTTAATTATGTTTTAGAAAAACTTACTTTGCCTCCTTTTGAGCCTGCTGCATCTTCAGATATTAAGTTTCTATCCTGGAAGACTGTTCTTTTGTTAGCATTGACCTCTGCCAGAAGGGTCTCAGAGTTGCAAGCTCTCATGGCTGTGGAACCATACCTTATTTTCCATCAGGACAGAGTATCCTTGAGGACCAATCCTACTTTCATGCCTAAAGTGATTTCGAAAGTGGCTTTAAATCAGACAATTCACCTTCCTACTTTCTTTCCAAATCCTCAAAACAAAGGGGAAAGGATTTTGCATTTATTAGATGTGCACAGACAGTTACGATTTTACCTGGACAAGACTAAAGATTTCAGAAAGTCTAACCAATTGTTTGTTTCCTTTGCCTCCAGTTCTCTTGGCAAACCTATTTCTAAACAAACTATTTCCAAATGGATTGATTATGGAATCAGATTTTGTTACACTCATCATGGGAAACAGTTTCCAGGTACCATTAGAAGTCACTCTACTAGAGCAGCTGCCACTTCTACAGCTTTCCTCAGAGGAGTCCCTACCAAGGATATCTTGGAAGCTGCCACTTGGAGTTCTGTGCATACCTTTTCCAAGCACTACAATCTCCCCTTGTTTTCTAAGTCCAGGGCAGGCTTTGCCTCTGCTGTCTTGCAGGGTATTCTTGCCTCCCCTTCTTCTATCTAAAGCCTCCTCCCCTTTTACACTGCTTTGGGATTCCACCCTACAGTTATGACTGCAACATTGAAACACGAAGAACATAGTACAGTTGTGTACACCTACCATAAATGTAGATGTTCGAGTGTCTTCACTGTTGCAGTCGGGGTTTCCCTCCCTCCTATCCCCTCTTTTCCTTTTTTGTGGTGTATTTGTGTTTCCTTGTTGGATTCATTTTTGGTTTATTGGGGGCTTCTGACATCTGGGGCAAGAAAGGCTGGAGAAGATGGCGTCGGCTGAGGGCTATGTACCAGAGGGTACTGACGTCAGGGTACTAGCCTATACAGCCGACGCCGGACCCAGACTTTGGGATTCTGGCCGACCTCGGGCTGCCTGCCGGCAGGAGCACCGTATAGTTATGACTGCAACAGTGAAGACACTCGAACATCTACATTTATGGTAGGTGTACACAACTGTACTTTCTCAGTCCTCACACCCTAGCTGCTTCTCTGATTATTTTTCTGCTGAGTTCCACTGAGGCTTCAGTAGCCTTTGTTCTTTATTTAGAATTCTTTGAGGGTTCTTCAGTGGCCACTTTGAGTTCATTGGTCACTGTCAACCCACCTTTTTCATCATCCAGTCAAATTGTTTACCCTGTACCGTCATTACATTTCACGGTGGATGAATTTCTCTATGGTATGTCAAGGATGCCCAGTTTTATTTCCCTTTCCTTTGGAAGCAATTACCACAGATACCTCTCCACTTGAGGTGGGTGGGATGTTATGAGGAGATGATGGTTCAAGGAACCTAAGATCAGTCTGGACATCCATTTTCACTTCAGAATTGTGGAGATGGGCCAGTTGCGTGCGCTTCAGGACTTTCTTCACTAGAGTATATTTTTCATCCAGACAGACACCTTTATAGTCTTTGTATGTCAGCAAGCAAAGGGGGAACCCATTCTTACCCACATTGTCAGTAGCCCTTGAGAGTAATGCATTGGCAGTGCCTTCACAGTATTTTCTCATATTAGTGCACTTATCAGTAAAACTCATAGTCTAATGTTCAAGTTGAGCTGATGTATTCTCATGCCTCATGAGTTGTTCCCTCAGCAGTACAATGACATCAGAAGTATTCAGTCACTGGCGCCAGCTTTGCGTCTTCCACCAGTTCAAAGTGCAGCAGTTACTTTGCCGTTATCCCTCATGAGGGACAGTCTCAGAGGGATGCTCGGGTGCGTACTTAGCCTCTTGATCTCCTGTATGCATTCCCTCCTGTTCCACTAATAACAAAGTTCCTTCAGAAAACCTCAAACAAAGTAACAGCATGGTTTTTGCAGTTCCATCAATGTCCAGTGGTTCCACTTTACATTCTGACATGGTTTGAATTTTATCTGCTTTGCAGGTAATTCCCATTTGAAAAAATTAAAACAGTAATTTGGTGTGGTTTAAATTTTATATGATTTGCAAGAACTTTGCACTCAGAGAATGTACAGGATTAACTAGAAAACATTTTCTCTCTGGGCAGTTGACAAAGGATTAGATTCTTTTTCTGCTCCCTTTCCAATGGATTTTTTGGCAGTCCGCTTCTATTATTCTGCCATCAAAGTACAGATAGCTATTTGAGAGTTTCGCACTGGATCAGATTATTTTTCTGTAGCATCCCTAAAGATTTCAAAAGCATTTTTCAAAGACACTTCCCTTTTGAGACCACTGATTAAGCTCTAGTTCTTCCTCCTCCTCCTTGTAATATTACTGTCATGTTGCAAGCATTATGCAACCTTTATTGAGCTTGCTCTTTTGCCAATTTGAAGTTTCTTTTTTGGGAGCTTTATTTTTGATGGCTTCAGTGTCCACCAGACAAATTTCAGAAGTATTGGCCTAGTCTTATAATCATTCGTATTTGATGTTTCAAAAAGACTGAATAACTCTGAGACCCAAGTCTTTTTATCTAAAGTAACTGCAGAATCAGACTTGGATCATTTGCCTGTTTTTTTTTATTTGTATTTATTTATTTTATTTATTTTTTAAAATCTTTTTAACCAGGGGAGTAACACATTTTACTGATCTTAGATGTACATCATCAACTGAGATTTTATTTAAATCACACAGCACATTTACATAAAGATGCTAAGTACTTTGCTTCTTTTTCCGAAGCAAAAATCACCTTGTCTAGATGGCTGTAAGGATTGCATTACCTTTGTCTACAATTCAAATAGCTTATCTCTATCAACAAAACCAAGAACACATTCCTCTAGATTAGTTTGTACTTCTGTAGCTGCCTTTAAGTACTTATCCATGGATGATAACTGTAGAGCATTAACATGGTCTACAGTGTACACCTTTGTAATGTCCAGAACAGCTTTCATTTCCATTATTCTCAACACTTTCTTGCCATGATGATGCCTCGGAAACATGGTAGCTGGGAATCTGTCGCAACAGTTGAGAAGACTATGCTAAAGTTATGTGCTTTCCAGAATGCTAGATCCTTGTTGTCTCACTCAGTTCAAATCAACAAGAGTCCCTTCTTTCCCTTTCCAAATTGTCACAACTTTTTATATTTTGTTTCTGGTGGATCATGGTGGATCTTGCTTTGAAGCTTTACAGCTGCAATTTTATCCCTGAGTTTCCTTCTGTTGGAATTCCCATCTGGTGCCTTAAGCTTTCCAGCTGCCATTCTATCCTTAGGTTCCATCTTTCTATGGGAATGCCCATCTGTTTTTTACAAGCAGACTTGATCTGAGGAGTAGTCTTAGCACATAGCATTGTAGGAGAGGGAATGTAAGTCCTTTGCAAGGGAAGGCACCAGCACTGGTGAAGCTCTGAAAATGTTGCTACTTCTGATCCACCTGGAGGCAGATAACCCAACAGCAGAGATGCACAGATCGGGGCAGAATTTAGAGTTATGGTAAGTACATAACGTTTGTTTAAAAATAGCAGGATTAACCAGTAATTCTTGCATCTCGTCTTCACAAACTTTCTGAAACACTTCCAAGGTAGAATTCACTAATGGATTCACTAATGGATTATTAATAGTTGTTAAAAAAAATTTAATACATCACCCCCTCCCCCCCCGGAGTAAAAAAAAATTGAAATTGTTTGCGATTGAGTAATCTTAATTCACCAGCAAGTCTGTCCTAATCACAGGAATGAAAGAAAATCTTAATTGTAATGGTTCAATATCCAGTTTAACATCTAAAAGTTTGAACACGTTATTCTTTTCATTCCTCCCCGCCTCCTGTTGTGTGATTTTTGGAACTTTCTTGCTTTTGGAACCTGCCAGTTCTCTTCCTCTGCAGTTTCTATTTTTTGAATTTAGGTTCATAGGTAGGTACTAGGCTATTGGCCCTAGAGCCTATATAAACCTAGCCAAAAAATGTACCCTAACTTTCGCCACCCAAGAAAATTATTTTCCTGTGCCCCTGTCGAGCAGAGCCACAGAAGTGATGCCTGGGATGAATTTCCTATTTCCCATCCAGTCATCAAGATTTTTCTTGAAAAGTGCTAATGAGGAGTTTGACATAGATAGGTAGTCTGTTCCAGAGTGTGGGAAGTCTCTGGGACAGGGATCTATCCCTCCAGCATGTTCTGTTTATTGTGGTGACAAGGATGTTCTTCATTCCACATTGCTGCAGTCCTAACTATTGGGTAGTCCGCTGTCCAGTCGGCCCGAATACCAGAGTATATGGCTGACGTCGGTCAGGGCGCATTAGACTGACGTCAGTACGTCAGGGTACTAATGCGCATGACCGACGTCATATCCCCAGTCTTTTTTGCCGCATGGTCCGATGCAGAAGCAGTTTTGCGAGTGCAGGTTGGCGTTCTGAAATTTTCTGAAGTCGGAGTTTCAGACCGAATCAGAGTTGGCTAAGTACCCGTTGGGGAACATTTTGGTTTTTCTTGCCTCAGTATTTAACCGGATGTCAGAAAAAGTGAATAACTGTATTTCTTGTGGGAAACAGATACCTCATAGGGATTACCATACCTTGTGTATACCTTGTTTAGGGCCTGAGCACGACGTTGTTGGATGCCGCTCTTGTGCTAGGTTTAACAAACGCACTATTAAGAGAAGGTTAGACTGTGCCAGGTTAGTGTTTGGGAAGCGTTGCAATTATAAAATGCCGTCGGATGCTCCGACGCCCGCTTCATCCAAAAGCGCAAGGACAAAACAGCGAAGCCTAGGGTTGATGAACCGGCAGTCCCGGACGCCGGTTCTTTAGAAGGCTCAGTGGAGCCAGAGGTTTTGCCAGGAGTTTCTTTGGAGTCTCAGGCAGAGACTTTATTGTTACAGGATGTGCCTTCTCAGGAGGTAGGCCAGGCTGAGGGGGCTTCTCAGGTAACTGTTCTTCCCTCTCTTCCTAAGGTAGTTAGAGCCTCTCCTTCTGTTTCCAAAACTTCTTTGAGAGGTAGGCCAAGTTTAGCTTCAGTGGGGGCTTCTCCTAGCACTTCAGGCTCTGTGCCTAAGAAACATATGCTTAAAATGGCAGAAGATTTGATTACTATGATTAGAGGTTCTATGCCCCCCCCTGATAAGAGGCCTAGGGTGGAACCTGAGTTTGATAGTTTTGAACAGTGTTCAGAGGCTTCTGAGTCTTCTGCGGAAGATTTGCAGGAGTACCCTCCTTATTCTGATTCTGATGTGGATGATTCCACTCCTACAGCTTCTCCTCCTGAGGATTTCTCATTTTCAGAGACTCTGCATTCCATGAGGGAGCACTTTAAATGGGAAGGCCAGGATTACTCTGATTCCAGGAAAAGGCTTAGGGAATTCTTGTTTTACCCCAGCATAGGCCCTTAGCTATACCTCCTGTGTTGAATGTGGTGGAAGATGTTTTGCAGAGGCTTCCTGAACCCTGATTCTTTGCCTCCTGCTCCTGTTAAACCTGATAGGTACTATAGGGTGCCTGAAGCTCATAAGTATCTTTTAAGAGTCCTAGGGCAGACCCGAAACTGTTTCTCAGGGACCTAAAGGTGTTAAGGCCTCTGTGGTTAAAACCCTGTTCCCACTGATAAAGAGGCAAGGGCTTTGGATAGATGGGGAAAGAAAGTGTATACTTCTTCCACTTTAGCCATGAGGGCGTTGAATTGTCAGTTTCACATGCTAAAATATCAAAATTATCTCCTTTCACAACTGAAATCTAAGGTGGATGCTTTGGCGGAAGGTATTGAGTGTAAAGAGTTGCTGGATTTAGTTCATGTGTCTGAACAAGTGGGTAAGCATTCTTTGCAATGTGGTTTTGATGCTGTACAGGCCTCCTCGAGGGTGGCTGCCACTAGTTCTGTTCTTCGCAGGCATGCCTGGTTGAGGGATCAGAATTTAGCTGAGCATGTTAAGACAAGGATTTTGGATGCTCCTTTACAGTCTGATGTGTTGTTTGGTTCGCCTGTGGAAGCAGTTTTAAAGAAAATGGAGGACAAAGCTAAGTCTATGCAAACTGTTAAAGATTTTTTGCAGGTGCAGCCACCGAAGTTTAGTAGAAATTGGCCTACTAAGGGATGGACATATCCTGTTTATGATTCCCAGTCTAGGGGTAGGTCTAGACGTGGTAGGGGCAGAGCTCAAGGTTCTTTTAGGCCTAGAACAGGGAGTTCACCTGCTCCAACTTCTGGTGAGGGCAGGGGTCAGTCCTTTCGTAAACAGACCCAATGACCTGCCTTTTCAGCTGCCAGTAGATTCTCGTCTGGCAGCTCCTTTGGGAGGAAGACTGTCTCTTTTCAAAGAAAATTGGGATTTAATTACTCAAGACAGATGGGTGTTGGATATCATTCACCACGGTTACAGGTTTTATTTCCATACATTACCCACTTTCAAAGGCATGCCAGACGTTCCTCCTCCACAAAGGAAAGAGGCTCACAAGCAAATTTCTCTGTTGCTCCAAATAGGGGCCATTCAGCCAGTCCCTGTATCAGAAAGGGGCCTAGGATTTTATTCTCGCCTGTTCCTAGTACCAAAGAAGGGGAACACGTGGAGACCAATTTTGGATTTATCTATCCTCAACACTTATCTGGACATTCCCAAGTTCAAGATGTTGACGTTACAACAGCTTTTACCTCTGCTGGGCAAAGATCACTGGATGGTAACTTTAGATCTCAAGGAAGCTTACCTTCATGTGCCTATAAGACTAAGTTGCAGGAAGTATCTGCGTTTTCGAGCTGGAAATTCTCATTATCAGTTCTCTGCATTGCCCTTTGGCTTATCTACTGCCCAGAGTATTCACAAAGGTTCTGGCTCCAGTGATAGCTTACTTCAGGCTAAAAGGAATTCAAATCTATCCTTACTTGGACGACTGCCTGATTCTGGCTCAAGAAAAGGAAGACCTTCTACAGCATCTGGAATATGTTATAGCAGTGCTAAGATGCCTAGGGTATTCTGTGAACGAAATAAAGTCCAGTCTAGTACCCTCTCAAGACATGTGCTTTCTGGGTGTGAGACTGAATACAGCAGCCCAGATGGCCTTTTTAACCCCGGACAAACAAAAGAGTCTATCCCTTTACTTCCATCAACTATCTCATCAGTCCGTGCTGACTGCAAGGACAGTCCTTCAAGCATTAGGGTTCATGGCATCTTGTATTCTGGTGCTTCCCAATGCCAAACTGCATATGAGGAAGCTGCAATGGTATCTCAAAAATGTATGGACACAGCACTGCCAGGATTTGGACACTGTCATTCAAATAATACCTTGCCTTCAAAGAGAATTTTTGTGGTGGGCTCAGGAATGTCACCTAAACAAGGGACTCTCTGTGACCCGGCCAGAGGCGAGTCAGATTTTAACGACAGATGCCTCGGACATTGCTTGGGGAGCTCATCTGAATGGAAAGTGGATACAAGACAAGTGGCCTGCCAGACTACAGCATCTACATATCAACATGAAGGAGATGTTAGCAGTCCAGTTTGCATTAATGGCTTTCAAGGAGTTACTTCTTCCAGGGCAGGTGTTGATTCTAACAGACAACACAACTGTCATGTGGTACATCAACAAACAAGGGGAACACATTCTTATCCTCTATGCAGGCAAGCAATGATTTTATGGGAGACTGCTCAGCTTGCAACTAACTCTTCAGGCAAGGTTTCTGCCGGAGCACAGAACTCCTTAGCAGATGTGTTAAGCAGACAAATCATGGATCCCCACGAGTGGAAACTGGATCTTCATGTATTTCAGAAATTGACAGTGTCATGGGGAACTCCAGACATAGATCTGTTCGCTTCCCCACTAAACCACCAGCTGCCAAAGTTTTGCACAAAGGGGTTTCATCACACAGCTTGGAAAGTGGATGCTCTGTCTTTCAGTTGGAAAAATCTTCATGTGTATGCCTTTCCACCTCTGCCTCTTCTTCCAAAGGTGCTCTTAAAGGTCAGACAAGACAAGCCAAGGATGATTTTAATAGCTCCAGATTGGCCTCGCAACACTGGTATCCACTACTAAGGAGTCTGGTAAGGAAGCCTCCATGGCCTTTACCTTTGATTCCACATCTGTTGTCTCAGAAGGACGGTCATCTGCTCAATGTCAAGCTTCACTCTCTTCATCTAACAGCCTGGCATATTCTATGTTGACACACAGCAGGTCTCAACTTCCTCAACAAGTTTTAAATGTGATTATGGAAGCTAGAAGACCTAGTACAAGGAAAGTGTACGCAGAAAAATGGAAGAGATTTTTATTTTGGAGTACAGCAAAGAATTTGGAGATTTCGGAGCCTAATTTGAGTGTGGCTCTTCAATATCTTACTGAGTTATTGGACAAAGGTTTGTCTTTCTCTTCCATTAAGATTCATGCGGCAGCAATTTCAGCTCACTATGATTGTGACCCACCATTGTTTTCGCATCCTTTGTTCAAGCAGTTTCTTAGAGGGGCAAAGAATATAAGACCCCCACGTAGAGCTCCTACTCCTGCTTGGGATCTCAATTTTGTGTTGGAAAAACTTACTCTACAACCTTTTGAGCCTGCGGCTACTGCTGAATTGAAATACTTGTCATGGAAGACTGCTTTTCTGTTGGCTATTACTTCTGCAAGAAGGGTGTCTGAGTTGCAGGCCCTTATGGCAGTAGAGCCCTTTTGATTTTCCATAAGGATAGGGTATCATTACGTACTAATCCTTCCTTTATGCCTAAGGTGGTTTCTAGTGTGGCTTTAAACCAAACTATTCATTTGCCTACTTTTTATGCAGACCCCAAAATAAAGGGAAAAGATTTTGCACACTTTAGATGTACACAGGCAATTGCGTTATTATTTAAGCAGGACTAAGGATTTTAGGCAGTCTCAGCAGTTGTTTGTTTCTTTTGCTTTGAGTTCGCAGGGCAAGCCTGTGTCAAAACAAACTATTTCTAGGTGGATTGGGTTTTGCATTGCATTTTGTTATTCCCATCATGGCAAGGAGATTCCAGCTGGGATTAGGCCTCATTCCACTAGGGCTACTGCCACTTCAACAGCATTTCTAAGGGGTGGCAACTAAGGATATTTTGGAGGCAGCTACTTGGAGTTCAGTGCATACTTTCTCTAAGCATTATCACCTTCCTCTCTACTCTAAGTCTAGGGCTGGTTTTGCCACAGCTATTTTGCAAGGCATGTTGTCAGCTCCTGCTTCTTTATGATTTGCCAGCCTCCCTTACCTCTGCTTTGGGATTCTACCCAATAGTTAGGACTGCAGCAATGTGGAATGAAGAACATAGTACAGTTTTGTACCTACCATAAATGTAGATGTTCGAGGATCCACATTGCTGCAGTCCAATTTACCCTCCCTCCTTCCCCTCTGTGTTTAGGGGTGGTTGTGTAGGTGAGGTTATATGCTGATATTTTTGTATATATTTTTGTATATATTGTACATATTTTTGGTGCAGGTATGTTGGGCCTTGTCTTTTTAGGGTCTTCTGACATCTGGGGCAAGAAAAGACTGAGGATATGACGTCGGTCATGCGCATTAGTACCCTGACGTACTGACGTCAGTCTAATGCGCCCTGACCGACGTCAGCCATATACTCTGGTATTCGGGCCGACTGGACAGCGGACTACCCAATAGTTAGGACTGCAGCAATGTGGATCCTCGAACATCTACATTTATGGTAGGTACAAAACTGTACTTTTAGGTCCCTAGAGCGTGTAGCTCGGAGGGATTGGGATTTGTTTAAGTGGAGCATGTCCAACAGCTCTGGATTTAACATAGCTTTGTATGTTAGGCAGAGATCGCCCCTGAGTAGGCAATATGCGATGGAGTAAAGCTGTAGTTTTTTGAGACGGTCTGCATAGGGCATCTGTTTGAGGCCATTAATCCTCTTTGTGAGGTATTTCTGTGGTCTTTCCAGTTGTTGTAGATGTCTTGTGAGGTACATGCCAAAAGGGGCATTGTACTCTATAATGGGTCTAATGAGTGATGAGTAGAGGGGAACAATGACCTCTTTTTTTCTGGATGAGAATCCTTTTGTGATGAGATGAGCCACATAGAAGGATTTCCTGACCACTGTGGCGATGCGATTATCAAAGGAGAGACTACTGTCCACCTGTGTCCCAAGGTGTCATCACATTTTCGGCATTAAGTAGACTACCAGCTATGTGGTAGTTCATGGGTACAGAGTTTTTACCAAAGGGGATGACAATACACTTCATGGCATTGAACTTCAGGCCATGGCTTTGACACCAGGTATCTGTCTAAGTGAGGCCCTTTTGTAGTATGTCCACATCGTTAAGAGTTTCGATTATGGCTCCTAGTTTGCAGTCATCTGCAAACTTTGTTAGCCAAAGACCTTCTGTGTTAGCCAACACTTCAGAGAAGTAGATACCAAACAGGAGAGGACCCAGGACTGAACCCTGTGGTACTCCACTTGTCACTGGTCTGAAGTCAGATTTGGAATCCGCTACTTTCACAATGTGGGTTCTGTCCGTGAGTCAGTTGGCAACTCATCTTGTGACATAGGGATTTATACCTAGTTTAGTGAGCTTATCTATAATTCCAGAGTGAGGGATGGTGTTGAAAGCCTTGGCGAGATCTTGATAAGCTGTGTGAACCACTTTACCCTCATCTATGGCTTTGGTGACTGCTTCAAAGAAGTCCGTCAGGTTTAGGAGACATGATCTGCCTTTTATAAATCCAAACTGGGTAGGGTCCAGAGTTTGGAGATTATCAATGTCTTTGTTTATGAGTTCCATGATTATACGTTCCATGGCCTTGCAGACCAGGCTCGTAAGGCTAATGGGGCAGTAGTTCCCGGGGTCTGTCATGGCTCCCCCTTTGTGGAGTGGGATAACCATCGCGGTGTGCCATTCAGTGGGTACAAAGCCTTAGGTGAGGCTATGATTGAACATGGTACTTGGGTAGGGTGCCAGTTCATTCTGTAGTTCGTGTAGAATGCAGCCTGGGATATTTTCAGGTCCCAATGGATGCTGTGTTCTTGGCTTTGGAGCGTGTGTTTTTTACCTCTGCAGCCGTGATTATAGGAACTTTGCATTCTTCCGGTATAGAGATGGGCCTTCTAGGGGGTGAGAGGGGGGTAAAGTTAGCACTGAACCTATCTGCCAGGTTGTTGGCAATATCAGTTGGTTCTGTATATTCAGTACCATTGTGCTGTAACTCTGAGCAGATCTGAGGGTTCCCATTGAGATTCTTGATATAGCTATAGAATGCTTTGTGGTTGTCTTTAGAGTCCGTGGCAATTTTGGTTTCCTAACTAGCTTTGGAGGATTTTATGAGGGATCTCATCTTCTTACTGAGGTTGACCAGGGAGATCCTCCAGTCATGGGATTTTACTCTTTTTTTGCAACAGTTTCTTTCTTCTGTTGTAGAGTTTGTTTATGGCAGAGGACCACCAGATTGGCTTCCTTTTTTTTCAAGGATAACATCTTGGTTCTATTAGGAATAACATGATCCATGCACTCGTGTAAATGCTTATAAAGTGCATTTGTGTAGGATTCAGCAGTCATACCTTTATTGTCCGTCTGCATGGGTGTCATGAAGTTTGCCACTTCTGTCTTAAGAAGTGTGAGGTTGGCTTTGGAGAAGTTTTTTTACGATGGTTGGGTTGGGGGTGGGATGTGGATGTCTAGGCTGATTAGCTTGTGGTCGGATCTGACCAACAAGGAATTGACCTCTGGTGTGGAACACCGGTTTCCCATGTTGGTAATGACCAGGTCTAGGATATTGCTGCCCCTGGTGGGGGTGAGAATAAGTTGATCCAAGGTGTTGCAATTTATGAATTCTAGAAAACGTTTAGCAAAAGAATTGGTACATGAGTAGTTTTCCCAGTTAATGTTGGGGTAGTTGAAATCGCCCATTATTAGGGTATTGGGTTGTACCCTAATATTTTCCAGTGTATCAAGAAATGAGGAGTGGGAATCCTGGGGCATGGTGGGGGGTCTGTAGCAAGCTACAATTTGTTTTGTAGTCTCGCCAAGAGTTAGTTGCACTTGGATAATCTTGGATGCATTATGCTGTGCAACTAGCCTGGTGTTGTGGATATCCTTAATGAATATGGACACGCCTCCACCTTTAGTGCTTCGTTCTGGGTTAGGTGGCCGAAAGGTGTGGTATGAATTGTAGCCTGGTAATGCAGGGGTGCTCTCTGGAGCTTTGAACCAGGTCTCTGTCACTGCACAGATGTCAATGTTGTCCATTTTAAGGAGTGCCTCGAGTGAGTGCATTTTGAGGTTTAGACTTCTAGCATTGAGTAGCATTACCCTCAGATTTTGCTTGCTTGTACCTGTCACGGTGGTGAATTTGTCATTTGAACCTTGCCTAAAAAAGGCACTATAGGGGTGGCAAGAGCTTTAGCCAGTATCCGGAATCCTAAGGGCGACAGGTGTAGGCCATCTCTTTCAAAGCATCGTGGTCTGTCGATCATGTCGTCCCAGGCAGATAAATACTGGATTCCCTTAGAATGACAACAGAAGCCTAGCCAGTTGTTGAAGTCAATCATTTTGTCCTTGTACTGTGGTATCATTCTGGGTGATGGCAGGATGCTACTCAGGGTTAGGGTCATACCTGCCTGGGATACAAGATCTGTGAGTCTCCTCAATGTCTCATTTCATGTAGTCCAGGGAGGTACGTCTCAAGTCATTCACACAAACATGGACAATGACAGTGTCATATTTGTACTTATTGTGGAGTGACCTGAGTGCATGCGTTATGTGGCGGATCCTGGCACCTGACAGTAACTTTCTCCTTGTTTACTCTAGTGAGTGGAACATCAGTGTGCCTGACTATAGAGTCACCTATGACTAGAGTGTTGGGTACATTGTTATGCCTTATGGGCTGTGGTTGAGTGGCACACTGAGTTTGTGGGCTATGTGTCATTTGGGTTGTGTTGGGGGGGGGGTGGAGTTTGTTTGCTTTTATGCTTTGGAGGTCCCCGATGCTTGGGCAGGTTTTTATTGAGAGCCTCCGTGAATGTAGGTGTGTGTTTTGTGTTTCTATGTGTGTTTTGGTGGTGTAGGTTTTGAGGGACTATGTGATGAGTGTGGTGTGGTGCAAGTGTTTACCTTGACTTTGTTCATAGATTGGTACTAGGCTATCGGCCCTAGGGGCCTATACAAGCCTAGCCATAACTATTCCCTGGATATTTCTTCCCACAATATTTACTTCCCCGGACCCCTGTCTAGCAGGGCGACTGATGTGATCCCTAAGGTGAATTTCCTATCTCCCATCCAATGGTCAAGGTTCCTTTTGAAGAGGGCCAAGGAGGTGCTCTGCTTGACATATATGGGCAGTGTATCCCAGAGTATGGGAGTCTCTGGGTCAGGAACCTATCCCTCCAGCATGTTTTGTTCATTGTGATGACAAGGTTTAGATCCCTGGAGCGTGTGGCTCTGAGGGATTGGCATTTCTTTAAGTGGAGCATGTCCAGCAGCTCAGGGATGGACATGGCCTTGTATGTTAAGCAGAGATCACTTTTGAGTAGGCGATTATGCCACAGAGTATAGCTGGAGTTGTTTTAGACTGTCAGCCTAGGGCATCTGCTTTAGGCCTGTGCTTCTTTTAGTGACGTATTTCTGTGGCCTTTCCAGCTGTTGCAGATGTTTTGTGAGGCACATACCAAACGGGGCATTGTACTCTATAATGGGTCTAATGAGGGAGGAGTACAGTAGGGCAATGACCTCCTTTCGTCTCAATGAAAACCCCATAGTGACGAGGTGTGCCACATAGGATTTCCTGACTGTTGTGGTTATCGAAGGTGAGACCACTGTCGACCTGTGTCCCTAAGTCTCTCATCACACTTTCGGTGTTTAGCGTACTGCCACCTATGTGGTAATTCACGGGTACATGTTTTTTCCCAAAGGGGATGACTGTACATTTATTGCCATTAAGCTTGAGCCCATGGCTCTGGCACCAAGCATCTATTTCTGTAAGGCCCTGTTGTAGAATATCTACATCATTTGGGAGTTCAATAATGGCTCCCAGTTTGCAGTCATCTGCGAACTTTGTTAGTGATAATATGATTGAGAACTGTCAGTATTTTTTGCTGCTTTCTGTTTGCCAGTCTGTGTGATCTTTGTAACATGGTTGGAGTCTAAAAAAATCATATACACCAATTTCTTTCTTATTATTCTTAAATAACTGATATTTCATTGATCGTTTTGTTTTTAATTTATAAGCTAACACGTCCTGCTTCAGTTTTTTATTTCCTTTCAGAATGAGTTAGTTCAAATCTTTGAATAATATGAAGTAATAATTCGTAGTCATTCATGTTTTCTCATCTAAAACTTGAATGTCAACATTCAGTTCTTTTAACTTCCTGTCTTTATTTTTCCTTTAAAATATACTCTCACTTAACAGGTGTTATTAAATCATTCTTTTAAATCTTTAAACAGGGAATTCCATTCAGGGCTATTGTAGTACAAAATCATTTAGATACAGTATTTTTTTTATACACTTACTAAAGTAGGTGTTATCACAGAATAAGGACTTATACTTGAAACGTTACAATAATGTTATAATAACAGTATTGCCTTCCTGTACTTTAATAGAGAAGATTGTGCAACTGAGAAGGAATTAACATTAGCAAAGGGGTTGACAGGGGATTTTAATGTCATTAATCCTTAATTCCTTGGTTGATTCAACCAAGGACTTTCTCACCCTACCTTCTCCCACCTTGTGAATGGCAGGAATCTATTGCTGCTTTTGCCTTTCATGCAGACCACTTTTATGTCTTAATTTATAGTTCATCTGCCTTCCCTGCAGCTGACCATCAGTTGCCACCACTTCCGTCCTTGTTCACATGGTCAAGCCCACTTCCCCCATGCTCAGCCCAGCCCCATATCCAGGACTGGTGAAGATTGGGGATGCTGGTACAGTGTCATATTGTTACTGGTGAGTGTGTCCTAACACCAACTACCTCCCTTTAGTGACCTCTCAAGCTCCGTAAATTTGCTGTATTGGTAGCTGGCTGGCTCTTCCATACATGTGCAGCCTTTGACTAAGTAGCATACCCATTTGCAGTGTGGAGTCTGAAAGTTTGAAAAAAAGCTGCTGTATTGCAGTTAGCAGCAGCTTCCTCCCTTCCCCAGGATGGATGAGCTGACCTCATCCATCCACTTCCAGCAACTCACAGGTCCCCAACACCTGTGATACTAGTTGGAACACTCATGGTCTGTGTTGCAGTAATGACTTTTTCTTAATGTGTCTTGAGATATAATTTCCTTCTTGGGGGTGAATCTTTACAGTGACTGAGATTTTGCAATTCTGCAGAGCAGGACAGAGAGATTCATAACTGAATTTTGGAAGATAGCCAAGTCAATTCTGATACATAGTGGTGCTGTTGTTTACTAAAGATGGGCCATATTTGTTATAGATCTCTCATTATAGTAAGCGCATAACTTTTATTTCCTTCAAGAAAGACGAGGATGTTAACTCAAAAGCCTTTGTCAATTATAGATCCAAAGGTTTGGTACCAGTGAGAAGGCTTTTCATTGTTAGAATTTCCTCAGTGGTACTCACTGTAGTTGTTGCTCTTTGTTAATTAAAACTTTGTCTTAAGTCTTGCTACATTAGGTGGAGAAGACTTTGTTTTGTTTATATTCCAAGGTTTGGTTGTATTGAATCTTCTCAAATAACTTGTCTAACAGGTAGAGGTGGGCAGTTGGTCTGATATCTTTGTGATAACACAGGTTAGTTTCTTTAGACCAGGGATTCATAGCAACATGTTTAAAGGGAGGTGACATTCTTATTCTAGCTGCTGATCTTTCTAAAATGTCTTAGTTTATTAATTTTTTTTTTGTATTTTAATGTACTTGCTTACAGACTTCCGCGTTGGTGCAGTGGTAGCGTTGTTGCCTCACAGCTAGAGGTTCTCCCATTCGATTCTCGGCTGGAGTGCCTTCTGTGTGGAGTCTGCATGTCCTCCCCGCAGTTGGGTGGGTGTTCGAAAGACATGTGTAAATGGGTGTGCCTTCGTTGAAGGTTGAACGTCGAGCTGGCACCGCGGCGTTCGTGAAAATCTACTGCCAATCATTAGCGGACTCCGGAGTTCAGCTGTGGCGACCCCTAACTGGAAAAAGCCGAAAGACAACAACAATGTACTTGCTTACAGAATTGTGAAGATTACGCATTTAAACTTTTATATTGCTGCATGGTTTTGAAATGCTATTTTTTTAAATGTTACACCCCTTCCAGAAAAGATAATCGCTTTAATTTCTCAAAGTCTTTTGGGTTTCTAATACTATGAACGGACCCAATTCCTAAGTCAAAGTATGTAAAGTTCATGAAATTAATATTGTTTCAGTCTTTGGTGTTAGGTAGAAGTGCTCTTTGCAACACCAGCATTGTGCCCTGAACTGACTCCTGCAGTTCATACGGAGTTACATATACCAGTAACATATCTAAGTACGATTGTAAATTCTTTTTTAAGGCCCATTGCTCCTACAACTGTTGGAACTGTATGGATATCCTTCTTTTACATTACCCTTGTTTTTGCCTGTAAATCCTAGTATTTTATGACTTAGTCTCTCTTTGTACATAAGACACTGTAATCACTGGGTGTAGCAGTTTCAAAGATCAGTGCGACTACTATATCTGGTTTACTCGCATCTGTTTTTTGAATTGTTGGTAATGGGTGATCCAGTGTGACATAAACTTCATTTTCTGTAATGCTTTGTAACTCATGTTTCCAGTGCTTCTCTGCTTCTTCAGTATTATATGTTTTCACAATCTGTGTTGCAACAGTCTTGCCACATTATTGTGCCTTTCGTTGTATTGTCCTTTTGCCATAAGTGTACCGCACCCAGCAACAAGATGTGTGACTCTTTCCAATTCTGTTTTACAAAACCTGCATTTGTCTGTTTCTCCCACATGTTCGATGAACTTTATTAACCAACATGTACGTAGCCCACTGTCTTGGGCTGCAGATATTAATCTTCTGTCTTTTGGTTTAAATTCACGTCTCCTTAACCATGTCTGCATTAGGTCCTGATATACATGAGATTGTTCTAAGAGTTTTCTGTACTTGCTACTATATTTATGCATTTTCCTAATTTCTTGCCTTCTCTTTGTTTTTTTTTTTTTGGGGGGGGGGGCACATTTAGTTTCTGGCTGATTTTTATCTACTTCTGGTTTGATTTCCATTCCCGCTTGACACCGACATGCTTCTGCTAAGCAGGGCAGTCATCTTATTGTCATTTTCCTAATGTTTTCAAACTTTGACTATGTTTGGATCTTGTGAGGTCAGCAGATGTGTATGCACTAATACGATTTCAGATCTATACACGTAGCTAGTTTTGATGAGGACCATATCTCTTTCAGAATGGGAAGTTAGGTATGCACTGATTTTTTTTATGAATCATTTGATAAGCTTGATGTATTTTTTTCTTTTCTTGTCCAACTGATCCCGTACCTTTTGGGGCCAGTCAGCCACTCTAGAACTGTAAGTTAGGACAGGAAGAGCAGATTAGTTTGTAACTTGGACTTTGTTCCTAGATGTTAGAGCTGTTTTCAGTATTAATTTTAATTGTTTAAAATATTCCTTACTAAGGTTTATTAGCATTTGTTCATGTTTTACTGCTGATCCTTCATCAATTCCCCAAATATTTATATACTCCCTCTTGTTCAAGTTCTTTTATATCACATTCTTGTCCCAGAATTTTATTTTCTAAGTTATGCAGCTTTGCTGATTTAAAGGTTGGTTTTGCAGTTTTATCAAGACCAAATGACATTGTTGTATTTATCTGAGAATGTTGTGACTATTTTTATTTGTGCTTTCAGTTCCTCAACTGACGAACTATGCAGTTTTAAGTCAACCACAAAAAAAAGGATGGGACGTCTTTACACTTTTTTTTTTTTTTCTGGGAGCCTAATTGTAGCCATGACCTAATCTGTTAAGTGGTAGCTTAATGGGTTAAGGGCAAGACAAAAGAATAGCGATGACAGTGTCACCTTGGAATATCCCCCTTTGAATTTTTATCCCTTGAGTAATGTTTTGTCCTTTATCATCACTTAACTGCAAAGTGATTTGCCACTGTTTCATGGTTGCTGTAATGTAAAGAATCCGTGTAGGGTATATCTTAATTTGTAAGCACTCTGTTATCCATAAATGTGGGATGTTGTCATATGCTTTTTTGTACTCTATCCATGCCATTCTTTAAGGATACCAGAGTAGCTTGGATTATGTAACGACACTTCACATTGTCTTGCCTTTGAGTTTCTTGTTTGGTATCAACATGCTGAAGAATGCTGCTTTGAAAACATGTGTATTGGTCAGAAAATTCATTTGTTATAAGTGAGTTCTAAGTAGTCTTCAGAAAGCAGAAAATCAAACCGAGGATAAGGACACATTCTTACACAAACAGTGAATTATGGAGGACTTGGGTCTTTGTCATTTAGACACAAGTGGCAAGTAATGCGAAGGATCTCTATAGGTTTCTAATGAAGAAAAATGCACCATAATGGCTTGCCACTTTGGGCTAGTGGAATGTGACATTGGTAAAGAATGGCAGTAATTACAGTTGTGTGTGGAAGATGCAGACTTCATTTAAATCTAAGACACTGTCTAGAAGTAAAACAAGGTCAGGAGACAGATGACAAGTTAACTGATTGGCTGTTGACTGTTTCGTTCATTTCTTACATGCTCATTATTGTGTAAACATGGAATCTCTTTGAAGACCTTTTTTTGTTAATAGTTGTGTTTCCTCATCTTCCAGATTTATTCCAGCAGAGACCTTGAAGAAACTCTAAATAAAATTAGGGAGATACTTTCAGATGACAAACATGACTGGGATCAACGAGTAAATGCAGTAAGTAATTAATTTCTATCACATCAAGCATGATTAGCAGATTAGTGTTTATGCCACTGCAAGTCATGGGAAGTTGCATTTCATTGTAGTACCTCTGTGTTATGCTGTTTGCAGGTATGATATGTACCATCGTCACCCCCATTTTCTACATGGTGTCGGGGTATCTCATTAACTGTTGCCATTTAGTGCCACTGCCTTATCTTTTTTGATAATTTTGCTAGATTGTCACAGGTCACCAGTTACATAATCCATCCATCCATCTCTTTGCTGGACACCCTCACCTTGCCTTGTTCCTCTCTGTCCCAAATTATCTTCACCAGATTGTTTTTTGCTTTCCTGCATATGTGCCTGAACCACTGTAATCTGCTGCCTTTGACCTTTTTTGCAATTGGAGCTACTTGGGCTTCTGTAATATCCTGCTTTCTTCTTCTGTCCCATGGTGTGCATTCTGCCACCTATCTCAGGCACTTCATCTCCATCGCCTCTACTGCTTTGCCTTCCCAGGTTTCTATCTCATACAGTACTTTTGAACTTACCACTGTTTTATGCACTTTACTTTTCAGCTTCTGGTGGTGCTGCGGTAGCGTTGTCGCCTCACAGTTAAACGTTGCCTGTTCAATTCTCAGTTAGAGCGTCTTCTGTGTAGCGACATGTGTGAATGGGCGTTCCTTCGTTGAAGGTTGTGCATTAGGCCCGGCAAGCCAGTACGTAAAAATCACTGCCAATCATTAGCGGACCGGAGTTCCGCTGTGGCAACCCCTAACCGGGAAAAGCCGAAAGACACAAACTTTTCAGCTTCTTTGACATTCTTCTGGCACACACTACCTCTGACCCTTTGTGACATTTGGCTGCAGCCCCTCTGATTCTAGCTTTGACCTTCTCATTCAGACTTCCCTTCTTCTCCACCTCCCATCCTAGATACTTGGAGCTGTTAATGTATTCCACTATTATCCCTTCTGTCTCAATTTTCAACTTCTTCTGATTTCCCCTATTTGATGCCATTTCAGCTGTCTCATGTGTATTCATTTTCATCCCTGTGCCTTTAGTTTTGCATTCCATTCCTCAGTCATTTGATGAAGTTAATGCTACACCATCTGCATACAGCATCTTTGTTGTTGACCTGTTTGCTAATGTCTATCACTAGTATGAACAGCATTGGGCTCAGAGCTGAGCCTTGATGCTCACCCACTCTCACAGGGAACCCCTCTATGAATCCAGTCACTGTTTGTTCTTATGTCATTGGGTTCTTGTACATTGTTTAAATTAATTCTGCTAATGTTTGTGGGACTTCATAGCAGTGCAGGAGCACCCAAATCAGCTTTCTTGAGACCTTGTCATGTGCTTCCTCCAATTCTAAGATTGCCTATTTGGAATTTTTCCTCATCTGTCCTGCTGGAATGACTGTCGACTAGTTTTTGGTACCTCTGATAATCAAGTATCAGCTTACAGTATGTACAGTCTTGCTTGAATTTTAAAGTTGAGAAAATACATACTGACATATATTGTAGTTATGCATATCTCCCTTAATTTGTATTCTGTATCTTGCAAAATGTATTTTTTAATGCTTCCTACCTGATGGTTAACTTGGGCCAGTTTTGTCCCAAGGAGATTAATTAGTTTTAATTAGATGTAGATGATACAAGAACCAGTATGACAGTAGAGCTTCTAATACTGGAGAACTAGCCACAGACAAGATATCTGTTATTTTGGCCTGAATTCTGTATACTTGTACCTTCCATTGCTAAGGACATGCAGCTGTGTAGGTAGCATCCAGTTGCTTATCCATAAAAGTCTCTCATGCTCTTCTTGGCAGCTTCCGGGAGGGATAGGTGCTTCTGTTTTTTTTTTTTTTTTTTTTCTGGTTTGTACTTACTGTATTGTGTAGAGTTTGCTGTCACTGTTTGAGTTTACCCTGCCTAATGACCATCAGCCAGTTTTTGGTGCAGCTGGTGGTCAAGTAGTTGTATACCACTCCTCCTTTCTAACCCTTGTCTTCTAGACTGACTGGATTTTCCCAAGACAAATGGCTGCCAGCCTAGGGCCACAGGTGGTGGAGCTGTATTGATCTTGGATGAGCAGAGACTGAGGACCAAACAGTAACTGCTCCTTGCAGCAAGGATTCTTTTTTGTTGTCCTAGTTTCCCCATGGGTTGGGCATCCATTCATGTAAATACACACTCATGCATATTTCTGCACATGCCTCATTGAGTTTTCCACCCTCCTTTTGATGATGCACACTTGTTTGACATGAGTGCTGGTCTTCAGCCTCCACTAACAAAGACCATGTTTTTCTCTGTGGTAGGCAGTCCTGGTTCATTAGCTGTACAGGCTGATGCTGTGGCCCTGCATTACTAAATAATTTTTGAATCATTCACAAAAAGAAGATAAGTTTAAGCTACATTAACATAAATTATTAAAGCAGTAATGTGTGTGTTTTTAATAAAATCTAGTCTATTTTATTTAATTGTATAATTTAGTTTTAACTTTAATCTTACTTTACAGTTGTTGCTATGTATGGAACCCAGGCCGAGCCTCCAAATTATCAAATTTGATTAGTGCTGTACTCTGGTAAACTGGGCTAAATAAATAAATAAAAATAATGTCTGTAGCATGTTAAGGTAGATTACAGTATTTGCAGAAGAATCATGCAGAGAACTTTGAAGGAAAGAAAAACTAGGAAGGTTGTGAATGCAAGTATTTCTCTTAAAAAATAAGTAGTCTTAAGGAAGATCAAGAGTGAACTTCCTTTTCTTCTTTGAGGACTTCTTCTCTTTCCCCATAAAAGGCAAGAAGTGATAATTCTTCTCTGTACACTTCTGAATGAGTGTCGAAGACTAGTTGTGGAACAGTAGCTAATGCAGGACAATTTCATGTACAAGTTTCAGTGAAGGGAGATTATTCTACTAGAAAACATGCTTTTTAAGTTTTTTTGAAGTGGATTGTAAACAGGTTTTTGATGTCCAAGCCTCATTCTTCTGCTTTGGTACATCTTCCAGATCCCTTATAACTGTTAGTTTGGACTGGAATGGGATAAAGAGGTCCTGGTGAATTCCAGGATTGGGATTGGTGTTCTCTTCCCCTCAGTGTCCATGGTGGTTAGAGATACTGGTTTTACACACTATATCTGTGCCTCTTCACTAGCTCCCAGTTTGGTGTTGACGTTGATGCTTTTACCACAGTGTCCTTCATCAGTGCTGATAGCTTCTCCATAGCCTTTCATATAGATGGTCTCATCTGTGTCTGCAGCATTGGAGCTGTTGTCTTTGGTGCCAAGTACTCCTAGGACCTGCAGCATAGATATCTGGTCTCATGAATCAACCACTCGACTGATACTGTTGCGGTTTTTCTTTTTGCTGGTACTGTCAGCCTTCAAGACCTGTGGGCCAAAATCAGTTGATATCTCTGACCATGGCAACAACCTTCCTCCAGGGATGCAGTTGTCAGTATTGCTTCTGTCTGCATTGAGGCCATCAACTTCTCTAGGTCATTATTGCAGAGATGGCTAGCTTCACTGTTAATTGCTTAACAGTGCAGCAGTCATTGCAAATGATGCACCCTCTGACTTGGCATTGATGTCTGCTCAAACTCCTAGATCTGGGTTTTTAGCTCTCTTACTTCTGCAGCAGAACAGAAAATTGAAAAGCCACCAGTGAGAAGTAAACTGAGTGTCCACACCACTTTCCTATTCTTTGGACCATTCCATTCTAAGTGTACCCAAGGACAGGAATATCAAAAGAAAGCACCTAGTCTTTCCCCTGCAGACCCCCACCACCCTGCACTCGGATATAAACGGTGGAGATTATTCACCACTTTTCCTTCAAGAAGACTTCAAACTCTGGGAGACTTTGGATATGAAGAGAGGAAAGGGATAATAACCAGTCAACCCCATATTGATATTTTAGGAAATCCATCCGGATGCTTTTCACCTTCCCCAATTATCTTCTTCTTGGGTATCCTCACCTGCAGTTATAATGGTAGTGCTTCTTATGCAGAGAGTTTGGCAAGAGTCTGTTGTTGTGTCCTCTATCCCAGGAAGACTAGTCAAGATTCTCTATATTCTAAGGACTGGAAATGCTGGTCATAGGCTTTATTGTCCAACTGCGTCATGCTGACTGTAACTGTAGTGAAGGAACCTACTGTTTCAGAGCTGTATATACTAGGAGTACTACTGAAAAGAATGATTTTGTTCAAATTGCTTCTTATATTGCCTGGAGGTTTTTACAGAGATGATGTATGTTCACTTAGGAGAGACAGAAGATAAAAATAATTGTATTAAAGCCTTTTTATGGCATTTGGGAGGAAACACTCCAAGTTCAGTAGGATGGAATGTGCTAATTATATTTATTTTGTGATTTAAATTCACTTTTTTTTCTCAAAGTTGTTATGCTGTTATTACAAATAATTGATCCATTTGATGAAGATTGAAAAATTGAGAATGATTTTACCATCAAAACCCATGTTTTCCTTTAAGGAGTCTTTATGCATAGGTGAATTGCTTTCCTTTAAACCCGACCCCCACACCAATTCACCCACACACATACACACACGTACACAGAGGAGTAAATTAACTAATGCAGTAAATGTAATATTTGAGTTCAAGATAAGACATTGTGATTTAATACAAAAAAAAAAACATGAATTATCAGTCACTAATGCTGGTTTATGCAGTTGTTTGTAATTGTGTAAATTCAATATGTTGTGTAAGGCAGACTAAAATCAAAGTAAAAATATGGTTTCAGGAGCATAATATGAATGTACAAGAGGTGAATTTGAATAGTCATGTGACATTGCATTCACACATAGTATGTATAATGAGACAGACTCTGATTTTATATATCTTGTCAGTGGTACTCATCATCATCGGGGGGGGGGGGATGTAGTTAATGCTTTATAGGAAATAGAAACAAAATGTATATTAAAATTTGTTACCATTTCCCTGAAGTAATTTTGACTTCTCTTTGCAGTATCTGATTTGAGAGGACGTATGTGAAAACAGTGTTTGAGGAGGTGTGCAGATATTTGTTATTCCCACTGCCTCTGTGGCATTTTGGGTAATCTGTGGATTATCTGCCAAGGTAACTATGGTTGCCACCTTTTCAAATGCCCAAATTGGGACAATTGTGGTACAAACATCAGATTTTGGAGGCCAAAACATACCCACAGCCAGTACAAAGGACAGAACTTCACTTTTTTGCCTAAATAAAAGCTTATTCTTATAGCATTTTAGTTGTTTATTCTGTTTCATATAACATTTAGGTGTTTCAGATACAAAATAACTGTTTTATGCAACTATTACATAAAATATAGGAGATAATTTTGCCCTAATATCTCGGGGTATTTGCCATTTTTACAAATTTTGTGCAGGACAAAACTGCCAAAGCGGGGACTGTCCCTCGCAAAGTAGGACAGGTGGTAACCCTAAAGGTAACCCAGTACTGGCTAGATTTCAAAAACTTCGACTCCCCCTCCCACTCTCTTCCTGTGACAGCTGATTGGCTGAGCATATCCTGAGAAAGAAGTGAGTATCTTTTTTTGCCATCCAAAGAAGAAAGTCTTCTGACTATTCATGGGATCCATTGCTGATTTTTCTGTCTTGCTGGTCAGATAAGCCTCATTCTCTTGAGCTCTTCCTCTCATTTTAATATTAGATTTATTATTCTCTATTTTTCCTTATTTGGACAGCTTACAGAATACAGAAGTCTTCCCGGATGACCAGTCCTCCACTTTATTGTAGTAAAACAATAAAACTATTAAATCCAAGTAAAATGAAGCACTTTTCGTTTAGCACAATGGCTAAACTTCTTCAGATTTCAAACCATGGTTAAAAATACTTTCTTTTATATTCCTGCATATCAGGTTTGATTAGACATGACAGCTAAATTCAACTTCCTGATATACAGTTTCAGATCCAGTAACACTGTAATGAGGTCGGTATGCTTAACAGGTATAATTGTTAAGCCTTTTGCAAATAATTCATTAAGTTCCTTCTCAATAACGTAGTTGTACATTTTAAAATCACGTTCCATATTGTACAAAATGTCATAATTACCGGTTTGGAGACTCTCGTTTATTTCCTCTTCGAGTTGCCCGCTCTGGTGTTGGGTCACCAAATTGACAACTATAATTGTAGCTCACCTTTATTTATTATCACTATTGTGCATATATAATTTATTTTTATGCAGTATATATATTTTGTATACATTTTATATATTTTCTATACACTATTAAATACACACAAACACATTACTTTATGTATGCGCAATTGAGTACTACACAGTTTGGTCACAAGTTTAATGGAGTCTAATCACACCTGATATGCAGGGATATAAATGAATGCATTTTTAGCCATGGTTTTAAATCTGAAAAAGTTTAAACATTGTGCTAAATGAAAAATACTTCATTTTACTTGGATTTAATTGTTTTATCATTTTACTACAATAAAGTGGCGGACTGGTCATTCGGGAAGACTTCTGTATTCTGTAGTTTGTGTCTTCATTCCTAGCAAAGTGTTTATTTAGACAGCCTACAAATTTTGTGCGGATTCTGTATTCGGATGCTTAAAGTCCTTAGACAAGGTCACCTTCCTCCTTTCCCAGTTAGGTTTCAAACTGAACCTTCAAAAGTCCTTTCTCTCAACAAATTGTTTTCCTGGAATGTTGGGATAGACACAGTAAAAAGGATAGGCTTCCTACTAGAAGAAATGTTTTGACTTACCAGGGAATTTTCTTGTATTTCTCTTTTCTAAACCTGTCCCCAGTAAGAGAGGGTTCCTCAAAATTCTAAGCCTTAAAGTATCAGTGATTCTCATGATACCATTACCCAGACTGCACATGAGAAAAAGTCAGTGTTACTTAAAGA